>NC_045676.1:7211935-7811935 GCF_003331165.1 Xiphophorus hellerii | reverse complement strand
CTAGAATTGTTTTTAAATATCGTACTGATACAGATATAAATATCGGATCGGTGCGTCTCTAAAAGCTGCAGAGCGCTACATTAATGCGCATGTCGACCCTCACCACTTGTTGTTCTTGTAGGCGTGGGGGTTGACGATGTCTCTGATGAAGCTGTAGTAATGGCCGCCGTCCGCCGTGCCTGTGTGCACGGTGACACCAATGAGGTCGTACTCGTAGCTCTCCGTAACACTCTGCTCCCGCTCTTCCCGAAAACCTGAGACACAAATCGAAGTGCATCCATAACAGAAATCTGCAGAAAATGTCCAAAGAGTTTTTTTAAACTTCAACAACAGGAAATGTTTCTCCAAAATGTTTGCTATTGTAATCTAAACTGCAATTCTTTTCGACAAACTAACATTGTTGGAGGTTAGGTAAAGTGTGAGAGTTACAGTTAGAGTACTTTAATTTTAAAAAGTCTAAGTAGACTACATGATAAAAACGTTTAAATAGTGCTAAATTTAAAGAGGATGCTAATTACATCATCTATGATCGTCTCAAAAAAGGAGGATTGGAAATAGATTTATGTGAAGAAAATGGAGCTGAAAATTAAAAGGGGTTTAGGAGGTAAAAGTAGCTGAAGATTATGAGAAAACTAAACATCTGCATCCTTATAGAGTTTAGAGACAAACAGCAAAAGAAATCTGTTGCTTGGAAACTCAAAAACTTTCATTAAGGCAGTTTTATATTGTTCTCCTTAATTAGGTTTGGCTCATAACAATAATATATATATTTTTTTTTATAATACTCTTTTCATCTTGGGATCACAATGGGCTAAAAACAAAACAAGCAATTACAATAAATTAGGTTAAAATAAAAGTTGATTTGTATATTATTTAATTTATTTACTGTTTTAATAACTTGAACATAATTTTAGCTGTTTTGTAAACTGTTAAAATTTGTAAAAAGAAAAAATATCTTGATAAGGGAGAGATGAGACTGGAACATTTAAAGGCAGAAGAAGAAACAAAGTCAGGAACAAGTTTCATTTTTTAACATCAGAAAATGGTAAAACATTACATAACTATATTTTAAAGTCTACAACACAAATTGTTTTTCTATATAGATTTTGAAAACAGGAAAAGTAAAAGATGAGTTTGTCATAATTCAGGCAGGAAAAGGTTAAAACAAAAACACAGATTGGTATGTTGAGCATTTTGGTACGAACCCTCTTTGCGCTCTCCTTTGCCCATGAGGAAGTCCTCCGTGTAGGGAGTCATGTCGAGGCGCAGCGGGAAGGAGAAGTGTGTGTTCACCTTCTCCTTCATCATGGTCACCATGTTGAAGGTGTACCTCATTGTGTTGAAGCTCAGGATGCGCGGCAGTTTCTTGAAGCAAGCTCTGAGGGACCAAAGATGGATCGCGGTGAGACGACAGTCGCTTATCTCTTACTCCAGGAAGTGCTTGGATTCTTAATCACCTTTTCTCTGCGCGGACCTTCTTGCCGCACTGCGAGCAGGTGTACATGTTGTCGCCTTCCAGCGTGTCCTTGATGGTCACCTCGTCCAGAGACTCCTAATTAAAAAACGAGAGCAGAGAATTGGAAAATGACGGCAGTTCTTGGAAGTTAGAAACCCTGAGCAGAATCCAAAGCTTACGTAGATGTTCTTCATATCTGCCACTTGACATCTGACTGTGTAAAACTCCTCGGCAGTCTGACTGACGTGGTCACAATCCTGCAAGAAAAACAGAATAATTTACAGCGTCTTCCACCATCTTGTGTTTAGCTGAAGCTTTAAAAGTTAACCTCTGAAGTTTTGTTTGTAGAAATGCACAGATTTGATATTAATATTTGTATCGGTCCCGATATTGGGAAAAACATTAGAATGGATATTGGTGATACCCACATTAGATTGGGAATCTAATCTACCCAATCTTAGCAGATCTGTTCAGTCTAATTCTATGCTTTATTACTTTTTTTTACATTATATCTAGAATTTCTAGTTGCACTGTCTGAACCATTTGAAAGAAGGTTTAGTGCAGCTTATTTCTAGATATCTGACCAAGGTAGTCAACCTATTGTTTTCGTCAGTTTCAGGGTTTGTTGTTGTTGTTTATTGTACATTGGCCGTTATTTTCCTAATTGCCCTGACTGACCAAATGAAAGTTTTGTTGTTGTTTTTTACAAAGTTGCCTTTTTACATGTTTGACCAAGCCTGTGAAGCTATTGGAGTATTTAACTGCTATACTTGTGCAGAGTTAGAAAATACATTTGTAATTCAATACATCCAAGTCTGTGTTTAAAAAAAAGAAATGTTTTAAGTCAAATCAACGCTTTTTCAGGACCGTATCAGCCGATACTCAACCGCAAATATCTGCATTAGAAGTGAAATAAGTGATCAGTGAATATTAAAATAGCTCAATTCTCACCCAAAAGAGCAAATTGAAAAGCAATTTCATGAAAGAGATGCAGTATTGGTCATTGTTTGTGCCACTTTTACAGTGAAAACGGTCAAAACAGCGTAAAGAACTGCACAGGCCCGTATCGCTCAGTGGAAACAAAGCATTATTATGTTTTAATGCTCCATGAATTCTCAAACCAGAGGTCTAAGAACAGACTGATCCTGGAGAGAAAACCAATGTCTCATTCTTCAGAGTATTAATTGGCTTTTACTCAATAACTCCAAACAAATGTATTTATTAGCTGGGAAATAATGAGGCATGTTGCAATGTTTCCAAATGCAAAAGACATAGGGGAGTTTAACAAATATTCCAATGACATTTTTAAGTTAATGCCACATATATTCTCCGTTTTCTCTGCAAAAGCAACTTCACCACTAACCATTATTAATATGGAAACATGACATTAAAGCACTGCTTCAAATCACCTTATAAAAGAGTCTATTTAAAACAAGTAAAAACAAAATGCTTAAAATAAAGTTTTTCACTCACCAGAGAAACAACATTGTTGGTGATGACACCTCCAAACAGAGTCTTTACCGTGTTTTTCTGTAGAACAACATAATTAATGGCAATAACTTAAAATACGAGCCATGGTGTCTTTGTCTAATTTTGTCTTAAATATTCCTTATTTTCTTCATTTCACGTCACAGAACCATTCTTTAGAAAGACTGTATTTGTATTTGAGGACACGGCAGAGTGCTTACCAGCTCCTGGGACATTTCCTCGATCTTGGTGATGAGGTCGGTGAAGAACTCCGTCATGTCTTTCTGCTCGCCGGTGTTCAGAGGCTGTTTGTCCATCGTATACGTTTTACAGAAAGGTCGAGGGTTGTACGCCTTCCTCTCACTCTCCTGAACACACAGACAGATAAACACCAACAACATGGAGGTTAACTGCACCTCTGTGACGCAATTAAATGCAAATTTGTGTTGGTTATAATTTAAAATAAAATATGTTCAAGTTTGTGGTTGTGACGTGAAAAAAAAAATGTGATTAAGTTGCATATGGAAAGCTCACCATTAGATAGGTGAACATCTTTTGCAGCTCCAGCAGCGTCGTTTTGTGTTTGATTTCTTCAGAGTACTGCAAAACATACACACATATAAAAACAATAAATACAATAAACTTGCACAAGGTTATTAATTTAAATCAGGGTTTGTAAATGTTTGACAGTAAAAGATTCAAGCACCTTTCCAGCATCACACTTTGGATATAAAAACAATATAAAAGAACTAGCAAAAAGAGTTTAAATTCACTATATGACATTTATTATAGATATTAATATTGTCTTGTGATAATACATTCTACCGCAGGGAAAAGGTAGGCTAAATGATAACAAAATTTTATGTTTTGAAATGTCCCACTAATACACACACCATATACTGACCAACAGGTTTGAGAACAAAACACTTATTTAACAAAAAATCTCTCTATTTCAATACCTTGTAAGATATAAAATATAAGCCAACATTTATTCCTCAAGTCACTGAGACATTAGGAATAATAAATATTCAACACATTGAAACAATCAAAACAAATCTTGTTAGGGTAAATTTCGTTCCAGCTCAAATTAAATACTTAAACACAAAATACAAAGAAATCTGTAAAAATGTTCTCACTTTTGGCATTTAGCAAATAGAAATAATTTTGGTAATTCTAACCAACTTGAAATAAGAAAAGTTGAGTCTGATTTAAATTCAGAGAGAAAAAAAAGGTCTTTATTGGTTGAATGAAAATATCTGGTTTCAACTGTAAATAACATTTGAATATCAAAGACTTTGTATGGAAATCAAGCACTTTCCCAGCCTTGAGAACACTTAACAGAAATTCAAGCATTTTTAAGGATTTCAAGCCACCGTAGGAACCCGTTTAAATGTTCCTGAGCAGCTCCAGGTGCTGCAGCTACTGACCTTTGCTGTGAAGACGGCTTGACGGGCCTCAGGGATCATGTACAGCTGCTGGATGGTGGACGCCATGTAGCAGGTTGCGCCGAGGTTCGTCAGCCCAACGAAGCGGCACTCGGCCCGGACATCATCGTGGGGCCAGTAGTCCCACTTATACGGGGCGTGAGAAGCTGGAAGGAAACAACAAATCACTGTGTGGAACTTTATTTACTCTGCAAGAACGCAATTCAGACACTGAAAGGCCTTTTTCACTGATGCGGTTCGGAGCCCGCTCCGGTTCCTGGGCGTGTTTTCGAACCAGTGTTACATCTTTCTACAGAAAAGAAAGAAGAAGAAAAAAGAGGGGCACAGTGCAAATTGTGGTTCAAGTCGGGCGACGCAGCTTTTACTGCGTAAACCGTGACGTCGTCACCTGTAGGATGGTCGACTGAACAAAGGCACAACAAACAAGCATGGCAGCTTGATAGGAAAAATATAACATAAAAGATAAAAAGATTTAAAAATTTAAAAGATAAAAGAAGTAAGATAAAAGATATATCTCAACTTTTCTTAGAAATAAGATATAAGACAAAAGATAAAAGACAAAATATATAAGATGCAATATAAGTTATAAGATAAGATACAATAAGATCAGGTGCTCTTAATTTAAGCTTTGTCAAGGGTTGAGATTTGGGCTGGTTTCTTTATTGGGTTTTACATTGTCTAGGCTGAAAACTGTCAGACCTGGCAACCCTCCTGGGAGGTGATGATAGAGAGCGAAATGGAGCTACAACCTCATCATTTAAAAAAAGATGCAGCTCGCATGACCACATAAAAACGTCAAACTAGCGTTCTGAAATTTATCTGCTCTGGAACCCTTTTTCAAAAATTATCGTTTCTAATGTCCCAAGTTGCTAAATCCATTTGGAAGCACAGACTAAAAAACCAAAACAACTTTAGCGGATATGCCTGAAATCATCTCAGCGTTGTTGGGACTCATGGCAGAGAGAGGAAGCAGATATTCTTACACTGCATGTGCTGCGACATGACCCAGTTGTGGAGCAGCCGGTAGTTCTCCACCGAGCCCTTCACCATCTCAACCAGCAGGTCGTAGGCGGCCGCCCGTGCAGAGTGGGACTTGCACTTGGGCTGAGCCCGGTCGGCCAGGCTGGGCAGGAGGAAGAGGAGGTTGTAGACGTCCCGCAGAAACTCCTGTCCCTCGCGGGAGAACTTGAACGGCGGCTTGTGCTTGAGGACACTGGTGGCGAGACGCAGGAGGCCCGTCAACCCGTCGTCCTCAATGTTCCCGTCCTGCTGGTCCAGGATCTCCCGGCTGGGTGAGAAAAGGAAAACCAAGCCCAATCAGTTTGCTTTGCAGTTCCACCAAAGTCAACACATCACTCAGTGTATGCAGAGAAATATCAGTAACACTTTATTTGAAGGGGTGTGCATAAGACTGACATGACTCTGTAATAAACATAAAGGATTCTTCATGAATGTTTCACTGTTTTCATGAAGTGTTATTTGGTAAATAATGACACTTTTAATGCAATGTTGACTTTTTTAATGCAAGTTTTAATGCAACTTTGCATAAAAATGTCATTATTTACAAAATAATGCTAATTATTTGACAAAATATAATCATTATAATGGCAAATAATGATATTATTTGACAATAATTATTGTCAAATATTTGACAAATAATTATTGTAAAATAATGCTAATTTGACAATTAGTATTATCTCAAAAACACAAAATCTTATCAGATATTTTTGGTCTAGTTTCTAGTGCAAATGTCTTAGTTCATTTGAATTAAGAGAAAACTAACTTAAACGTAACTTCCCAGGAAGATATAGACGCTTGTTAAATATTGATGAAAAAGTACTTGTTCTATTTGCAGGTAAATTAACAAAATATGGAAAATGTCTTCTTATAAGTTAAGTACTTTTTCATCAACATTAAGGAATTGTTTAATTAAAACAAGCTTCTAGAACTTACTAAAAAGTTACTTGTAAGACAGTAAGCTTCAAATAAGACAAAACTAAGATGTTTGTAGTAGAAACTAAATCAAAAATACTTGGTAAGATTTTGTGTTTTTGAAGTGACGTCATTATTAACCGAATGACACTTCATAACAAGAGTCAAACATTCATGAAGATTCCTTCATGTTTATGACCGTGTCATGTCAGTCTTATGCACACCCCTTCAAATAAAGTGTTACTGAACCATCCATCTGCAGCTGTCCGACCTCCTGATGCAGTCGGCGAGGTGCCGGGCGAGAGCGTCGAGGTCCAGCAGCGTGGTCTGCATCGTGCCGGTCAGCGACAGAGAAGGAGAGACCTTCTGTGAGTTCAAACAGACCAATACTAGCAGCAGCTCAAAGCAACACCAGGAAGATGAAACCATGTCTCAACAAACTGTGTAAGAACATGAGGACAGTGCTCTGATGTTCCCACCTGGCTGGCATCTTTAACGTGGATGTTGTCGATGAGCTTGCAGAGGAGCCAGAAGTATTCCTTACAGCCGGTCCGCAACAGAGGCTCCTCCTCGTAATCCTCCACCTGCAGATACAAACTGTGAGTAAAGCTCACAAAAATCCAAAACTTTGTTACTAACCTGTAAATATTAAAAAAAAAAGAAAAAAATTGCAATTACAGTGTTCCCATTAAATTAGGAATAGTTATTTAATGGAAAATTGTTTCCAATAGTTTTGTGAAATACATGTATTTTGATAAAGCCAAAAATCACCTCATTCTAGCGCAAAACGTTTTTTCGAAATTGGTGCGTTTCTGTACATTTTTCTAATTCCAATTTGCGCAATTTTTAGGCCAATGGAAACATGGCTATTGACTCCTCTGCTTCTGATATGAATGAATAAGGACAGCTCACAACACGCAGGCTGAAAAGAAATATTTTGAACACAATATGCATATACCTCCTAAAACTGGCAAAAATCTGTATCAGCAGGTCAGACTTTTAAAAAGCAGAGAACTGAAATAGATCATTGATCTCTTATTAGGTGCATCACAATAACCAATTTTGTTGGACAATAAATACTCCCAGAAGTTATTGCAATAAAATTGTTGTTTTGAGACCATTTTCAGGCAATATAAAAATAACAGGATAATAATGCAAGAAGACATTCTCAAAGATCAATAAACTTGAATTTTTAACAAACACTTAACATTGGAACTGGAAGCCATTTTAAAAATTCAAAGCAAATAAAAATAAAATCAAAAACAACAAATAAAATTAATCCTCAACTCTCTGTTCTTCAAAAAACAGAGCTGGTTGATACCAACGCACCAGAATGAAGACTTTTGTCTTTGGTAGAAAGAGTGAAAGACACGAGAAAAACAAACACGCAAATTGAAATTATCAAGCTTGTTTGTATTTATCGGGGATTAATTGATTTATTGCTTATTGTGACAGGCTTATCTCTAATTGGTGAGTCTTTGGTTCTAATTACCAATCTTCTCCATCTTTGCTCATGAAGTTGTGTCCCAGTTTTTCTGGCATTTACCCCATCAAGGGGACAATGTCTCAAAGAAACCAACTGGATTTTGTTTAGCAAAGCTCAAATTGAGTCAAATCATCGTCCCAGAGGACTACCAACACAGAGTGTAGCTTGCAAGCTCCTTTTTTTGGACCAACATCTCCAGGTGTTTGTGTGTGGTAGACTCACCCGTAGTGGTTTGAGAGCCTGAGCATCAGGCAGGAATTTGAGCAGCGTGGAGGCGGCAAGAAGCAGAAAGGATCGGTTGATGGACTCGCCACCCTCCAAACCAGACAGAGAGAGCTTGTAGAGACCGTTACACGCCTCGTGCCTCACGGCCGGCTAAAAACACAACAAAGAAACAAAAGAAAAACAATAAATCAACTTTAAATTTAAAGCACACTATATCTTGTTGCTTAACAGTGTTATAGCAGGCTTGTGCTCTGCTATAAGAAACAAAAACTATAAATATGTCCATAAACACTTAAAAAGTGTTTAAAAAAATAATAATCCAGGAGAAATTGGGATGGATTGAAGGTGTTGGAATTATGTAATTATGTATGTAATCATGTAATGAATTCATACATGGCTGTATGAGCGGCGCCCATACAGCCATGATTGACAGCACCCTCTGAGGCCTAAGTCTCAAATCTCCGCCTGGATATTTTTGCTTAGTTTCATTATACAAAGTTCTTTAAATGTCCTGTGAGTAAATAATTTCCCCTATTTCTCCATAACAACAGGAACTTTCAATATCTAGCAAGTTATTTACAGTTTACAGTATTTTAAGAGTGTTTTATCACGTTAAAATGAAAAACATGCTTCTTCCAAGAGCAGGTGTGAAATTACCGTAATAACCCGATATGGGCTGGAAAGCGCAACGTCTCCCCTTTCAGAAAATGTTGGAATTGTTCAGATTGCGCAAAACTAATGCAGTTACGGTACCGCAAAGTTGGCTTGTAAAAATGTGTTGTTGCGAAGTTAATCACTTAACTTAGTGATTAACTTATCAAAGTCTGTTAGACATCAATAAAGTGGTGCTACTTGGAGCCTTGCTCCAACTGCCGGTATGTGAAGGTCATCTTGAGGAGTGAGAGCAGGATGTTCTGCTCTGAGGAACACTGCTCACATGACATTATTCTTGTTGTCATGAGATTTAACCAAACTCTCAAAGACAAAAGATTCAGTTCTTATTTAACCGTAACAAGCAGCTCACCTCAGGTACCAGCAGCGTGAGCTTCTTCAGCCAATCGTGAAGGTGGTCGCTGTCGGCCAGACTGGACTTCACAGTAGATGAGCAGTGAGCCCAGCTCACCAGCAGCCACATCGAGTAGTGAGTCACTGCATCAACAAAAACCACAGCGTCAGGATAAAAACAATTAGATTTGTTTTCACTCCTACTCATCAGGACTTCTTAAGGTTTACATCTTTGTTGTTTGGAGCTAAGAGGCATCAACTCTTACCTTCATGCCGCGACCTGTGGTCAGACTGAGCTTTTAGGACTCTGAAGCAAAAACAGAACATGTAATTTATTATTCATCTAATTAGAGAACTTAGAAAAATTATGTATTTTATAGAACTATCAAGTAACCATGTTATCTTGAGTTGTTATAAAAATGCTATATGTCAAATATAACTTAAAAGAAATTTGATTTTGTAATTTAATGTCTTGAAATTGGGCCTGTGTATCTTTAAAATCTCCTCATCTTTCTGAAACTCTGCCTTCAGGAAGTCATCACAAGGGTCCTGTATTAACCGTTTAACAATGTTTTTATCCGTGTGGCACTGAGAAGTAGCTCCTATAATGAGCTCAGCAGATGTGCAGTTCTACCAGCTGTTTGCTACTTGCTGCTGGCTAGTCTGAAGGAGCTGAGTGGAGAAGTCCAATGCAAGGGCTGCTCTGTAAAACGGAAGTTCGGAAACCGCAGCTCTGAGGAGGAGCTAGGTCCATACAGATGTTTTGCACAGCTGAATTGTTGCCATGGCGATTAAAGGATTTCTCAAATACGCATGAAAGAATTAATTCAACCCTCTGGGTATATTTTTGATGAGGGAATAACAATATAGCATGATATTAAACTAAACAAAAATGTCATTTTCACATAATTATCTCCCCTTAAAATTGACTCATTGAACCATTTCTTGAGCTGCTGCTCACCTGTGTGCGAGGTTGTCGTAGGTGTAGGCCACATTGATGAGCCGTTGAATCAGGTTGGTGCCCTGAACGAGGCTGAGGAAGACCTGAGAGGAGAGGAATGATCAGGTGAGCAATTCAGAAAGTCTCCTCATCAACCATCAGCTGACGGGAGCACGTACCTCTGTAAGGCGCGGGATGTGCAGGCCTTTTCCATGCTCCACAGTGGATTTGCGGGACTTTCCAGGCCACGCCCGTTTGCGTTGGCTCTCGGCAAGGCCAGACCAGGAAAAGACGTCGTGGTAGGCCAGGTCCAGGTCTGCGGGGTCGACTGCGAACTGGCAGATGAGCTTCAGCAGGCAGGCGAGGCAGTCCAGCTGCCACTGCAGGCAAAACGAGTGGACATCATGAGGAAAACACACAGAGAAAACAAGTCCAGCTCATCAATCCCCAAAAATCTGAAATAAATGACAAAAGTTTTAAAAGAATTTCTGAGCCCATCGTTCCAGATTTCTTTTTCAGGCCGCTCGTCTTGAATTTGTTTGTTCAGTTAGTAAAACTCGGATGAATCTGGGTTTTTCCACACAATCCAAATCTCTTTCTTCTTTTCAACTGATTTTTTTATCAGAAAGTATGCTGCATATGCTCTTAGACATGTCATGTGACTTGTAAACTCCAGGTGTAAAGCAGAGGTCTGCAGAGCCAAAACATTTGCCATTCAAAATTAGGACGTACAAAGCAAAAAAACAAAAAAAGGAGAAAGTATTTTTTCTGTGAATATTGCACATGGTTAACTTTAACTGGATTACTAGATGTTACAAGATGGATTATCAATAAGTCATACAAAAAGAGTGCAAACATGTTATGTGGGATATAGTAGAAATATTAAGATGTAATACTGAGAGAACCATTTCAATAAAGAACCAGAACGGGACTCATCAACAAACTCCTGTTATAAAATAACTCAGATCACATGTGGTTGAAGCTAAAACAGGATTTCTCACCACAGTCCAGGACTCCTGGTCTTTGGGTTCAAGGATGCCAGAGTTGAAGATCTCCAGGAGCAGCTGGAGACCTCCAGATGAAACAAACTGGAGGAGGGTGTGAGGAGTATAAATCATTAGGTATGCCATCAAATATTCAACATGTTGTTCTGATTTTACTGTCAGTTGTTTACTGTACCTTGCAGCTCCAGGTGTTCTTGCTGTTTTCTATCTGATCTTCACTGGAGTCGTCAGAGTCTGGGTACAGATCGCTGTAGCTGCCCTAAAAACACACACAGACTGCGTAGTTAAGCACAGTCACTCCCAATATCCATTTCGATTCAGAGTCTGAAGATTGTGTTCTAAAGGTCATTCTTAAATATTTAATGAGAAATTTGAAAATCCAAACCATCAAAAAGTACAGCAAGAAATAAATATTACAAAGTGTAAGCTTGAGATAGGACAGAAAACATCAGTAAGTCAAACTTTAAAAACCAGAGAAAGTGGGCCTGACTTCACAGCTTGAATGTTTATAGTTTGTGGATCCTAAATAAAGATATTGTCTCAAGTAATGAGCAACAGGCTCATTTTAGCAAACTGAATTTATCTTATTATTTAAGCTTCATATAATTGGATTTCGGTTTCTAACATTGCCTATGAATAAAACACAAAGTTACTTAATTTGTTTTCCCCCCAAAATTAGTGTATTGTAATTTATTTGAATAGTAAACTTGTATTTATGGATAGAAATCAAACTAAATAATTGACTTTATACTGTAAATCTGCTCTGGATTTGTGCTAACCTCAGTTGATTTTATTATTTTCACTGCAAAAATACTAAATCTTAGGTATTTTTGGTCAAATTTCTGGTGCAAATATCTTAATACACTTGAAACAAGACTAAACTAACTTACAAGTAACCTTTTGAGCTTGTTTTAAGTAAGTAAGTAAATCCTTAATAGTACTTAAAAAGTACTTGTTCCATTGAAAGATTATTTTACTTATGCAAATAATCTGCCAATGGGCAAGTACTTATTTAGCCAATTTTAAGGAATCATTGACTTGAAACAACCTCCAATATCTTGCTGAAATATTACTCTTAGTTAGTTTTGTCTTATTTCAAGTGTATTAAGATATTTACTCTAGAATCTTGACCAAAAATACTTGCAGCGTAGGCTTCCGTTCACAAACAAAAACACACCAGAAATCAGATTTTAAAGGGACAGGTGGGTTGTGTTTCTCTTACAGTCGATTCTCTGTGGATGCGTCTGTTGGGTTTTCCCAGCGCTTCGATGATCTCCAGAGCGTACAGCAGCTTGTGGGGACTTTTAATCCTCAACAGCTCCTTCCAACAAAGACTCTCCCCGCTCTGCAACTACAGAAAAAGTGAGTTTTAGTGTTTTGTTGTTGTCTGGAGCTGACTCATGGGAACGAACTGTTCGTTGTTATGACCAACCGTCTCGTCTGAGATGTTCTGGAAGGCCTGCAGCATCTTGGGACACGTAGGAAGGAGCATGAGCAGCTCCCAAACCCGACGGGACAGATTCTCTGCGTGGAGGTGAAGCTCCTCGCAGCGTGCACTCTGGATTAAACACACACAAGTTTACAAGCTAGAAAAGCACTAAATTTAATAAATGGAGAGGGGAATGACAGCTGCAGCACCTCTGGGCTCTCCTGGAGCTTCTCTGTGTTTGGACTGGGAGGTTTGAAACAGGCCAGCATCTCCAGCAGGTCGAACAGCGTGGTGAGGTGTGGCTCCTGGAGGAGCAGCAGCATGGGGATGTGCTCCTTCTGAGGGGGAGGCAGACAGGAGGCCGGCAGCTGGACGCCCTCCCCTTTCCTCTCCCTCCGTGGCGCTCCCAGAGAGACGAACACCATCTGCGGACGGACACACAAACATGACGTAGCATTGAGTCACCTGGAATCGGGAGTATTTTTTTCGGTAAACCGTTGTGATGAGTCACCTGCATGTCTTTAAATCCCAGCTCATGCAGAGTCTTTTCGTCGTAATCTGTAGTGAGTTCGTGGCCAGAAGAAATCATTCGAACTGGTCCCATCAAACCACCTGCAGGGCACACAACAGATGTAAAACACAAGCTGCTGGGACATGGCAGCAGCTTAAAAGTGACCTTGAACAGGTTAGAGTAGGTATATGGGCTAATCGAAACCTGATCATTAAATTTTTTGTAAAGTGTAATGAGATTTTAGAGTTCCCTATTTTCAGTTCCTTTCAGAATGAGCCTTTTAATGCGTCTTGTCACTTTGAATCCAAATAATCGGCTGTTGGCCACGCCCCCAACTCACAGTTTGTGTCGACGTTATTTATTTTTCCTTTGGAATCAATAAAGTATTGTTGATTTGAATTGAATTTATTTACATTCGTGTGTGAAAATGGCTGCAAATAGATGCACAATTACACAACCGCACATCTTTGAAAAGCAGAAGTGGAGCCTCCTGCACAAACAACAAGAATGCAGGAAGTGGTTTCTGGATGGTACGTCAACAACAAAACAAAACTTGTCTTTTCCCAACAGCCATTCTACAGCAAATAGAGCGGCAAAACCAGCTGACCAAACAGCTACAGGTAACATTGCAGTGCCTGTTGATTGTCACTTAACAAGCGGGAGGTTTTTGAAACAGTTCATTTTCTAGACACCAAAAAATATTAAACATACAAAAAAACGGGTGGGTGGGCTGTTTTTAGAAGCATTAGAGAGCTAAAGGAAAGTAGAAAAATGTGCAAAATGTGAATTTTGCATAATAGTTCCTCTTTAACAATTGAATAAGCTCAATCAAAGGTTAGTCGACCTGGGAAGTCTCCCTGCTGCCGGCTGCTCTGACCGAACTCCTGCAGCTGCGCCTGCTGGTTCATCTGCTCCTTCTGCAGGTTCTCGTACCAGTGGGTCACCTCAGCTCGGAGGTCAGCGACCTGATCACTGGGATACATCTCAATGGTCATCTGTAAAACAGCAACAAAAACAGCTGAGTCTAGGCCATTTAATGTAAGAGAAGGGGGAGAACACCGTCTGAAGTCAGATTTCCCACTGGGAAACTGGGAGCAACTCCAACTACACCCAGTTATGACTTATACGGCAGACTGCGCTTTTCAATATGGCTGCTTGTCGCATGAACAGTTGTAAGATGTGGTGGAAATATGTTTATTTTATAAGACATACATGTAAGAGTGAGTCTTAAATCAAATCAATCAACAAATTAAAAGTGATGTTTGCTTATGAAAAATAAACCTTAAAATTATGTTTGTGAGAGTGACTACAAACAATACCTGCATTTTTATTAGAAATATGCACTAAACTTTTCAATATTCCACTAATGTTGAAAAAAAAAAAACACATTGTCGCAATTGCACTAAAGAGGAAAAGCAATTTTAAAAAATCACGTGAATAGGTTTGTTCACTTGACAAGTGATTAAAAAACATCCTCTTCCTACCACTTCCTGTCGTCTTCTTCGTATTTTCCATCAGTAGCAACATCTGGTTGTGGATTATGATTTGTGTGATGTGAAAAAAGTGTTTCCACTGTGAAATACACAAATTTTGAAACATCCACAAAAAGGATAAAATAATAAAATCACCTCATCATGGCACCAAAACTTTCTATAGATAAATGTGAGGTTTTTTTTATTGGCATGTTTCTATTGAGCAAAAATATTTTTGTAATTCCAATTTGCGCAATCATGTGGTCAATGGAAACGCAGCTAACGTTTATGTTGAAATTCTGACTTGTGACAGAATGCTAAGAATGTTTCTAGGAGTTGGCTGGCTGTGCAGGAACCCACCTTGTCGGGAAGGCCAGCAGGCTGACAGACGATCCTGAGAGGCAGAGACTGTTTGTCACTCAGAGCTTTCAGATGGCTGCTAATTCCCGTCCCCTCGATCTGCCACTGCCGAAGGTGATACGCAAACCTGCCACAGAGAGGACACACAATAATATCATTATAAATAAATTCAGCTTTTTCTGCTTGGATTATTCTTAATGTGGTATTTTTAGATCCTTATTAAACTGTGGGGGTGTGCATGCATGTGTGTGTACCTGCGTCGGAAGGCCTCTAGGTGTGTTTTGAGCATGAGCAGCCCCCTCTCGATGCTGGTCAGGCTGGAGTGAGCGTCCTTTTCCAGGTTGGCTGAGGCCATCAGGAGGCTCTCCATGCACTTCCTGATGAACTCCTGCTCCTTTTCCAAGCCCGTCTTACCAGCTGCAAACACATAAAATTTAAGATTTTCAAAACCTTCAAAATCAATTGGAGAGATATGTTAAATTATTTGAAAGTTCCTGCTTTAAAATCAGGGATGTCCAAACTTTTTGTCATGTGCCAAAATAATCGGTTCACAAAAAACATTTTAAAAAAACTAAAATCACCCAAAATGTTGATTTTTTTTTTGTTACCTACTCAACAAAAAACTAAGCATGAACTATTTTAATTTTAAAATATAAAGTAATAAGATTTTTTTTTTTGGTAGGATTGGGATTGTAGAGTCAAAATTTCAAATAATTATTTTTTTAAGTGTTTGTTAAATAAAATGCATCCAGTTTTCTTCTTATTTTGAGCTTGATTGAAGAAAACTGAAAAATATTTTTGTCTAAACTCAATAAACAAAAATAATGCTCTTAAAAAAAACATTTCCATTTGTAATGTGCTTCTTTAGGACACCAGTCACAGAAAATATTGTGATTTGTATCATAAAACTGGGCACTGCACCTGTATTTTCAAATTTATTGACATTTATTAATGTCTTCATTGAACAAAAGGTGAAGAAAATGGTAGAACTATCAATCCTGACAATACAGATCATTTCAGGGGATTTTAAACATCATTACCTGGAGTTTATTGTGAGAAATTTATCACAATAAATGATACATAGTAAAAATAGTAAAAAGATGCCAGAGAGGTGGGAAAAGATGATCAGTTTGCGTTGCATCTAACATTTCTGTAAGTAAAATTTAATTTAAAAGTTGTAGTTTTGTCCTAATTTATTGAGTTGTTATGGTCGAGAGAGCTGCAAATGAACACAACCGATTCACAGACATCTGCATTTCAAGCGAGCTTGTACCCAGTTCTCTGTTAAAAACCAAACGGCTGACTGACCGTTGATGTAGTAGGAGTTGATGTACTGGATGGCGGCGCGGGAGATGTCAGCAGACTGAGCTCTCAGAGCGATTCCCCACAGCTGGTCCATCCCACACAGCTGGAAACAAACACAGCAGGCGATTAGCATCATCAGGGACGCAGCGGGTGCATTTAGGGTCAGTGAGGAGGGGCTTTAAAAGAACAACACGCTCTTCTTTTCTCTTTTCATAAAATCTGGGCTTCAAATAAACCATTTTCTCACAGTTGTTGCCAACTTACAGTAGACATGCTTTTAATACTAGACAAACTTCTATCATTGCTTTTACACTGAACCAACGCTGTGAGCAAAGAAATGTCCTTTTGGAATATCCTGCCTTCTGAAAATATACTGATGGCTGATTATGTAAATTAAAAAAAATAAATTTAAAAACCTTTATAATGGAGAGTGATTTAGTATTGACTTAATGGAATGTTTAAATTTAAATTTAAAGTTTGATATTGTTTGTTGTATTTTAGTATTGAATAAAAAAAAATATGCAATTACAACAAAGAAGAAGAAGAAAAGAAAAAAATACCCCACAAATCCCTGTAAATACTGTCAACTACAAGGTATGCAACAAAAAAAATTAATTAATGTCATTCAAAACACCAATGTCAAGATTTATGGGAACATGGAAAAATGTTAATGGTCTGCTATTGTGAATCTTGTTGAATGTTTATTGGAAACAGTCAAAATATTTCCAGGTTTTATAAAATCTATTTTCAGGTCCCTCAGGAGTAAACCCAAAAAGCAGCACAAATGGGTTTGGAGTAATTTCAACTCCAACTACAGCTGAGAGTGTTTTTTCTTTGTTTTTAATTTAATTCTGATATGGTTGAAAAAGTTTGTGTGGTAAATTATTTTGTTGTATCTTTTCGTAAAGTTTGTAGGTCATTGGAGCAGTTGATTTGAATTTTGTGTGTAATTTAATTTTGATTATGTCTTAAGGATTATGTCACTTTTGTAATGTTTGTAAAGGATTTTAATTGTAATGTTTGGTGTGGACCCCAGGAAGAATAGTCCGTACTATGTCAGACACTTGGATAAACAAATAAACAAGTTTACCTCGCAGTTGGAGGCGTTGTCCAGGGTACTGGTGGCGAGGCGAGCCAGGTTGCAGAGGTGCTGGAAGAGGTTGAGCCCGGTCATGCTGATGGTTTCTGGTTTCAGCTGAGGCATCTGGAGACAAACATCAGCGCATATTAACAAACAGCTGCTGTCCCCATGGAACGGGGTGGCTTTCCGCTCCAGTGCTCTATAAAATCCATCCAGCTGAGAACATTTAGGGCTGGAAATATCTGCTGACATCATTTCATTTTATTCCAGCTTTTAACCAAAACCTGTAATGTTTCAATACGGGCCTAAAGAGGCAGCATGTAACTTTTATTTTAAAAACCCAAACATTTTTCTACATCTTTGTTGAAACTCGTGACAGTATGACGTGGGGGGAAAATATGAGTTCCTCTGTCTTTTCCCAGCGCTAACTAGAAACAACCAATAAAAGCCAGGAGGAGGGTTGTAGCGCTGCCAATCAAGCCTGTGTGCAGCCTGCTCAAACCCTGCACCCCCCTCCCCCTTCTCTTAGCTATGATATTTACAGACAAAGGGATTGTTTCATCTTAAAATGAAAAAAGTATTAAAAAAAATGTTAATAGTTTTGGCTTAATTACTGCACTTAAGTGTGTTGTTCATTCAGCAAATTGCCTTTTTTTTAGTCTGTACACTTAATTAGTAAACTAGTTGACAGTTATTTCAATAACCGATTTGTCACAATTAATTGTTCAAGCCATTATACAAAACACACCAAAACAACCAACAACCAAATCTCCCTAGTTTAACAGAAAATATCAGACATTTTGTTTGTTCTTACGTCTCGATGTGACATGCATACCTTCTCCAGAAAAAGGTGCTTGTACGTCTCCATGCCCATGGCGTGCTGGTCCTTGCTGCGAACCTGATTGAGGAACCAGTGCAGCGCATCGTCGTAACATTCAGCGTCTTCTACCAGACAATGCCACAGGATGTCCACCTGTTCCAGACTCAGTCCTGAAAGAGACAGACAGACACACCCCAACACTGTCAACTATTTCACCGTTACATGAAGATAATTCAGACTCTGCATGCTGGGAAAACCATGGAGCGATTTCTGTTTGGCCAACAATAAAACAGTTAAGGAAAATCCTTAATAACACTTCATGGTGCGTTCACAACAAACGTGTTTTGAGCATCAGGCGCATCTGGTTTACAGTCAAAGTCTTTGTGGAGTCGTGGAGCATTTCACGCATCAAGCGCTACGCAATTTGAAGCGTTAGTGTTTTGAGGGTTCGAAGCACGTCCGACGCTGGAGTTGAAAAGTCTGAACTTTAACGGCTCAACGTGGAGCGTAAACCAGCACATAGTGGGGCATTTTCGGACATATTCTCAGAAAAAAAATAAAACTGTGGAAGATAAACTAATTGTCACTGCTTAATAATAACCTACGAGAGTTTTGACTACAGAGACACGAATAGAAAGGACCTTGCTTGGAAGAGGACCAGCGAAGAAGTTGGAATGTCGAGTAAATTATAGCTTTTAATATTTGAAAATATTTCCCCGCATTTGAGCTATCCAAGTCCATCCAGAAAAAACGCTAAATTAACGTATTTATTTAGATAAAATATGCAGAAGATGGTGGAAGAGTTTGAGGAACACACATGCCAAGGAGTTTCCTCTCAACGCTGCCTAGAGCGATTTTGATGCGTCTAGACCAAAATACCACGCTTCTGACTTCAAAGTGCACAGGCGTCAAATTTGTAGCATCAGACACGTTTTTGACACTCAAAACGCGTTCAGTGTGAACGCACCATAAGAAAACTGGATCAGTGTGGTAATATACAATTTAGATACAAATTAATTAGAAGGAAAATAACTAACAAACAAGATGAGATTTAAATGCAAGAAGAGACTGAAAAGATTCCCCAAACCAACATCTGTCTTTCCGAAAGTAGTTTTGTGCTGCAGTCAGTGGAAACAAGCAGCCAGCGGTTTGTTTATATAAAATATTCACGTCCAAGTCGAGGTTTATGCAGACTGCCCAGAAGAAAAGGAAAACAATGTTTCTTTTAAATCCTAAATGCTACATCAGCCTCTCGCCCACACATACGTACCCAGACAAGCAGAGCATTGTTCTCAGCGGAGCAACATTAAGTGTTGTGTTATTGTTTGTCCATTGATTCAGGAAAACCAGATGCACACTCAGGATCCTATTGTGAAGCTACAATAAAAATCTGCTTTTCCTTGAGACACACTAATGCCAACATAAAATGCTGGAGAAACCATTTGACATATTTTCCTATCAAAAAGCTTATTTGGCACATTTTAATTAACTATTAAATGCAAAAACACCTCAGTTATGTTCAAAGACCAGGACTCACAGAGTCCTGCAAAAGTATTCATTCAAGGGTCACGTGATGCAGCCTCTGCAGGCAGACGTGTGTCGGTGAGCTCCAGGTAGTCCTCAGCGGTGATGGCTTTATACTAACGACTACATTGCTCCAGATATAGAATTTATTCCCGAAGCAGTGAACAAATACTTACTACTCGAACCTGACTAATTAGGGCTGAGATTTAGCTGTTTTTGGACGTTTTTCGTCGGCTTGAGAGAGAGTCCTCTCACGTGGGGAAGATGGCGGCTGATCAAGATAAACCAACACTGAAATCCCTGATGAAGGCTATCCGTGAATCGAAAGAAGAGCTCACTGGGCATATAAATCAAAAAATAGACCATATCCAACAATCGCTAACAAAAATAGAACAGTCATTGTCAACGCTGGCTGAACAGGTGCAGGAAATGGAAGCCAGAGTTGGAGCTAACGAAGACAACCTCTCTGACGCTCAAGCACGCATACTCAAAATGGAGAAGGAAATAACTTTCCTGAAGGAGAAATCGGACGACTTGGAAAACCGGAGCAGGAGATCAAATGTCAAAATTATAAACATCCCAGAAAGATCCGAAGGTACCGACATGATTGGTTACGTGGAACGGCTAATCCCGCGGCTTCTCGGGGAGGAACACTTCCCAAACCCGGTTACCATCGAGAGGGCACACCGCCTGGGGAGAGCGTCGGAGCGGACCAGACCTATCCTCGTGAAGTTTCTGAACTTCAGGGACAAGGACAAAGTGCTCCGTTTGGCCAGGGACAAGGGGACGGTACAGTTGGATAATAATCGAGTCTCATTTTACCCAGATTACAGCATCGAGGTGCAACGCAAAATGCTCGCTTTTAAAGAGGTGAAGAAAAAACTACGGGAGAAAAATATTGAATACGCCACCCGCTACCCTGCTAAACTGAGGATTCGACACGGAGGTGGATTTAAGCTTTTTTCAGCCCCATCTGAGGTGGAGACCTTCCTGTCCACTGTTCGGGATGAGGGATAGAACATTTCCTTTGCAAGATGACCACGCACCATGACTGTTAACCGTAAAATAACGTAAGATAATCCATAATTACTGGCTGTGCCTCAAATGTTAAACCATTTCGTGTATTATCGGGCGCATCTGTGCCTGCTAACACTACAGGTGTGTTAAGTATTTTTTGTTAAATATAGTTAATATAGTTCTTGAGTGGTTTCTGCTGGAGCAAACATATCCTTATTTTTTAGAAAAAATGTTCTCTGCTGAGGATACCACAAATGTTTAGAAGCGGGGTTTATCCCACAGTTTGTTTACTGGGTGTTAAAATGTGGGTTTTCTTTATTATTTTATTTTTCTTGGGATTTGTGGGGCACTCTCTCTATGGGGTTCATTCTGTGAGTATTGAAAGCTGTAAACTTATAGCAAAGGGCCAGAGATTTCTTTATTTTGTCCAAGTTATGTGCATTTTGTGTTGTCACTTAACCAGAATATTTTTTCATATTACTTATAATGAATAAGACAGGACTATTAAACTGTATTTCATTGAATGTTAGAGGGATTAACAACCCCATTAAAAGGAAGAAAGTTCTAACATACTTTAAGAAACAAAGCACAGACATCGCCTTTATTCAAGAGACCCATCTCACAGATATAGAACATTTAAAGTTGCGCAGGGATTGGGTTGGCCATGTATTTTATTCCTCTTTTTCATCTAAAGCTAGAGGTGCAGCCTTACTTATCAATAAAAACCTCAGATTTAGGTTAAACTATATGGAGAATGATAGATTCGGCAGATTCATTCTGGTAGATTGTGTAATAAATACAAACAGGGTAATACTTGTATCCTTATATGGCCCAAATTTAGACAACCCAGAATTTTTTAATGACTTGATTCTAAAACTGGCTGCGATTGAAGCTCCATGTATATTGGGCGGTGACTATAACCTGGTTCTAAATCCATCAATGGATCGCTCCTCTCCTAAACTTGTTACACCAACCAGATCTGCGGTGGCTCTGGCTCAGGGCATGAAAGAATTAGGATTGGGGGACGTATGGCGTTTATGTAATTCAACTTGCAAAGACTACTCATTCTATTCCAATGTCCACAACACTTATTCAAGAATAGACATGTTTTTAACCTCACACCCACTTTTGTCACAAATTAAAACCTGTTCTTATTTAGCAGCCACGATTTCAGACCATAATCCCATACAAATGAAATTAGAATTTCATCATCCTGTTTCCTCTTCTCCTAGATGGAGATTCAGACAATATCTTCTTAGAGATCCTGAATTTGTCACTTTTATGAATGCCAAAATCGATATGTATCTAGAAGTAAATTTAAATACCTCCTCACATTCAAATATATGGGAAGCACTCAAAGCGTACATGAGGGGGCATATTATTTCATATGTGTCACATAAAAACAAGCAAAAAAGGGAACAGCTTGCTCAATTAGAAAAAGATATAAGGACTTTGGAGATTGACCATTCAAAAACAAAACACCCAGAATTACTTAGTGTTTTAAAACAAAAACGGATTTCATATGACAACCTCTGTACAAGTAAAGCTGAGGCAGCAATGGCTAGAACAAAATATCATTACTACGAATACGGCAATAAAACAAGCAAGCTACTGGCGTGGCAAATAAAAAAGGAGGACAATGAAAAATTTATTCAGAGAATTAAAACGGATGATGGTAGACATTTAGAAAATACAAAGGACATAAATTTGGAATTTAAAAAATATTATCAATTATTATATAAATCTGAACGTCACAAAGACAGTGTAGATATAAAACAATTTTTGAATCAATTACATTTACCCAAGATTAATACAACTGACAAAGACATACTGGATGGTGAGGTAAGTGAGGAGGAGGTTCGCCTTGCTGTTAAATCATTACAAAATAATAAAACCCCAGGACCGGATGGCTTTCCAATTGAATACTTTAAAACCTTTTCAAACAAATTATTAACCCCACTTACAAGTATGATCAAGGAGGCATTCCAACAGACAGCACTTCCTCAAACTTTAGAACTTGCAACAATAACATTACTTCCCAAACCTGGAAAAGATGTACAAAAGTGCGGTAACTATAGACCCCTGAGCCTTCTCAACACCGACTATAAGATCTTATCTAAAATAATAGCATCTCGACTGGAGAAAATAATCCCAAAAATTATTCATGCAGACCAGACAGGTTTTGTTAAGAACCGACAGGGAGCAGACAATATTCGGAGGTTGTTTCATGTTATTGATATTGCTAAAAGACAGAGGTACCCCCTGGTGATACTTTCTATGGATGCTGAGAAGGCGTTTGACAGAATTGAACCTGATTTTCTTTTTGAGACCCTGAGAGCTATGAATTTTGGTGAAACCTTTATTAGATATGTAAGAACACTCTTTAATAGCCCTAGATCACAGATTTTGACCAATGGGGTTCTGTCGGACGCCTTCTCGCTCTCCCGAGGCTGTAGACAGGGCTGCCCAAGTTCTCCTAGCCTATTTTCCATTGCTATAGAACCATTAGCGATTGCTATCCGTTCTGACTTATCAATTACAGGTATAAAAGTAGGTACAGAAGAACATAAACTTGCGTTGTATGCAGACGATTTGTTAGTATTTATATCTCAGCCATTTAAGTCCTTTCCATCTTTACTGGCATGCCTTGGGACATACAGTGCAGTTTCTGGCTACAAAATCAATTACTCCAAAAGTGAAGCGTTTTCACTTAATATGACAGAACAGGAGGCACAATTACTGCCTGGTTCATTTAAATGGTGCATGGATGGCTTTACATACCTTGGCATTAATATTAGTTCCTCGTATGATCAAATTTACCGAAAGAATTACACATCATTAATTAATAAAACCAAGACAGAGCTGGAACGATGGATGGATCTCCCACTATCTTTGATTGGCAGAGTTAACTCAATTAAAATGTCTATATTACCTAAATTTATTTACTTATTTCAATGTGTCCCCTTAAAAGTCCCAATGACATTTTTTTAAAGATTTAGATAAAGCAATATCTCTATTTTTATGGCGGAAGAAGGTCCCAAGAGTTAAGCTTCTTACTTTACAGGCTCCCTATGCTAAAGGTGGATTAAATCTTCCAAATTTCAGAATGTATTACCTAACCTCCCAGTTCCGTATTTTATGGATGTGGATTTATTCAAATGGCAATGATGTGAGGTGGATCTCGATAGAGCAACAAGAGTTGAAATCCATGTCATTAGCAACCATTCCCTTCTTGAGTTCAAAAAAGCAACTTTCTACAATTACATCAAATTCTTTAATTTTAGCTACCTACAACGCATGGCTTCAGTTACACGCTCTCTTAAACCTAAACATAAAATTGTTGGTTAACACACCACTTAAAGATAACCCCAACATTCCCCAACCTATAACAGATGGTATACTACAAACTTGGGTTAGAAAAGGCATTAGATCAGTAGGCGACCTTTATACTAATAATGTCTTTGCCAGCTTCGATCAATTATCTGAATTTTATGACTTGCATAGGCACAATTATTTCAAATATTTGCAGATTAGACATTGGATTAAGAGCCAAACATTAGAGATATTCCCAAGTAAACCAGAGGAAACCTTGCTTGAATCATGTTTATTAGATCCTAAACGTACTACTACAAAAGGACTTATTTCTTGTATTTACAAAATTGTTCTTGACTATTCACCAGCTTATGACAAGTATTCGAAAAAATCGAAATGGGAGTTGGACTTAAACTGCAACTATGATGACAAAAGCTGGAGCAGATTACTAAATTCATCTCAAACAATATTAACATCAACAAAACACAGACAAATTCAATTTAATATTTTTCACCGCATATATTATACCCCATATAGGTTGAATAAGCTGAATGCCAGTATCACTGACAAATGCCAGAGATGTAAGACGTCTGTAGGGGATCTTCTTCATATGCTTTGGAATTGTGTACACTTGCAAACCTACTGGGATAATGTAATTCTGGTAACATCAGCAGTTTGTGGACTTTCTTTAGATCCTGACCCCAGGATTTGGATACTTGGAGATATTATGTCCTTGGAATTAAATTCTTGCAAGAAACACTTTGTTTTGTTAGCATCATCTGCAGCAAAAAAATGTATACTTAAAAATTGGAAATCTATGGAGCCTCCAAACCAGAAACATTGGATCAACGAACTGTTGTCATACTGCACTCCTGAAAAAATTCTCCATTCAATACGTGGGACATTGGCTAAGTTTGACCGGATATGGACTCCCTTCCTGGACATTTTAACCAGAATAGACCTGAGAGACTGATCTGTATTGATCTTTGCTGCCTTGTTTCAATTCTTTTAATATTTTTGTTGTATCCTCTTCTCTTTACTCTGGCCTATCAAAAGTGTGGGTAGTGCTAAATGTAATACTACTACATGTGTTGTTACATGGAGAGAGCGGGTGGGGTGGGTGGGTTTTATTTTTGAATTATTTTTATTTTTTTTTATTTTTTTTTGGGGGGGGGGGGGGGGGGGGGGGGGGATTTCCACAAGGGAAAAAAAAAAAAAGAAAAAAAAGAATAATATTGTACTTTGGATGTAGATTTTGTATGGAGATACATTCTGAATAAATATATATATACAAAAAAAAAGTATTCATTCAAGTTTATCACATTTTCCAACTTCAAAACCACAAACTTATAAAGTTCATTTTGTGGATTTTGTGTTCTGCGTTAACACAAAGTAGTGTGAAATGCATGGTGGGAAGGAAGGCTCCTGTTTGGGGTTTGCCACAAGTCATTTAGTGGAAACAGAAAACGTGAATGAAGATAATTTGGGCAAATAAGACCAAAATGTAACATCCAGGACAAAGATTAGGAACTTGGGGAGAAATTTTCTTTCCATCAAGAAGACGACTCTAAACATAGAGCTAGATCTAGGAATCAGTGGTTTAGATCATAGCATATTTCTGTGTTAAAGTCCGGACTGAAATCTAGTTGAGAATCTGTGGCAAGGAATCAAAAATGCAATTTACAGATGATCTTCACCCAGTTTGTCTGAGATTTATCTTATTTGAAAAGATAAACATAGATGCTGTCAGCGACATTTTCCAAGAGACTCATAATGCAGTAAAGATGTTTCTACAAAAACTTAACTCACAACGGTGAATAGAAATATGTTCCATACTTTTATTTGTAAAGAAAAATGTTAAAAGTGACGCATTTTTAACTTCCAATTCACAATTATGTACGTCTTTTTAATGGTCTAACCATATAAAATCCCATTGAGACGGGAACATAGTCAGAAACTTTTGGTTTTAAATGAAAAAATTAACAATTAAATGGATTTCAATACTTTTCCTCTATTACTGGATTATGATGAGAAACTAAATACAGAGACTTATGATGTATCTAACATGATTATTGCTTTCAAAACAACAAAAACCAAAATCCTACAAGCCTTTCATTTTACAATGTTCCCATGTTCCAAAATGTTCCTATTCTGCACCTACAGCTAAAAAAGCTAAACATTTATTGTATGAAAACGAATGATTAGTCTAATTAAAACACAAACAAAAGCCTTACTGAAGTGGTCTGGTGATCCCAGCGTTGAGAAGACGCAGGTGAGGAACTGCAGGCGAACCTGCACCTCTGCACTGTGGCTGTACCTGCAATCGCACAAGAAGAAAAGGAGCAATTTATGTTAGCATCAGGAGACTTGATTAAACAACTAACACAACACATTTCAACATCTGAGGCTAGCATAACTAAAGAGTTTCGCAGCTTTAAAAGGCTGCAGATAAGCTCAGTTATGTCGCAAAAATATGGTTTCTTTTTAAAAGCTTCATCCTATTTTGTGTTCATTAGCTGGAAAAAGATCTGGATCCATATTCTCAAAGAATCCTGAGACTAAAAGTGACGTTGTTATAACATTCTTAGAATATTACTTCGGTAAGATAAAAGTTTCTCGCAAAGCATTTTAGGAATTAAGAGGACCCATAATAAATGCTAGGGGTAAAGAGGAGAACCAAAATAATGAGGATGAAAATAATCAAACACGTTCATGCTGTGTGGCAATTAATTCAATTTTGGATAGCTTCATCATCGTGACGCTTTTCTTAATCCAGATTAGATTCAATGACTGGTAAATTTCTACCAACTGATTACTGGGGGTGTATTTGTTTTGTGTGTGTGTGTGTGTGTGTGTGTGTGTGGGTGTGTGTTTGTGTGTGTGTGTGTGTGTCTTATTATAGGAATGATAGTAAACAAATTATTTTGTTTTTGGTTATGTATGTGCATGTTTTTCTCTGTCTGATTGCTTGTTCTCTTTTTTTTTTTTTACCTGTTTGAAATAAATAAATAAATAAATACAAAATTATTTTGTTTAGTGCATCAACCAATCACAGTCCCTAGAAGTCAGCATCACACCTAGCAACGGGGTCAAGCACGTCTTCACACTAAGCTAGGAAATACTGTTGATTCCTCGCTTAAAGTTACTCTCAGCAGTGAACTGAATCACTCTTAAGCTACGACTCCATGGCAGGAATTTTTGGGCTAAGATCTTAGCTCTATCAACTCTAATTTAAGACTTTTTAAGATCCTTTTATGACCATTTGGAATGGAATATAAGACCAGTATCAGTACAGATATGTAAAAAAGAAAACTGCAAGTAAATAAAATTAATTTGCTCTTGCATATTATGGGCAAGTAACTAGCAAGTAACTAAAGATACTTGCTAGTTAGCGAGGGTATATTAGCAGCTAGTTGCCAGTAGCTGTAAACTCCTCAAATCACAAAATGCACTGAAGATGCCTGCGCATGACTCAAAGTTTTGTCTAACAGTAAAGTACCACCAAACAATAGAAAAAAAAGAAAAAGGAAAACTACATTGAATAAGATTAAATAGTCGGTTCCACAACACCGTTTAAGAGCTGTGATTAATGAATTTAAGACATTTTTAAGGCTTTTTTTAAGGATGCCTGGACATCATGTTTGTGAATACAGGCCCTGAATATTGTCCAGTTTCAGTCACCAATCCAGGTGAATCTATTTTGACAACAAAATTTAAATAATAAATGGTAAATTAACTTCAAATATTTATGAAATCAAAGATAGTTCTGGGCTGTTCTGGATCAAACCAGTTTTTCTTACCTAAATGTAAAACCCTCTGAAGTTTAAGTTAAAGTTAAGAGGAACTCCTAAAAACAAAGAGGTATGTTTTGCTAATCAAACCCGGTCCGGTTTGGGGGAATCACCCCCGGCAGACTCACAGAGCAAACTTGTGTCGGTGTTCTCGGACTTCTTGGATGTAGTGTTGCAGGTTGTCGAAGAACAGCTTCATCATGTGCAGCTCCTTCTCAGCCCACCTAACAGACACAACAACTACATCAGCACAGGCTCCAGGCAGGAAGACTAAAGATGTTTACATCTCTAATCTTATCAAAAGATGAGTCAATTTGCAAAACAGTAAAGTAGCTGCATATTTTAACCTTTATATTGCTGGACTTTGATGAAAAAAGCAAACCAACACCAAACAAATGTTGGTTAAACCAAACAACATGTGTTAAGAAAAAGCTTATTATTGTGCTGCTATTATTCAGCTGCCATAGCACCTGAATAAAGGCTCTGTTGCTTACATAGTAATCCAGTGGGTGTCGTAACTGGAGCCAAACTGCTGGAAAGTGCCAAAAAGTTTAGGAAGTAAGCGCAAGGAAACCACAACGGACCTGAGAGGAATGAAGAAGATGGAGTTAAATAATCCACCAGGGACAAACAGTGAATAAACTTTGGAAGAGTTCAGGGGAAGATGTTTTGTTTTACCTAACTGCTAAAGACAGAAACAGCAAAATTACTGATGTCTAATTTAAAAGCACAAGTTTCATCACGTATATTGGGTAAAAAAGAAGTATTGCATTACGTGAGTTTGAGTCGCGCTTACCGATGATGGGCCAAGTTGTCAAGGCAACCCTCGATGAAGCGCATTCGGATCTGTCTGTCGGTGAACCAGCAGACCAGAGAACACAGCAGCTTCTCCGCTTCATTAATCAGACCCTCAGAGAGATGAATCTGAATAGATGTGAAAAAAATTAGAACAACCGAATAATTCCTCAAAACAAACAAGCTGCAGGCTGTTTCATTTTGCTTTTTGTCAAACCAGAGGAGTCCTCTCAATGACCCAAATGTGGCATTTGAGCAGTATGGTCTTGTAATTTTGTTCAGAGAATTAATCCCAGTTCAATCAATAAAGTCTTATTGGATCAAATATCTCTTGATCTGGTTTTTTAAGGTTAAAAACCAGCTAAAAAGCCCTACCAGGATGAATTAATGATAACATTTTTTTCAAACCAGGAGCATCATCTCAGAATGTCAATCCTGCTCTTTGTTTCTGAGAAAATGAAAATACGTACTGCGTCTTCATCCTGCACCAAATCCCAGAGCAGCGTATTCCCCTTCTTACAAACATTGTCAAGGTTGATGTCGGTCACAGCGTGACTGGAGTACTGATGTTTATGAACAGCTGGACCTGCAGAATTACACAGAGAGAACCAAACCTTTAATTCTGGTAGGTTTGCAGCTGGATAAACCGTTTCATTCAGCAGGCCTCACCTTGCACCAGGTGTTCATGGTAGATGGAGGCCAGGTTGGGAAGATGCTGCTGCAGGTGGGAGCTGAGCTCAGCGTGGGAGTTGATCTGGACCAGCTCCTCCTCGCAGCCCGACTCCTCGCCGTCAAAGTCAGCCATGTTTTTCTCTGACTTGGCGCTGACCTGGGAGCTGCTGCAGCTGACGTCATCAGCGCTCAGCATGTCCTCCACCATGGGACTGGTGGAAGAATCAATCATACTTTATTGATCCCAAAGGGAAATTACAAGAAAGAGAGAATCTTAAAGTAACTCGGTTATAATGGGCAGCAATAAAACTTTTCAAGAATTTACCACTACGTTTTCAAACTTTTCCAGCACTGCACTTTGAGAGTAACAACAAAAATGAACAAAAGTAGACAGTTTCAATTCACTAAAGATATTTCCATTATTAACATTAAATGTGATAATATAACAGGGGCAGGGTAAACAAAAATATAACATCCTATCACCTGACTGGTCTAACACATAAAAAAAAATCCAATGAAATTTTATTTTTATAGCACAATTCAGCGATGTGTCAGCTCAAAGTGCTTTATATCATAAACTATAAGACAACTTTAATTTCAATTACGCAGATCAATACGTTTTTGTGCCATAAGGAATAAAAAAATATTCATTACATTGAAACAATCCAAACAAATTATGCTAAATGAACCTTCAAATTAAATCCTTTAACAAACAGAGACATAAGTGAGCATTTATATTGTTTATCATGATAAAGAAATTAGATTTATTATTGACATCACAAAAAAATTTCAGTTAATGTTTAAAACCCCTAAAACTGTCGGTATTGTTGGGATTTTCTCCACTGTTTGTTCAATTAAAGTATCAATAAATGTCAATAAATTTAAAAAATAGCTCAGTGACATAAATCTCACTTTTTTTATGTGGCTGATGTTGTAGAGAAACATATTACAATGAGCCTTTTTTCAAGAGCAGTGTATAAAAAAGTATTAAATAGTTTTATCACGACATAAAAGTGATGAGTACTAAGTCCATATCGCCCAACCCTACGAAGAAAGTTCAAAAAAATATCTAAAATACGCTTTTGTCAAGCTTTCTGGCATTTAAAAAATATAAACCATTCTGGTGATTCTACCTTACCTAAAACTTCAGACAGCGGAAAAAGCTGCGTGTCTTTTTATTATGAAAACATGTGGTTTCAACTGAACTTCAGCAACACTCTTTGGTTGCCTAGCAACAACCACTTGAGTAATTGGCCACAGCAGCAGTTTCAGGTTTTACTACTGTGCCCCATCACTGCTTAAAAATAAAAAACAAAACAACGGAGTGTGGAGTGAAAACCGTTGATAAAAGAGGACAGGTCACACCATCAGCTTGGTAGTTTTTCAGATATTTAAAACAAGAAAAGTATCAATACCAGCCCTAAAATAATGTTTTCCAAATTTTGGATTTTAAGCAAACATTAGATTAAGATTTATTACAAAACTGTGCAAATTGAAAAATAAGCACTTTCAAGGGTTTTATAAGTAATTCAAGCACTTTTCAATTGAGATTGAAGCATTTTCAAGGACGTTAAGCACTTAGCATCATCAACTTTATTAAATACATAAATAGATCCATATGAGAAAATTATTAATAATAATAATTTAAAAATACAAATAAACCCAGAAGCTCAGTTTAGAATAAGAAGCAAATTTAGCTTGATGATAAATTGTCCCAAAATTATTGCGATAAACGATAATGTTGCTTTTGAGACCGTAATATATTAAGATAATAGAATTATCTTAATAATTAGCAAGTTTAGAGAGTAATAAATGTTTATTTATTTGTAGTTTTGAATAAGAAACAGAAACTCTTACCCTTCGTGGTGGTGGTGGTGATGGTGGTGGTGGTGCTGCGGGCCGATGAACCGGCGGCAGTTGAACAGCTCGCTGCTCATGGCCCCTCCCAGGAAGTCCCCCGGCCTGGGCAGGCAGGGCGGCTCCTGGGGCCCCTGGCCCATCTGAGAGGGGCTGATGTCCTCCGGCTGCTGGGGCTCCATCGCCTCGGCCCGCGCCGATGACGACGAAGAGCAAGCATCCAGCAGCCGCATCCGGCCCTCTAAAGAAGTCGATGCCGCCGTTACCATAGCAGCGGACGTCTCCGGGCTGAACTGGAGGACTTTGGTTTTGGCTCCTCCCCCTGACCCGATGGAGCCCACGCCATGACCCGACCCCTCGCCGAGCGCCTCCCCAGCCTTCCTCTTCCTCGTCTCCGTGTGCCCCTCCTTCTGCTGCCCGTCCTCGGCGTTGGACGCGTTCCCTTCGTCGTCGTCCTCCTCATCATCGTCCTCATCCTCCTCGTCGTCCTCCTCTTCGTCTTCCTCCTCCTCCTTCAGGGCCTCGCTGTCGGCCATGTCGTCAGAGTGCAGCTCGCTGCCGGGGCTGCCGGCTGATTGGCTGGCGCGGCTGGAGGCGGCTTCGTTGCTGGAGGCCTCGCTGCGCCCGCTGCTGCTGCCGGGGCCGCTGCTGCCCTCCTCCACGCTGTTGGCCGTCTCGTCGGAGCTTCCCTGCATCGACTCCTGGACAAACGACAGAAACATCCCGTTACTATGGAAACACCTCAGAGCTTTTCTGTTTCAGTGAAAGAAAGTTAAATTTAGGGCGGAAACAATTAATCGTGATGAATCAATCATTCAAATAATCGCTGACTAATTTTTTTTATACACATTTCTTTTTTCAGAATCTTCACAATTCATTTTACTTATGATTTCTGTTGTGTTTTTTATTTCAGTTTTATTTATTGTTGTTATTTAAAATATAAATAATATTTTGTTATATATATTTTTAAAAGTTTGTGAGTACAAAACTTTAATTTGTCTTCTACAAAATTAAAGTTTACTAGTCTCTAAACTTCCATTATTATTCCATTATCAATATATTAAAATCTCAAAAAATGTTTTATTATTTATCGCAATAATTTTGGGACAATTTATTGTCAAGCTAAGATTTTTATGGTGACAGGCCGAATTGGAGCATACAGACTCAAAAATAGTAATTAAACCAAAATTGTACACAAAATATAAACATTTTTGTATTGTTTTAGCTTCATCCGGTTCAAATAATCTCCTATTATGCACCTGTAGAGGTCCAATTATTAATTAAAAAAAAGATTAACCGTTCACTGTATTGATATTCTATTCAAACATGTTGATGTTAGAATTTGCTACAAATTATCAAACATACACTCAAGGAAACTGTTATTGCATTTTAGGCAATAGAATGAATATTTTCTCAATCAAAAGAAGAATTTATTTCTTTGTTTATTTGAATCTTTTAATGTATTTCTATTATTAAGGTGGTTGACTTAAATTAAATCTGCAGAATATGCTAATTTTCTATCTGATTAATCGCCAGAACAATCGACAAAATAATCAATTACTAAATTAATTGTTAATGTAACATGTTTAGCAGCTCACCTCAGTATCTGAGAGCCGCTGCTGGCTCCTCTTGTTGCTGGGCACCATCATCTGATCGTCCATCTCCATGTCGCTGCCGCCGCTGTGCTGCGTGTCGCTGTTATCGCTGCTGTCTGGACTGGCAGCCGGAGAACCTGAAAACACAGAAACCAACTTAAATTAGAAAAAAATGTTTACAAACAAACTGGATTTGGTCAAACTTAAAGGTCAGCAATAACCATCCTTGCTTTTTACAGTATGTTAAGATTATTGTAGTACAAAAATATGTCTTTTGCATTCCTTGTTCATGTGTGTGATTTTATGCTTCTATCATATTTTAAATAAAATATAAAACTGAAATAGTCATTTACTCTGAATTTGATTTTATGGTTTTCCCTTAAATGGAAAACCATCCTTAAAGCTTGTTAAAGATGCTTACATTACATCCTTAACAAAATATTCACATTTTCAATTCCTAAACTTCACCATTACTTTTTAAAACCACTCAGAAGTTTCTCATTTCAAGCCCCACCCAGCAGATCTTGATGCTCAATTTATATTTTTGTTGAAATTTTAGTTTTTTGTGTTGCGGTTCATAGGGGTGGACATTCATAGTTTATCGTGTTAAATTTCTTCATATTTAAAATCCCTCAAAATGGTCTGTATTGTCAGAATTGTTTGTTTGCTCAAAGATATCAATACATTTGAAAATATGATCAAATGCAGCTACTATGTGTAGTTTAGTGATACAAATCACACTTCTTACTGAGACTGTTGTCCTAAAAAAATGTTTTTTCCAAAGCAGTATTTGTGTTTTTAGGGGTTTGATTTATGTGCCCTGCAGTCACAGCTACACAATTACCTTAAAAAGGAGCAATAAATAGTTATCACAACTTTTAATATCATATGACAATAAAACGCTTTTTCATGATTTCATAATTGTAATTTTCCTTTAGTTTCCATCCTGATTACTATATCTGGCTACTTCTGGCACAGAATTATGATCAATGTCTGACATCACCGAGGTAAAGGTTGGGTGAAATACAACACGACCAGTTGGACTGCAGTCGCTATAAAAATGATCATGTACAAATTTGATTTTGTTCCACATAAGGAAGTGGCTCAGATCAGACTTTTTGTGGGGTGAAAAGATCAAACTGCCATGAAAAATGTGGGTGCAGGTCACATTTCCCTCCTGTGTGAACTTCGTCTAACAAACAACAGCAGTATCTATACAGACATTAAATAACACAAAGTTTGACTTCATCTAAAAATTCATGCAATTCTTTTATTCATTCTGTATTTTGTATGTATTGATTGTATTGTGGTAAACTTTTGTTTTATATGTTTTGTTCTTCTGTTTAAATATGTAACCGATATGTTTTTAAAAGATGGAGAAAAAAAAAAGAAAAACCATAATTATTCTCATTTTTTGATGGAAGAAACCTGATCATTTGTTTTTATTGCACTGTGATGTACTGCATTAGCTTGAGGGTCTACAGATCAAAACCAGTTGTAAATAAAACAACAACAATTAAGCCAGTTCTGACGACAAGTGGCTGCGCTGGATTTAATTTTGAGCTACAATTCAGAAAAACATGCACCTCTTTACTTTCACCTCACAATTAAGCACTACTTTGCGTTGGTCCACCACATAAAATCTCATTAAGATGCATTGGAATTTGTGGTAATGTGGCAAAATGTAAAAGGTTAAAGAGAGGAGAATATTTTTCCAATGAATCATCGCTGTTTGAAGACAAGGATCCAGACTGACCTTTCTTGTTCCCCATGGGAAGGTTGGTGTTCAGCAGCGAAGCAAACGAGCTCTGTTTGGAGAGCTGGGCCTTGGCTGCAAGAGCGTTGTTCCACAAAGCCTTTATCAACATGGAGGCCAGGTATAACGTCTGGGGGAGGACAGGAACGCATCAGGATTTTACAGTTTTAAAGCAGTTTGATGCAGCTTACAGAGTGCATTTATGCCTGTGGAGTACCTGCTCCGTGTGGGCGCTGGGATGCAGGCCTGACACCAAGTTCAGGACGTGACGGAGAGGCACTGGGTCCAGGTTTTTTATTAACGACGGGAAAAGGTCATGGATGTAGCGGCTGCAGTGTTTCAACTGAAAGCACAAAAAAGAAAGCTGTAAAATATGATTGAGTGTAAATGATTAATCGTGATAATTGATTGCTGAAATAATAATCAACTAAATTGGGAATCAATTCATCGTTAACAGGAGTAAACAGACTCTAAAATATGTTGGCTGAAAAAAAAACACTCGAAGAAGAAGTAACTAGGTCAAAACTGCCAAAAAATCTAAACATTTTGCATTTTATATGGAAAAACCTTCTTTGTCTGTAAAAAAATTTGTTCTATACAGAAATCCTCAAGTGTCACAGTTTTAGTTTTACCTGGTACAAATTCTGTGAAATTATCCTACTAAGCATATTTTGCTATGCAGTTATTAATAAAAAACATTAATCAACAGATTAGCCCTACATTGTATTGATAGTAAGTGAAGCAGAAATGTATTTATTTAGCTGCAGATGCATTCTTTGCCAAGTTGTTGCATTGTATTCAATACAATTTTTATTTTCTTTTTTAGAAAAAGTTATTGAATTATTTGTTTATTTGCATTTTTAAGATATTTTCAATGATTTATATAAAAAAAAGCTTATGTGGTTCCATGAAAAGTCTGCAGAATGCACCTTTTTATAATCCAATTACTCAATTAATTGAATAACTGATTGCGAACATAATTGTTAGCTGCAACCTTATTTCAGTCATAGAGAAAATAAATCTACATTTAAATCAGGGGTGTCAAACAAGGGCCGCTGTCCTGCAGTTTTTAGATGTGCCACAGATACAAAACACTGGAATGAAATGGCTTAATTACCTCCTCATTGTGTAGATCAGTTCTCCAGAGCCTTAATGACCTAATTATTCTATTCAGGTGTGGTGCAGCAGAGGCACATCTAAAAGTTGCAGGGCAGTGGCCCTCCAGGCCTGGAGTTTGACACCTGTGATTTAAATAATCCACAGACACACAGCACTACTACTGCGCTACTAAGAAGCTGCAGGCAACCTGAGGGCTGCCTGCAGCTGACAGCTGTGAGAATCAGTTTTTTCCTACCTGAGCTGCAGCCCAGATACAGTCTATATGCTGCGTGCTGAGCCTGCCCTCCGCAGCCAAGAAGTTCAGGATCACTTGGCACTGCTTAATGATCTGGAAAACAAATGGAGACATGTGCAGCACTTGGGAGAATGCAACCAGAGAACAGAAAACCCACGAAGGATAAAAAGGAGAAATATAATTATCAGGCAACTGTTTACATATGGGAGGAGCTTAATATATACGACTGACCTCAATGTGCAAATTGGGTCCAAATATGTGCTCCACCACGTTGTTGTGGATTAGCCAGTCCGCTAGCTCCTTTGCTATGGACCTATAAAGATGAAGATCGACTTTCTGAATGACTTCCAATGGAGCAAAACACAATAACACCATCCAGGGAAAAACAAAAACCATGTTGATGAGGAGGCATCATCATGGATACTTCCTGTGATCAGGTAGTCTAGGTGTTATGGCCGACTTACGTTTCTGTGTCAGACACCAGCGACTCGTTGTTGCACACATCGTTAAATGTGTGGAGCTGGTTCTGAGGAGAATCAGACATGATAACAAATTAGTCCTGGAGTTCATAAAATAAAACTTTCTGCTGACAGAATCACTTTGTACCAAACTATATGCTGCATTACATCACATACTATAGACGAACATGTCAATCAAAATTACATTTTAAAAATAAGATAATGTTACTTCATTATAATACACGAGTCCAACAAAAGAACTGCTTGAAATATTTGCTTCTTCAATGCCTTTACTTTGTGTATTTAAACATTGTTTTTATATGCAATGCTTTATTTTCCGTCTTTCCTTCTTTGGATCATCTTTTGAATGAACCCTAAAAAATAAATAAGCTTGTCTTGCTCTATACTAACTATTCAAACTTTCTCCATCATTGTTGGTTCTTATTGTAAATAGATTATTTCACTAATAAGAAGAAATTTTTCCCATAAGTGAAATAATCTGCCAGTGGAATTAATGCTTTTTCTAATCGATATTACAAAATTACTGACTTAAAAAAGCTCTTTACCTTGTTCCAATGTTACGTAAAAGGTAATATACTTGGAATAAGACAAAACTAAGATATTGACACTAGAGACAAGCCAAAAATACTTGGTAAGATTTTATGTTTTTGCAGTGTAAACCAGCGGTGGTAAATTAGCTGCAAAATCTCTGATTAGTGTATTTCTAAGTAAATCGCGTATTCATAAAAATATGGATGAAAGTCCCATGGCTAAAGTCCTGGAGCATCTAATTACTTTGCATCAGGATTTTTCTTTTTATTGCTCCACCATAGATTATATTGTAGTGGAAAAAGTCATGATTTTTTCAATCAGGCAATCAGTTTTCTTCCATTTGTCCGTCATGGCGGATGATGCCAGTAGACTTTATTTTACTGGATTGAATATTAATTACCATAAAGTACAAAGAAAATCAATTACTCTGTGTCTCTCTTTGTGTTTTTACTTCGGTCTTTTGATGGGATCGTGTCTTTGTCAGGCTTGTGGCCTTCCTGAGTCGGACCCCGCATGTGAGTGTGTGTCGGATCTCTTGCTTGCTAGCTGAGTGACTCACCGTGATTTGGCTGAGTCCGGCTAACCGCATGGTGAGAGTGGGAGACATGAAGTATTTGAAGGCGAGGTCCAGGCTCTCCTTGTCGAAGCACAGCGCGCTGTCCAGCGGCTCCTTCACCGTGCTCCACATCAGGTCGGCCATGTTGCGGGCGGCACTTTGGCGCAGCTCCTGGTCGGATAGCTTACACAGGTACCTGCAGGCGGCAAAAAGCGTTCAGTCCTGCTTACCAACATAGATAATCCAAAATGCACAAAGGAGAAACTTAAATTTCATGTGTTTACCATTTCTATGGTTTAAATTCCGTTTTAAGGTGATGGTCAAACAAAGTGACCAAGAATTTGTCCAGCTTTATAGAACCACGGCTGAAACGATTCATCGGATTAGTGGTGATGAATTGATTATTGAAATAATCGTCAACTAATTCAGTAATCGATTCACTGCATTGATGTTTAGACCACCAGAAAGCCGTGAGCTTTCCCCATGTTGAAGTATTTTTTAAGCTGCAGATGCATCCTTTGCTACAAATGATGAATCGTTTACTAAAAGAACGCTGCGTTATTGCTTTTTAGACAATAAGATTTATATTTTCTTATGTAAAAAAGGAATTTAACCATTTGGTTTTTTTGGATCTGTTAGTGTTTTTCTAATATCGTATAAAAATAATAACTAAAATAATTGTTAGCTGCAGCCCTGACCAGAGTAAAGCTAGACTGCCCCGTCCCCACCTGTTGCTGCACAGTCCCAATCTGCTGGTTGAAAAGCTACTACACTTCTTCCTTTCTGACAAGCAAACAATGTTGCAGTTTAGAAACATCTATAGTCATGAAAAGCAAAATCACACATGGCATAAAAACTAAAAAAAGGACCATCCATCACTCCTATGTAGATAACATTTCTAATAAAAAGTTCTCTTTTAAAAATACTCTTTAATTAGCTTAGCAACTAAGCTAAGAACATGTTTGTCTATTGGACAGCCAATGCAGCCAATCTAAATAATTAACCAGCTAACATGGACTTGTTAGATTTGTGTTGCTCTATAAAGACAACATTATATATATAAAAACCAAATAAATAGTCCAACAATAATGTAAATGTAATAATTATTTTGCTTCTTAGCGACATTCTGCACCCATAAAGAATGATGATAGTGGCGTCTATGAATTAGACAACAGCAATGCTATTTCATTTATTCATCCAGTTTTTGCCGCTCCCTTTCAGTCCCAGGGTAATCACATGTTGCTGGTTTAGACGGCCATTTTGTTTCCGTTTCACTGAAAGCATCTCATCTTCATCAAACGAGGCACATAAAACATTTCCGTCTTATTATTTTCCCTGTCACATGCAGGAGAGGCACGTATATATGCGTCACATGATCAGGCCTGCCAGGAAAGAAAAAAAAAACTTGGCTGAAAGCCCAGCAACTGTTGTCATGGTGACAGAAACTCTTCCTAGCAACAAACCTATGGCTCTCTGGTATTTGAGAGAGAAAGACGGCGCAGAGGAACAGTTGTTAAAGCTCAGTGCTCATTTTATAAATCAGTTCAAATCTGTTCCAGAGAGCAAACCTGTTGATATTTAAAATCATGTGAAAGTGCAATAAGCAGGACTCCTAAATCAGGTTTGATGGAGACGCTAATCGGATCGGCCAAAATCACACAGATTCTGGCCAGAGCAGTTGTTTCGATAAAAGGTCAGCTCCTTAATTTTTGGAGAAGGCAAGCACCAGCAAAAAACAGGGTAATTCAACAGCGTTTAAAATGACTTACAACAACTATTACCTTTAAAAAAACGTGTTAACTCACATAGCATCAAATAATAAAGAAAGGAAATGCTTATTTTCAATGAAAGTAATCATTGCCCTTTATGGGAAAGCTGCATAGTCATATTTCCAGTTTTGATTTACAGGAGTCAGCAGTTCCTGAGTGTCTCGGGTTTTTAGGAAAGGGTATGAAATCTAAATGTTGCCTTTGCAGCTTAGTTCTGGTCCTGAGAGCATCAAAAAGGTCTCCAATAACCTGAGCATCAAAATGCTCAGGTTACTGTATGGTGGGTAACTGACCAGCTAATGTATTTAGACTTACAACCATTCAGTGCTCAACAGACCAGTAAGGAAATCTGTTCTTTTGCAAACAGTGAGACAATACAGTGATTTTTTCTCTCTCTGTTTTTTAGCCTGAATGAGTATCAGTTGAATGCTGGCCTATTAAGTTTACATTTCAGGCCCAAAAATAATTCTGCATTACTCACTCACTGATTTTCTGAACATACCAAAAGATATGAAGTTGTACATCATCACTATAAGTAAACCTTAACGCCAAATGTAATCTTAGCTCAATCATTTAAGTAGTAACTTTTTGTTATTTGGCTGAAACAGAGGCTGAAATCAAGTAAGATTTCAGCAATCACAGAAGATGAAGCAAAAATCTATACTCAAAATAAATGCAAACAAAAAAAGCTGCAGCCTCAACAAATGGAAGCAAAAGGGAAAATTCTGCAAATAGCAAAAACAACAGCAAGTGTGAAACGCTGCAAACTTGGTCAACAAAACAGAAATGCTCCAGACCACTAGGGGGAGTGTGGAGTTGGTAATATACCTCACATAACTGTGTTGCTGTTTTATAATTTTGTAAAAAAAAAAAGAGGAATAGCGTGCCTTTTCTTTCTTCCTCCAATTTACTTCTAGATATCCCATTAAATTATGATATCCTGTCTTTACTATGAGACTTTCTCCATATGGTCGACTCCCCCTAGTGGTCTGGAGTTTGCAGTGTTTCATAATTGCTGTTTTTACCCTGTGCAGTATTTTCCCTTTTTCTTCCATGTCCTGTGATTGGAGCATCTTAGTTTGCTTTTGTTTTGTAGATTGTATTTTTTTTTTGCATCCATGTTGTGATTTCAGCATTTTCTGTTCGCAGCATTTTTCTCTTGCATTTGTTTGTTATGCTTTGGACTTTGTATCATTCTTTTGCTGCATGTTTAGCAGTTTGCTGTAGATGTGCACCCGTCAGCCACCGTACACAGCAGCAGACAATACTACGCCAACAACCAACTGTAAGAAGCTAAAAGGTCTTGGGTACCTCCACAGATAAACTTTACTAAAATTAACAAAAAGACTTGGAGTGTGTGAGTGCATGGTTGTTTGTCCTGTCTGTCTCTGTGTTGCCCTGCGACAGACTGGCGACCTGTCCAGGGTGAACCCCGCCTCTCGCCCGGAACGTTAGCTGGAGATGGGCACCAGCACCTCTAGGGACAAGGGTGTTAGAAAATGGATGGATGGATGGACTTGAATCTTTTAAATAATTTAAGTACATCTCAGTCTGTAGGGAAAACAGGTTTTATGTTAAACCAACAAAAAGGAACTACAGCTTGTTAAAAAAAATGCAAAAACTGTCCAGTGTGCTTTTATTTTCTAATGAAAGTGAATCAGCATGTTTGTAACTTACCGTATTACATAGGTGCGGAAGGGTATGATGTGCTGCATAACTGCAGGAATGTGCAACCATATACGTATCTGTGGGAGGATTTAAAAAAAACAAAAAAACATACTAATTATTCATAATGTCACATACAGAATTAGTAATAGTATGAGAAAATGGGAGTTTGTTGGAAAAAATATGGAATAAAAGAAAAAAGGCTGCTTTTTTTATTTAGAGTGAGTATTTTCCTCACTATATGAGTAAGAGTGTAACTAACAGAACATCTGACTCACATTTGAGACAATTGTGATAAAGGCATGAGCGATGGGAAAGGGGAGGCTCTCTGGTGTGCCCAGCTCAAAGCATTCCTTCATCAGGGAGAGGCCGTGTTTCCCACAAAACAGACAGACGTAGCGAAGTAGGTGAAGCGGCACCTCCACGTCCTGAATTAAAAATCAAAGTAGAGTCATAATATGTTCATTTTGCATCCTAACATAAACAAAAATGACCAGCTAATTAAATTGGCCTTAAAAATACACATTTTGTTTACTATAAGTATGACAAAAAAGTACAGCTTTGGCTCAAACCCATTTCTGAAAACAATTCCTTTCTCCATTAAGAAAACATTTTTTTAAAAATCCAGAAATTAACCAAAAGTGAAAATAGTTATTCTAGGATTTCTGAAGCAAAGTTTTGTTAAAAAGTTATAAGCAGATAATATCTAACCCGGAGTAGAAAACTCTCCTTGAAATGCTCATTTTGTTTTAATATACATAAGCTTGACATGTAAGATGAAGCTAAATGCTAATCTAAGTGTTGAGAACAAAGTTGATTTCAACAGTCTTAAACCAACTCCAATGTCAAAAACATAATAAAAGTTTGGCTTTTTTATGAACCTTTAAAATGTTCTCATGTTTGTTTTAGATCATTATTTTCAGAAAAGCTGAGGAATATTCACACAGGAAATGGAGGTTTGAGGATCAATAGTCGTTTCGAAACAAAAAGTTTTGTTCACAGAACTACTTTCATGTCACGCTAAATGAACAGAACCACAACTAAAAGAAAAAATACACACGAGATAATTTAGTGCAGTAAAGGGTGGAAAAAAACTCCTGAATCTGATCCTGCAACATACTGACCAGATGGAAACAAAGCAGCAACAGGAGGACCATCAAGGAAGCCTTGTTACCACAGAGATTACATTACACTTACTGCGCTATGTTTTCACTGACAAAACAATGGAAGGTAAGAAATTTCTGCAAGTTAACCAAACAAAGCAAAATATTCGACGACTCAATGACCCAAAAACAACAGAAATGAGAATGAAAACTATGATGTCAGTCAGTTCTGACTATTTAAATAAAACCTTTTAGGGACATTTATATTAGAGATAGATAATGGTAGAGTGAACAATTAATTGCATAATCTTGAATTCAGATTTTACGCAATAAATTCATCCACAAAGTAGAAAAAACATCTTTAGATCATCTGAAAACACAAATATCTGTCACATGTCTCAAAACAGAAAACAGGAAGGCTCTTTTTCATAAATAGTAGAATTAATAGCTTACAGGACAAATTTAAATCTTGCTGATTCATGAAACAAAACAGAGTTAACAAACTGGAAGCCGAAACTTTAGACAATGTCCAAATATGGACATTCAGTACTTTGAGTTTCAGGTTTCTCTGGCCAAACGTCAGAAAACTAACAGTCTGTGCCTCGTAGTATAATGTCTAAATCAAACGCAGAATGAAAAATATGCATGACACAAGAGACTGCTGCTGTTGATCAAATTTGTGGAAAAATACAAAATAAAACTTGTTTGTAGATTTGAAGTAAACCTGACATCTCTTTAAAAAACTGAATGGGATGCAAACAAAACTGGTGATATTTGTTACAAATATTTACAGTAATTACACCAAGTATTAACTTGTGAGCATCATGTATTAAACTACTTAAATTATGAGCATTTTGGACCAAATGTAAATTTTATAGAAGCAGCTGCGTTTTTATTAACTGTGTGGTCCTGGAATACCAGCTGGTGTTTAGAAATTCTGGCTAAAACAGCAAAACAAATCTCCCATTTGCAGCTCAGTTTATGAACCGCACCCATAAAATTCATCCCAACAGTGAATAACAGATATAACATGCAAAAAAAATATATATATATATATAAATCACAAACAGAACAAAACACAAAGTGCCCTTATTTCAGAAGTTTCCATCAATTATGTTTTGATGAGGTTAAAGTTCTTTATGAGGAACTAACTGATAGGTGTAGTAGTATAATTTTGAGGAAGAAAAAGTAACAAAGGTTCTTACATTCATGTCGCAGAAGGAACCCAGGATGTTGCTTTCATGAGCGGATATGTCCTGGAAATAAATAAAAAATTATAATAATTTTAAAAAACACAAGAATGGCAACAGCAGGTTAATAAAACATGAGTGGCAAATACTAAAGGTAATCTAAAAAACTCTTTTACATGGCCTGGGCGATCTTGCTAAAAATTATAGCATGATATACATTTTAAATACCTCAATAACAATTTCACAGAACATTTTTTTTATTTGGTCAAACAAATGTGTAACTACAAAGCAAAGATTTTTTTAAATTTTCTTTATAAGCACTCGCCAGAAGAAAGAAACATATTTTACATATAAATGCATACAAATCACACAATACGTTTAGTGCGTCAAAGAAAATATTAAATAGATAAATATAAACTAGTTTTGGCCAACAAAAATACAACTTAAATCACAAATTAAACAAACTGCTGTGGATTAACAGAACATAATTAGTTGTTCAAGATGGGGTTTTATTTATTTAAGAACTCAAACAATATGCGCAAAACTAAGAATCTCTTCCTTTTAAATTATTTTAAAGGGATTTAGGAATGCTAAATTTTAATCTTCCTTTTAAAAATGCTCAACACCAAAATGTATGAAACATAAAAAACCTGCACAAAGTAAAAGCCTGTACTCACTTTCTAATGATCAGGAACTTTGTTTTATTTGAAGCAAAGACTGTGTGTCAGTGTTTGGTTTTTAGCTTTTCATGTTTATGTTGAGTTGAGTTTTGTTAAGGAAAACATAGTAAAATTAAGTTACATTACAAAATACTTTCAATGTTCATTTGGAGAGGCCATATTAAAAGCAAAATGCTGACTATCTCCTTTATCGTTTTCTTCCCACACGTTGAAGCTCAGTAGGACTTTTGGGTTAGTTACATGTCAACTGAAGAATATCAGGGATTTCTTATTAAATCCCAACACGCGTTGTGTTTATGGTTTTGTTCTCACCTCTATGGTGGGGTGCGTGTTGTGTTTGTAGGCCGTGTAGAGAGGGAACTGGATCTGAAAAATCTTGGCTGCACACAGCAGCAGTTTTTCTTTCTCCTCTGTGGTCCAAGAGCTGAAGGGATCCAGGTTGTCGCCGCCGCCTCCAGCAGCGTTCTCCCCATTCAGAGACTCACTGCCACCATCCAGAGGTCCCAGTGGGTTCGCTTGGGCTCCATCTGGCCAGATTTTTTCCTGCTCGTGGCTCTGAGTCTTCTTCTGGTTTGGATCGGGTATGTTGGCATCCTCTTCAGCAGAGTCCCTTTCCACATTGACGGGTTCGTCCTCCCCGGGGGAGGCCGGCTGGGGGAGCGAGCCGGGTGCAGACTCTCCTGCGGCCCAGTCGGGCCTGCCCTCTTCGGTCCCAGACCCTTTGTGCGTGAGGTTCTGGGCACTGCAAAGCTGGTTTCTCAGGCTGTTGATCTGAGTGATGACCAGGTTTATGAGGGCGTACACCAGCTGATTAAAAACCTCCAAATGCTTGTACTCTTTGAAGCAGCACAGACATTGCCTGGAAACAACACAGCAGAAAGAAAAAAAAAAAATTTTTCATTTTGACTGGTACTGGTAATCCAATTTGTCTTCACTCTTTTAGAACATTAAAATTTAGCTGTTTAATATAAAAATGTGTTTGCAAATGAAGTCAGAAAAAGTAGGAACAACATAAAAGGAAACAATCTTCCAGCTCTGGATGAAACTGGTATGTTAAATATTATTAAATCTTATTTTTGCATGATTGTGGATATGAATATCTGGTTATTTCTTATTTTGTTTTTTTTGGTTGGACCTAGAGTCTGAAATGAAGTTTTTATCTATCCATCTATCAAAGATACAAGATTGCAGTTACAGTTAGTGATGCTAACTACAGACTGGGCAATTTCATCAATCTCAGTGTACGTACACAAACTGCACACTTCTCAGATGTTTTTTAAACAGGCATATTTTTAGGAAACCCTGCATGTCTTTAAAAATTAACAGACATGCAGAGCAGTAGGAGAGGTCACTTTAATGAACAGAACAGGAAGTGCTTTTATTTTGATAAGCGGAATGTGTCTGTTACACAGGATTTGCTCCTATGAAACATTTATTCTATTTAGAGAAAACATCCTAAAAAAATTACATTCTTTTCATTTTAAAAACACTTTTTCCCCCTTTTTTTTATGTTAGCCTCCCTGCAGAACCGATCGGATTCAGTCAGCAGTAAGAAGACTGACCTCTGTGACCAGGAGCTGATGTAGCCCAGCACTCGCAATGCATGTTCCTTCTTCAGCTGGAAGCCTCCTTCACTGCCGTCTGCATCAGATACTGAGGAAAAAACACAAACCACAACTTAGAGACCAAATGAAAAAACCTTAAAAAAAAGCACTTGTTTTAGTTTTTTTTTTTTTTTACTGAAAACACCCCAAAACAAAATCAAATAAAGCTTGCTGTCCTCCCAAGTGTTGTATAAATGTAAACATTATATTCAGTTTGTTTTTACCATCTATATGCTGCAATGCCAATAAAAGAAAAACACCATAAAGAGACAGAGCAGTGTGCATGTTATGACATCTCTTTTATTAAAAAGTGAAAAGGTGGAGAATTTTTACCCTGCACTCTAACCCATTACACAGAAATACTGTTGTAAGGCTCCAAAAAGGACCATTTCAGTGAGGACAGAGATCAAAATAATAACACTGGGTTACAAAAAATATTTTTTGGAAGTTGTCTGGGTTTTTTTCCAACTGAATTAGGAATATTCTGCACAGCTAAATCCAAAGACGACAGGCATTTTTCTAAATCAGGTCAGGTTTCTATTCTAATTTGATTTAGAGAAATCTGATCTTCTGACTAAATTGATGACATTTTTGTGACATTATCAGTTCCATATGTTAGGACAAGTCATGCATTTTGATGCTCATGTTGCGTCCGTAGTTCAGGAAGTTGAAAAAAACCAATGTGATTTTTGGATTCAGCACATCAAAATTACCCTAAAACAGTTGAAAAAACCCAGACAGATTTTTTTACTGTTGACCAGTGTAACATATTTATAAAACGTTTGTTGACTTGAGTTGCTAAAAATCGACATCGGAAAGTCAAAGAGAGTATACAAGATTGAAAAGACCATAAAATTGTGATTTCTGGGCGTGCTATGGTGGCCTGGGGGATAGCGCAACCCACGTTTGGAGACCTTGAGTCCTCGACGCGGCCGTCGCGGGTTCGATTCCCGGACCCAGCGACATTTGCCGCTTGTCTTCCCCCCTCTCATTCCCCCTTTTCTGTCAGCCTACTTTCATATAAGGGACACTAGAGCCCACAAAAGACCCCCTGGAGGGGAGGAAAAATAAAAAAAAATTATGATTTCTGCATCATTACTCATTATAATTATTATTATAACCCAACTCTAATTTAAACTTTTATACAACTTATTCCCTGACCCGTCTGCTGTGTCTCTTGGCCCTCGAGACGCTTTTTGCTCACTAATGTTCTCTAAACATCTGAGTCCTTCACAGAACAGATAAAATCTCTTACTAATGTCACTTCTAGGCATCTGTTTCTTCTGCCAGATGTGGAGATTTTTAGGTAACGTTAAACATTCTTTCCTTACAGCCCAGAAATCTTGGACCTGCATTTATTGCAAGTCTCTTTAGAGTAGTGAGCCGTAAATTTGGTTAAACTTAACAAAATTAAACAGGCAGAGGAGAATAACTTCACTCAGCTGCAAACTAATTTTTAGCTGTTATTATTGGGCCAGTCAAAATAACTAACTTAACTGGATGATAAATTGTCCCAGAAGTTATTGCAATAAATGATAACTAATGGTAGTGGCATAATTATGCAAGAACACATTCTCAAAGATTACCGTAATAAACATTAGACTGCAACTAGAAGACATCTTTAAATATCTAAATTAAATTAACAAAAATAACAAATAAAATGAATTATGAAGTCTCTCTAAACAAAACTGTCCTTCAGAAAAATAGATTAGTTGAGACCAAAACACCAGATTTAACACTTTTATCGCCCAGTTTTTGGTAGAAAGAGAAAAACAATAAATCACACATACATAAACTTTTGAGCTCATTTTAATTCATCATGCAATTAATTGATTTATTGGTTATTGCGACAGGCCTATTTGTAATAAATCCATAGATGAAGACGTAAACTTTTTGTTCATCTTTGTACGTTCTTGTTCGTCAATAAAAAAAATAATAAATCACGTTCTAGTCATACCAATGGCTTTTAATGGCACCAGAGTGGCTTGCTTCTCAAATTACAGTCATTGTTCTGGCCTCCACGCAGCTCCACAAAGCTCCCACCCAGCCTGACGGAGTCAAGTGACCTCCCTGAATCATCGTCCTCAATTTGCCACCAAAGACTCCCAATGTGAAACAGAACCAGCAGGGTTCGGCCCGGCACTCTGGTCCCACAGGCGGGATCGTTTCCAGCTCTAAGTGAGAACAGAAGCTCGTCGTACGAACCGCAACACATGCTGCTCAAGAATTTCAAGCCCTCCATTAGGAGTTCCTGGACCGGGCTAACAGGTGTTGCACGGAGTGGAGGGATACACAGAGAAATTACAGATCTCAATAAAGGCATCTTAAATATTCACATTCTGAGATGTTTAAGTATTAGTGAAACCATAGTAGATGCTATTCAGCTGGAATGTATTTAGTCTAGGACAATTAATTCTTCTCATATTTCACTTAAGCTTTTTTTAAAGTAACATTAGACAAGGTTTCCCCCAGAAAACTAGCTAAGCCTGGTGGTTGGGTGGCAGGGTAGTCATTCATCCACCCGCCAGTCGTGTTTTTGAGTTAAAAAATGTTTAAAGTTGACAGGAAATTTGATCACAAGATAATTATGTGTTATTGAAAGATTGGAAGATTAATACCTGAACACCAACTATAAAGTCTTAAAAAATGCAAACATTTTAAAAAGACTAAAATAAACAAGCAATGCTTAGCCTGGTGGGAGCACAAGTAAAGCCTGGTGGCCCGTCAGGCTTATAATACACTGGAGGAAAATTTGTCAGAAATACATTAAAAGATGCAAATAAGCAGAATCCTTTTCAAATTACACATTTTATTGCCTGAAATGAAATAAAACAGCATTCTTTTAGTGTACACTCGATCATTTGTACCAAAGATGCATCTGTAGCCTAAAAAAAATACTTCTGACGTAAACATTTGAAAAGTTCAGCCCTTTCTGGTTGACTTATCAATACAGTGTAGGGCTGATCTGTTATTATTTATTGGATTACCAATTAATAATTGGAAAATAAAAGTTGATTAATACAAGATTTATGTAATTTTATAAAAACAATTTAAACCATGTGAAGCTATTTGCGAATGTTGCTTGTGCGTCAGATTTAAAGACATACTAAAAACACCCGTAAAATGTAATGTACAAAGAAAAAAAAATGTAAATTTTTTTTACATATTCAAATTTTTAACTATTTAATTAATTCATCAAAATAAATGCATCAGAGTCTTGGCCCTAGACAAAATGTTGGAAAGTTCATTGAGCATGAACAGTTTTCCAAGACTTGCTTCCCTGAAGTAATTATATGTTTTTGTCCAGATGCTCTGAAACATTGGACATGAAAAACCAACACTGCAATAAAAAATGCAACTAGAAAGTACTGGAACTAGTCTAAGAACTCGTTTCAGGTAGAAAAGAAACATCCAAAGAGTTTGCACTGATAAAAATTGGCTCTATTTGCCAGTGAAGAATGTACTGACGTCATCTTCAAACTGCACATTGAAAATGGGAATAAAGAGATTAAGACAGAAAAAGCCTCAACTCTCTGTAAGGATGCCTTTAAGCACTGATTTGTGAAAGGATTTGGGAGCAAATTAAACCTAATTTTAGTGACACTTCCTGAGTTGGAATAAATTTTGAGGAGAACAATGAAAAATGTTTTTCATCTATTCTATCAATGCAAATAACTGACAGAGCTTTTTATTGGTCACAATTAGAGATGCACCGATCCACTTTTTCACTTCTGATACAGATATGTGAAATTTAGTATCAGCCGATACAATCCGATACAGAAAAACAGAGCTGAATTGACTTAACAGGTTACTTCTTCATTTTTTTTTTACCTAAATACACCAATAGCTTCACAAGTTTGGTCAAACATTTAAAAACAACTTTAATTTGTTCAGTCAGTGCAACTGGGAGTAAAACAGCCGATGTAAAATAAATGATAAAAAAACTGGCAAAAACAATCGGTTGACAATGTTGATCAAACGTGTATAAATAAACTGCAACAAATCTTAAATAGTTCAGAGAGTGCAATTGGGAATTATAAATATAATGTAAAATAATAAAGCATCACACCAGTCAGAGCTCAAAGCATAGACTTATACTGAATAGATATGCCCTTATGGATCAGGCACATTGTCTCGGATAGCCGATCTAGATATTTTCCAACATTGCTGCCAATACAGAGATTAATATCAGATTGGTTCATCTCCAATCAAGATGAGAACCTAAAATCACCTGACTAACGACACATATTTATGCATTATGTTAAAGTGTTGTATATTTGTCATGTATACTACATCTGTATTGTGATTCCTGAACATGAGAGCAAATAAAGCGCATTCAACTTCTGTTCCAGCTTCTTGAACCACAAAGAGTCCTGAATAAGTCAGAACAAACTCAAAAAATTAAAAGTATTTAGAAATACAACAGCTGCACTGCTTACACGCCCTTTCTAATCCATTTATTTCACAAAATCAGCTAAACTGATTAAAGAGAAGTGATTTGTAAATCAGAAGCTGCTCATTTTTTAGCAGAAATCTATTTTAGTTTTTTGCTCTGATCTATTAGGCTCAAACACACAAAGCCTGATTGGCTCACATGAGGCACCGAGTGAGAAAAGTTTCACTTTTATTTCACGTCAAAGCTGGATTTACATCTCCAAAGCTTTGTGTTAGCATTGTTTACAGACTGTGAGAGTAAATCCATCAGAATATCTCTCATTTAAACACACAGATGTATGAAAGCTGGTTCTAAAAAAACGGATATTGATCACAATATTTATGCAGGTTACTTAGATTGGAGGTTGTAAAGTTGGGAAGCGACAGTCACATGCAACTCTGCATTCAACAATCCTGCATGTTGTTAAACTGGATTCTCCTGTTCCATTTCTCACAAACACATGCTGCTGCTGCAGATCTAAGGTCATAGGTCACCTTCAGACACAGCATATGGAGCTGCCAGTCTTGTTGACGGAGCGGTCACAGCTGACGGCACCCCACTGTGAAACACCCTCCGTTCTGTATGTCCAGTTATTATACGCTGTATCTCCGTGTGATGTAGTAAAACCTGCTGTTTAGTAAGCCAAAACATTCAGAGGAGATTTACATTTACAGACTAACAGGGTGGCAAAAAGTCAATCAGAATCTTTTGTTCCATCCTGACTAATAATACAGAATGATTTAGGGCTGCAACTACAATTAACTATCTTAGAAATTAATTATTCTATGTATTCAATGACTTGATGTATGAATGTAAGATGTGGATTTTCTGTTTGGCTTGTTTTGGTTGAATATTAGATGAAATGAATACAAATTAAAGACAGCTGACTGTGTAATTTTGGGTAAGATAGAAAGAAGTTTTTTGACTCCATCAGTTAAAAAAATGTGAAACGTGCGACCCATAAACAGAGGCTTTAACTAGTCCTTGACTCAGCAGTCGCGGGTTTGAGTCCCGGCCCAATGACCTTTGGCGGATGTCTTCCCTTTCTCTCTCTTAACCTGATTTCCTGTCTGACTGTCAAATAAAGGCAACTAGAACCAACAAAACCTTTAAAAACTAAAAAAAAGTCTACCACAGCCTCTACTAATACCTATAACCCACTGTTTATTTTTCTTTGCAAACTCTACACCGATTTATGGCCTAATATAACCACCAAAATAAAAGTCAAGTTTCTATCTCAGCTCCAAAAACTACTTATCTGATCATCTGAAGTTGAAATAAGCTCAGATTTGCCTTCTGCAGGTTAGAAACAGCAGCTCCAACTGTTATAAAATGTCTTTGTGGAACAGTAACTCTCACTGCATGCAGTCAGAAACACACAAAATCAACTACTGTTCTAAAAATATAATTGGCTCATCATAAAATGAGCTAATTCAGTGTTAAAAAAAGGTACAATAAACAACAGTACTGCTTAACAGTGTACAGTAATTACATTCAAGAGTATTTTCAAATATCCATATATTTATTGATGCTCTATACTATTAGGTTTAGAGTTAAGCAAACATTATCGATCAGCACTTATCACAAATCTTATGATACTTACTAGCAAGTAGTGCTGCTCAATATTCGACAATGTTGTAACTGACATATTGCACGGAGTGAATATTTATTTCCTCTCTTTTTAGTCTGTGCCTCCATCACTCTGTGACATTTAGCATTTTCAGCAACGTCATCCGTGTGCAAAGTGAACATCCACTACTGTGAAACTATGTTCAACAGGCTAAATACTACATCAGCATGCAAAACTAAAGATCATAATACCTGGAACATATTAGCCAAGATGCATTACAATCCAAACAGTCCTTTGCTATATGAATATTACACACAGGTGTGTAGTGGCATTTAAATGAATCTTTACGCCGACACACCTGAATCTAAAAGCTGAATTACATCCTTGGTTTGTCAGCAATTTTGCAAAAACCTGGTCATTAACCTTTCATTTGATTCAGGTGTGTTGGAACAAAAAAAGTATCCAAAAAACACAGGATAGTGGCACTCACTGATATTGTGATGACGACACACAGTGCAGACCTACTTACAAGTCAACCTAAAGGTGTATCGCAGCAACAAAATAATTAAATACCAGTATATGTTTTCCAATCTATTATTGGATTGGAAAACATTATAATTTGCTTTTATAATGATCACTTTCATTGTACTATTCACTTTGATTTATAAAGAATGTTTAAAAATGTGCTGGTTCATTTGTAACTCCAAACTTGAAACTACTATGTTTACTTACTTATTTATTATTATACAGCTGCAACTTTATTGTTTCCACTATAACACTTAACAGCTGGTGCATTCACCACAATATACAAGAGTACAATATCACAGTAGCAAAGAACTGCTTTGATGTAATAATGGGTAAATCATTGTACTGCAAGTGCCATGTGTGCAAATAATATATTTCTCAGTTCCCTGCATTTCATGCCCTGCTACAGAGAGTTTTGGGGACATTGTGATGACTGAAAAAGAACGAAAACAGCCATGAAAATATGGGAAATCCAAATTGTAATTGAAATACTCAGCAATAGAAACATAATTTACCTAGACAGAAAACTTTTTAAACTGATTTGAATATGGAAATGAACTTTCTGATAAGTAAGAACAACTGGAATGTGTGTATAACTGAACTGAAATTACTTTTTTGCAAAGTGCCTAGAGATGACTTGTTATGAATTGGCGCTATATAAATTAACTGAACTAAATTCTCCATGGTCAGGTTTAATAAACAGGAGCCTCTGGGAGAAGATTTCCCTAAATCACTACCAGCAGACACAATAGCCTCCATCACAGACAGGAAAATCCCAAATTGTCAACCACTTCATGATATAAACCGGTTTCCAAAACCATTATGCAAATTAAAAAATGGCTGAGGATCCCTAAAGCGCAAAAACCCGATAGTTACATGTCAGCAATAAAAGGCATTATGTATTCATGACTTAAATTAACATTAGCCAGATCTGGGATGAGATAAACTAACAGAGTTGCCCAGAAAACAAAGGCATAGCGGTCAAGAAATAAAACTACAATATAAAAGAACTAAGTAACCCTTTTTGTCCAAATTACGGAGGACAACCGACGTGTTTATGACAAAAGTCTGCGCCTTATTGCAGCCGTTAAATTTCTTGACTAGCTTAGTCGCCGTTAGCTCCCCAGAACATTTCACGGACTCTCCGAAACAAACACAAGCAATGTTTGTTTACGTCTAACTGTCAGTAGCTGTTGGTGCAATCACATTTTAGAGAGATCTAATGCCGTTCCGAACAACAACCCCATCAGTCCGCAAAACAATGGATGGCAGTGGAGTGGACAGCTAGCAGACTGACCTGACAAACACATCAAACAAAGTCAGCCTGCTCGCTAGCTCAAGCTGCTAACTCAGCTTGCTAACTCGTAAATCCGTCTTCTAGCAATATTTGTATCACTTAAATTCACCTTTGTTCGTAAGGGACAACAACACTTTAGTGTTTACTGTAATGTCACACACGTAGTGATTCGAGAGTATTTACGAGCTTGTTTTTAGGGTGGTGTTTGACAGACAGGCCCCAAACTAACTGCAATTTTGGAAGGAAGAAAGGCTTCAAGGTATTCATAGCAAACCGAGACAGACCGATGTGAAAACACGAGTGTCAGCCACTACAAAATATGTCCACAGGATGTCACAACGCTGAGGTCGAAGTGGTTAATATGCATGCATAAAATGGCAAGCTAATCGAGAAAACAAAGTTATATTTAGCTAGCCACCATGCTAACAATGCTAACAGCATCCAGCTAGTTCAGTCAGCAAAATACAAACAAAATGATTCCTACTTACATTCATTTAAAACCTCCACCAGCTCGGCGCAGTTTTCACACATTGTTCATGAAGAGGGCAACTGACTGTGCTTACTCAAACCATTGCACTGAAAACTGTTGTTAGTTGTTTTGGAGATAAAAAAAAAAAAAAAGAGGCCCAGTGCAGGGAGTGATTGGCGAAGGTTACTCCACTCAATGAAATCAAACAGCGGGGCGGATGACGTGCTTTGCATCCGAGTGAAGATGATGAACACCGAAAAGGTAAGAGGCACTGAAAGGTAGAAACCGACACAGTCACCAATCTGAGCGTTAGTTGGGAGAAGACTCTGCAGCCATGTTGAAAAAGGAGGGGAGGGGGGTTGATACAGCATGTAGGAAGCTCGGGAGTTTCCGTGCTATCTTCGTCGGTTCGTTTTAGGTTCGGCGGTCTCGCGATATTTCTTAAACTTAACCGATCTTTGTCAGGTGATCTCAAGGACATCGTAGGTATTTTTTCCCTCATTTTTTATTAACTTTATTTAATAAAAAAATATATATATATAGTTTTTTTATTATTAAATAAAAAACTTTATTTTTTCCTCATTTTTAATTAACTTCATTTATGAGCAAACAAAAATCTAATTCAAACAAATATAAATAAACTACAGTACACAAGAAAAAAATTGAATATCGGAAATATATATATAATCCTCCATATATATATATATATATATATATATATATATATATATATATATATATATATATATATAGTATATTTCCAGGGTTCCTATATACATATATATAGAAACCTGAGTGACAAGGGCAAACAAGTATGGCTAGAGCAAAAGTCTTCAGGAAGATATTTTTAAAATAAGCATTTAGACATATATTTTTCTTAGAGATATATGTTTTTAACGTTTCGATTGAGAAATAAAAAAAAAAATCATTTTTAAACAATTAAAAATCTGCTCCTTTACATTTAAAGCAATGAATACATTGCTTTAAATGTTTTTTCCACCATTTTGTTCTTAAACATTTTTAAATAAGGATACATCTTACTTCTGGTGACATCAAATAAGGCAACTCAAGAGTTGACTTCAGGGTCTGTAGTCGTTTTCATCAAACTTCAACTTGATTCTGTTTGATCACAACAAATTACAACTATATAGAGCTTCTTTCAATAATTCAACTCTGAAAAGATAACTCCCAGATAAAAGATTATTTGAATAATCAGAAATTATTATGGTTTTTAGTTAACCTAAAACATAGATGAGAAAATTAGAATGTTACATAACTAATAATAAAAAAGGACTGTTATACTGAAAAGTATGGCACTACTTGGTTGGGGCTCCTTTTGCATAAATCTATGAATGCAGTGGTTTGGTGAAGCATTCAACTCATCTTCCTCTTGAGTCTCTGTGGATTTAAAGTCAGGTTAGTTTGTTTTCTCATTGACCCAAATATACAAAAAGAAAACTTCATTCGTCTTTTGTAAAATTCTGCAATGTTAAAACTTTATCAAGCTGCTTTTTATTGTAATCTCAAGGCACTGGATGGTTCAAAAATACATTATAATTTGAAGAACAGGCATACAGTTGTTTTGTAAAAATAGCCAACTTTATATTGTACTTGGAAAGGTTTACAAACAGGATGATCTGCACATAACTTTCAGTTACACCCAATAGCAGAAGCAGAGCTCCAACCCGTTTAAGGACAAAAGAGCGAGAAACAAAAACCAAAATAATCACACTGACAAAAAACAAGGACCGAGCATCCCATTCATTCTATTCAGTGCACAAAGCACTTTTGAAACCGAGCAATCTTTCACATTAACATGGCAAATGTCTTAACATTATATTTTACATATTAACAAAGAGCAGGAGTTGAATCTATCGAGCTGAGGGATTAAAACTAACCTTCAATTTTTGAAACTTCAAGCAGATGTAAAAGAACCGTGTTGCCAATCAAAGCTTTAATAAACAAAAGATGGCATGTTATACACAAAAACCTTTGTATAAAATAAGATGGTAAAGGAAAAAAATATACCAAAACTGACTGCGATTCTCATTTACATATAAACATTGATTTGGTCGAGTGCCAGGGTTCTTCCTATCGCCCCAAATTCTCTTTCCAATTTCAAATACTTCAAACACTTGAAAAGAAAATCATTCATGAAGAAGCATCCTCGCGCCTCTGAGCTTGTTCTTTTTACGCTGCAGGTGATTTAGTCGCACATTTCCTCTGGCAGCTCGTGGGGGTTCAGAATGCCAGGCACAGACATCTGCAGCTTGTGTTTCTCCTCCTGGGCTTGGCGAAGAGCCGATTCCCGCTCCTCCAGGAACAGGTCCGTCGTGTCCTCACCAGCAAACTCCTGTTAGACCACCAGAGATGAAGATCAGAACCGCTCAAATACAGCTGCTAGATCAGAAGAGCAGGCTACTGGAATCCAGTAAATTATTTTATTTTGTTTTTATACTTTCACAATTTTCTTTCCAACTGGATTTTAGTTATAACTTGCCAATAGATAACTATATTAATAGTGTTTTGTTTTTAAAGAGAGTACACCATCAGACTACTTGGCATGTTTCAGTAGACAATCTAAACCCAAAAAGAATTGGTCTGAAACTGGTTTTGAGTTAGATGTTACAATTTGAAGTTGTTTTTATCTTCCCATATTCAACTAAAAAGAAAAGGAAACATCCACTTCATTTATTAATGCAGCTTTTAGTATTCCAGAGCTATAATTTATGTTTTGATGCGTCAAAAAAAAAAAAACAAAATAGTACAAATTTGGCTTTAAAACTGTAAAGCTTCTAATAAAACCTATATGCAAAATTGAACCTAAAAGCTGAATAAGTCAAACATACAGTATATTGTGACAGATGGAATAAAAGAACATATGTCTCAATTTTCAATAATTTCACTGAACGATCCAGAACCACTCAGCATTCTGGGAGATGTAGGCAGAGGAAAAGATTTAGCTGCTCCACCTCTCACAACCATACTCTTAAAAGTATTTTTGACACTTTAAGAAAATCATATTTGTGTAGACTAAAAGGTACACACTGTTTTATTTTACCCATTTATGTTTAAATTTATTTAGCTTTTGTTTTGTTTTTTTTAATTTACTTATTCTACTTTGTAGATTTTAAGCAAAGTTGGTGAAATCAACTAACTTGCTCGCTCTTTGGTTACCTAGAAACCTGCTGAGTAACTTGTGGTTACCTAGCAACTACTGAGTAACTTTCACAGCAGCAGTTTAATATTTCACCACTGCTTGAAATTAAAAAGATATCTGGCTGAAGTGAAAGGAGAAAATTATTACAACAGCTCAAGAGGAAATTGTGGTTAAGTAATCACATTAAACCCCAATACAATATTAAAGCTTTTAGCTTTAACATGAGAAAATTCAAAACAATGTTCCAAGGGTCTAAATACTTTTGGTAGACGCAGCTTTCACTGACCTTGATCTGCACAAGGAAGTCCCTTAGGTGCTCCTTGAAGGCTGGGATGTCCTGATTCAGGCTGAACAGACCGGTCACAAACACCTTCACCTGGGCACTGCACACACAACATTTCATCAGGCTCAAGTGAAAAACATTTCCAAGAGGAACAAAACAATGCGTTTATCTTGTTGTAACATGTACTTTACAGTTTATCTGACATTTTATCCAAGTACATCTATTAAAAACGATCCTATCACAGTAATGAATGCACTTAGCGATGCAAAAGCCAAATTTAGATTTCAACTTGAAAGAAAAAAATATAGAATTTAACAGAAAATGTGAGCAATACAAAAGAGATTTATAATAATGACAAGTTGAAAAGCAGAGTAATTAGAGTCAGGTGTCAAAAATGACAAATCATTAGATGTACTGAAGCTTATGTAGCCCATTAGGGAACATGGGAAATCTTTATTTCCCATGTTAAAAGTATTTTTGACACTTTAAGAAAATCATATTTGTGTAGACTAAAAGGTACACATCCACGCAAAAGTATGCAATTACGAATCGGTTCATGTGACATCTTGAATACTGAAAGTCTTTCTGCTACAATATGAAGTTTAGGTAAGGCGTTTACTTGTTTGTGAGATATCTGAGGTTTTTTTTAATTCTTTTTTATACAAACACAAATTTAAGTGTATAAAGACAGAAGCAAAACAATCAGGCCAAACATGAAGCTTCTCTCTCTCTGAGACATAAACATGACAGAAACTTTCTGTAAGTAAGAAAGAAAGAAAAAAAGAAAGGAAGAAAGAAATGCATCCAAACTATTTGGACTATTTCTGAGTTATTTTCAAAGGTATGACGTTGCAGTTGACAGTTTGAATATGCAGTTAATAGATTGATGTTCAACCATTTTACTGCATCAAAAAGATAAGAATGCTTAAACATGTTTTCACTGAGGCTCTTTAAAATATAACAGCACTGGAAACAATTAAGAGCTCATTGCACTGAATCCCATTGAAAACCTCCTGGTTTTTTCACCAAACATTGATTTCTGAACTCTTCTTGAGTTAAAACTTTCATATTATTGTTTCTAAATGAACTTGTTTTCTTCGTTATTTGAGGTCAGAAAGCACTGCATCTTTTTGTTATTTTGACCATTTCTCATTTTCTGCAAAGAAATAAACTTTTGCTTGGAATTTCAGAGACATGTCAGTAGTTCATAGAATAAAACAATGTTCATTTTACTCAAACATAAACCTATAAAAATGGAAAATCAAGAGAAACTGATTTTAATTGGTCTCTTAATTTTTTCTAGACCTGTAAGTGCAATTTTAAATTGACATTTGTCATCACTGTGACTGTATACAAAACAAACCAAGGTGTATTTGCTAATTTATTGCAAGGGAACGCAAAAGAAAAAAAAAAAACATTATCATGTCGCCAAATTGATTGCAGAGGAGCTGGTACCTTCTGAATGACAATGTAATTTTATTTCCTTTTCCCAGTCTAACCGTGTTTATTTCACATCCTAATGGTCAGACACCAGCATGTGCAGCAGAGTTGTGATTATTTGGTTTCTTACTCTTGTAAATGAGGGAAGGCCATCTTGAGCAGGTTGGCGATGTATTCCTGAACATGCAGCTGGTTGTTGGTGGGGTTGGTGGTGCTCAGAGCAACACTGACTTTCCCTTCTTCCACCAAGTTAAACATGTAGGCCAAGATGGTGGCATGCATGGTCAGACCTACAGACAGAAAGAAGCAGCTCATCAGTTATAGAATCACAAATAAAAACATGTCATCTTATCCTGAATGAACTGTGTAATAGGTTTATGCAAGTGATCAAATCTTAATACGAGGAAAACTTTACATTGAAAACCCATCAGAAAGTGTAGGAACATATATCAAGGTCAGCCTCATTTACCTGCGGTGTGTGACGTATCAGTGACCACAGAAAAGATGTGCTGCAAGATATCACAGAAGTAGGTCTGGTAGAAGCTCTGTGCTGCTGCCTCTTCTGCAGAAACATTCTGCAGGAGCGTGAGGAGGATCTGCAGGCCTGGAGGCGATCAAACAAGCAAAGCTTTACCAGCAGACAGTGTTACCATTCATCTGAGAACAACAAAAATCCATCACTACAAATGACAAATGCAGATCCATCTTTTAATCATTTACAGATGAAGAATATGACAGAATAATAAACAAAAAAGCAATAACCCAAGCTGAGGTATCATTAAGTCGTCTACATTTATGTGTTTTTTTCAGGGAAACCCAAAGTAGAGAAGGCATTTTTTTGTGTTTCTTGGGACTAATTTTCTGTGACCTCTTACTGCAACTCAAATATGATACAAATGGATCCGATCTATTCGGGTTGTTGATCCAGCTGGAGAATTTTTATTTTTAATTGAGGCAAAATTATTGAGGTCAAATTAAAATCTCCTCACAAAAATGTTAGGTAAAACATCAAGTACTTGTTTTTTTAATTACTACATTTTTGTATCCTTTAATTTAATAGTAAATAGGACCACGATTATCCAGTGACTTTTACTCAAAAACTGATTTTGGTGCGTCAAAACGATTTACCAAACTTGAATAAATATGGAAAATGTTCTCTCTCCCCCCAGTTGAGCGCAAGAGTTTGCAAACTTTTTTAACAGTTCAAGTACGCAAAAACTGCTGGAGTTTATATGTCCCCTTCATACAAAAAATAAATAAATAAAATAAAAAATTAAAGACTGCATTTGATTAATTACAATATAGCATGCTTATTTTATTGTTATACAGGCAACAAATAATTTTAAAAAGCTATTTCAGTGTTTTTTTTGTTGTTCAGATACAGTTTGGACATCCCTGTTTCATTCAGCTCTAGTTTATCTGGCAGCTAAAGTTAATCAAGCAGATTCCACAGCCAACATGTGTCTAGGCCTGTTGTAATATTATAATAATTGCCTGATAAATTAAAATGAACCGAGTAATTTCTATTTGCATGATTTGTCCCCCCCCTTCCTACCAAAAACTGAATGACAAGTGTTCACTTTGGTGTTTTGGTTTCAAACAGCTCTTATTTTGAATGACAAATGTGTTCACAAAGACTTTATAATTCATCTTATTTGTTGTCTTATTTATTTTGGATATTTAAAATGTCTTCCAGTTTCAGTGCTAAATATTCATTCAAATTTAAAGTTTATTGATCTTTGAGAATGTGTTATTGCACTATCGTGCCTTTACCAATATATTACTTGAAAATGGTCTCAAAACAACAATTTTATCATTTATTGTAACATTTGGGAGAATTTATCATCCAGGATAATTAATAGTGACAGGCCCACCTGTGTCAGCCACGTTCCTCATGGTGTGCTTGAAAGCCCATATGATGGAGTCCAGAATCAGTTTGAACTGGGCTGGAGCAATGGCCAGAAAGGCTGGGAAACATTGGGAGGTGGCAGCTTGGAGCAGGTAGAAGAAATGAGTTCGGTGCTCCGGGAATTCTTCAAAGTTCTGACAGCAAAGGAGAAAACCAGAACAGAGCTGAGGTCAGCACAGTTTTCAACAGAACTGAGCTCAGAGCATGAATCCTCTGCAGACCTTGTTGATCATGTTTAAAGTGCACTCAAAGACTGCATCGAAGATCTTCGGGATCTCGCTTGTGATGTGAACTCCCAACTTGTTGACTATAGTTGCCATGGTGCTGAGGACTTCAGGTTCTCTTGCAGCCGGGACGTTCCTCTGGTAATCGATGAGCACGGCCTCCAGCAGGGGGGGCACAAAGTTCTCTCCCACCTTAACCACGGACCAACAAACATCTTTAGTGTTTTCACTTCAACTTCTCATTCATTTAAATACATCTTATTTGTATATATTTTGAAACACTTGTCTATTTTACTGTGCCATATTGCATTATTCCAATCTTTCAGATTAAATAGAGTTATGTAATCTGTTACTGATTTGTATTGCGACTTAAAGAGAAGTGCAGGTGAAATGTCATCAGGGAGAAAAACCAAAAAAAGCTGTAACTGTAAAACCTCATCTAAACACTGTTTTAATGTACCCGCGAGACAGATATAAAACTCCCAGAATGCACTGCAGGGTGACATTCAGGGGTGTTCCCCATTATAACCAAAACCAGAATACAGGAGACTTGCAAGATATGGCTATTTCCAATGGGAGAAAACATTTCTTCCCAAGAATCCAAATGTGTTTTAGCTTTTTAAGAAATTATTTACATCCTAAATAGGCAGAAATTTACATTTTCACTGAAGCTAAATATATCTGCTTTGACTTTAAGCCCCACATGGGGTTTTAGAAGTGACTTCTACATGAAAATATGCTAAAATAAAACAGCTCCGCAGCTAACAGCTCTAAATGCAAACTTTTGGTACCTGTGTAAAGATAAGACACCAAAATATGTTTTTCCTGTGTCGGCACTGTTATAAATGCTACCATGCCTGATTTATTAGTGATAAATATGGTACATTTTAAGTTTTTTTAAAGCCTCGTCTAAATAGTTATCTAAATAAATAGTTCAACACTATGAATAACCTAAAAGGACAAGAGAAAACATCAGACTTATGTCTGCACTTTTAACAAAACTTTAGCAAATCTCATCAGGTGTTTAAATGGCTGTAAAACCAGAAGTATTTGTGTGAAACTAATTTGGAGGATTGTTTTGGAAAAGGCTTCTCAAAAATGTCTCACTTAATTAGAGGCCAAGTTTAAATACATCTGTTTTAAGCAGGTTCATCCTGCTTAAGTTTTCTAAATACATAAAATTTACATTTGGTAGGGTTTTTACACTCTTTTTGCTAAAATACAGTTTTGCTATTGCGATAGGCTCTGTGTTCTTAGACAGAAAATGTTGAGTTAAACATTTAGAACAATACCTTTCTATCTAAACTGTGTTATAAGAAAGGGGAAAAAAACAAATTAAAAAAAGGGCGCTTCGAGGAAACAAAGGGCAGCCTCACCATCTGAGGGTCACTGGAGCGACTGACCCAGCCTGAAATCAGCTTGAGCGTCTCCCTCTTTACTGTCCTCATGCTCCTTATCAAAGGCTGCTTTGTCACCATCTCGCCTACACAGATGTGAGAAAAAACAGTTTGAATGAATCACCAACACCAAATATAAATACCAAAAACATGAGAACAAAGATTAGTGAAAGTCAGCTGACCATTGGTCTGGACGGCCGAGGAAATGTTTTCACTGAGACATTTGTAGACGTTGAGCATGTCCAGATAAATTCGACCCAGCTGGACAACAAAGGGATGTCCGACAGCTTTACAGGCCCGAACGTTGGTCTTCAAGATGCTGCCGAGCTGGCGCACCGTCTCTGCATCCTTCAGAATGTCCACATTCTGCAGCAGAATCCAGATTTTAGATGCAGCACACACTGCGACATAGAACCCTTAATAAAAATGATTTCCTGGTGTTGTTCTCACCTTGGTGGCTTGCTGGATTATGCTGTCCCAAACCTGGTTAGGGAGCAGCATATACTTCTCTATCAGAAGCTCCTGAACCGCCTGGTCTGTCTGAGCGCCGATCATGTAACCCACAGCCTCATAAAACGTGTGAACCTGCAGAGAACGCAAAGGAAGGTTTAACTCGATGTTCCTGTATGTCTTTATTCACATTGTTGGTGTGAAATGCTTTTAGACTGACCTGCTGAGGCTGCAGGTCGCAGATGATTGTGTTGATGTTGTTGAGAATCTCGTCGATGAAGGGCATCACCTCGCCCACCTGAACCTGAACAAAATGGCGGCGGCACTTCTGAGCGATCTTGATGAACGTGTCACAAGCCATATCCTGGACGCCATCATGAGTCTCTGCAGCGAAAGAGCGTTAAAAAAAGAAAGAAAGAAAAATTAATTCAAATGTTAAATCACACAGAAGCAACAATGTTGTCTTCATACTTTAAAGGGATCCACAATTAGTTGCAACAGTAAGACTATTTGAAAAACATTAATTTAATATGTAAAAACACTGTAGGCTGTTTAGTTTTTATAAATATAAAAAAAAATGTTACAAACTTGTGCGATACGCAACATTACGCACTTTAAATTTAAACTGGAGTGAACGTAAATACAAGGCAACGCAGAAATGATGAGGGGGAATAAAGATGAAGACCAAACAAAGGAAGAAAAGAGATTCAACCAAAGAAGCTGCTGTTTGTGTGGCTGCTGCTTGGAAACGCTAATCCGACAGGAAGCTCCAGTTTCTAACTGGACCTGTGTAAAGTTAGAATCAAGATCTAAATATTTTCTCAAACATATTAGAACGGAGCGTTACAAAGGCTTAACGATGTTACATCGTCACTTAAAAATATCCATTTATAATCTTTCCATTTTTTTGATTTTTGTTAGCTCATGCTAATATAGTAAAACAGTACATCACAAGCAGATCATGTCTGTTTATTTCTTACATCTTGTTTATCACGGCACATAAAAACTTTGACACTTTGCAGGCCTCTGTCTCCACAACTTTGACTTCTTTTATTTGTTTGTTTGTTTATAAGCCCCAGTCCACTATAACCTCATCATAGGCCCACCATGCATTGCCCAGGTGAAAGGAAAATAAAAATGACAACCTCCATTTTTTGGTGGTGAAAAATAAAGATCTACAATTTTTTTTAAAGTAATTATGAGACATATTATGAGCCAGCATGATCACCTGGTCATGGACACTTTTAAAATCTAACAATAAATATGCAAATTGATATAAAACGCCATTTTGACTCACCGTGCATGAACTCAAACAGTTTGTTGACAACGGTCTTGAGGAACTTCCAGTGAGCTCGCAGGAAACGGGGATACTGACCCACGATGTACATGATGTTAGACGCTATTATAGCCTTATTATCTTTACCCCTTTTCTGCTCACATAAGCCAAGCAGGTCCTGCACAGATAGTTACAAATGCTGTCAACAACTGGTAACAACATTATGTAGTTATTACTAAACAAGAGTTTCTTCACTGCATCCCACCTTAATGACAGTAACCAGGAACCTCTTTTCGTCCTCCTCATGCATCGCCCCGCTTATAGATCCGATGGCCCAGCAGAGCATGTTCAGGTTCCTCCATGACCACTCGGTGCCGTTCACCTGGTTGTGGAGCTTCTCTGTCATGATTCGCTCAGTGTCTGCGTAGTCCAGATGTGTCAGATATACTGCGGAGATTCAGACAAAGGGAGAAATAAATAAAACAACAACACTGTGTGACAGGATGCAGACTTGATTGAAGGTATCTGCAGGTTTCAGCAATTGAAATGCAAGACTTTAAGACCTTTAATGTCACTGTGAATGAAATTTATGACTGAAAAAAATATAAATATAGGGGATTGTAGGGGGAGCTTGCTGCATATTGATATTTATGCTATGCTTGCATAAATATCAAGCCTAGCAAAAACTGTGAACCCAGCTTGGTATCCACAAAAGAGGAGCTAGCTAGCTAGCAAAGGTATATTAGCAGCAAGTTACTGGTAGCCTCACAGAACGCAGTGAAGATGTCTGCAAGTGACTCAAACTTTTCCCTGACAGAAAGACTCTGGGATAAAATAAAAAAATAAAGAAAAATATTAAAAACTACTTTTTAATGAATTTGAGACATGTCAGGGCCTTAGTTTAAGACTAAAAAAGTAATTCTGTACACATTTTGTTGTGAGTATAATAAAACTCAGTAGCCCTAAGTGACAGTGAAAAAATATGGCAGCAATAAACCAAAAAAAAAAAAATCAAAAAGGCGCTTTCTCCTTGCATACTAGAAAAACATTTCGATAGCTACATTAATACTGCTAAGATGAAGAGCAACAACATTGGTTTTGACCATCAAATGTCTAACTACTCACCAAGAGTTTCTCTCATGTTCTTGTACAAATTGATGGCGTCTGTGTCTTTCATGAACTCTCTGACCACCTCGCCCTGATCATTCTCCACCACCAGCACCTCCTCTGGTTTGGCCATGCGGCTCACCATCAGCAAACGCACCTGCAGGAGGAAACGGACTGATGTCAGCAATCTGTGACTGCCTTCGACTCATTCAAGTGGCTCAATGAGCTGTTTATACATGCACATGTTATGTACAACCAAACATCTATGTAGTGGTAAACAGAAACATGATCAAATAAAATAGGATTTAATGCTTCTAAAATATGACTGACATCAGAGTAATAAGGTGAAGCTCACCTGGGACAGCACAGGCAGGTAAAGATGTCTTCGAGGAGGAACATCAGACAGAAGAGGAGTACTTGAGGTGGAGAATGGGCTTTCTCTGTACAGTTCTGCTGCCAAGTGGTTCCAGTACTCAAGGCAGATCTTAAAGATCTCCGTCTCCTCCACCTCCGATACCAACAGCATGTAGTGCAGGGCCTGGAGAACAGAAAGAGTTTGAGGAAGAAATTAAGAGAGAATACTTCACTGAATCTTTAATCTCTTTGGATAGTCAAACAGCAAAGACAAAAAACAAGAACTACTGCACTCCAAACAGTCCTTTGCGATATGAATATTGTGCATACTGATATTGTAAAGATTATATATTTGTAATATATTGTGCAACCTTAGTTTTAGTTTATGCACTGGGAAAATTTGTTGCTTTGGTTCAAGTAAAATCTGGAGCCCACGAGCAACAAAACTTAAAAAATAAAGAAATAAAACCTGTAGTTTGAAGGTTAGTCCCCATTTAGCAGAGGGAGATTTCTCTTAACCACAATATAGCAGAACTAATGTGAATCATACCATTGAGCTTATGTTTTCATTAAAATAAAGCCAGGGAAAAGAAATGAAAAAAATCTAGTTGTTTTTTTTTAAGAACAGAAAGGGCTCAGCTTTTCTACCTCCATGAGTGTCTCACGCAGGTTGGGTCGTTTCTCGATCAGTTGCCCGTGTTCTTTGAGGAACGTGCAGAGAAACAGACTCAGGTTCTGGATGAAATTCTGCTCATCGTCTTTCCCATTGGCGTACGCCACTTTGATGTTAGTATTCAGTGGCAGCATCTAGGCAAGCAAAGTCACAAGTTTTCACTTTGGTTGTAAAACAACCAGTCAGTGAACAGCAACATGGTCAAACTGGCGCTAACCTGTTTGAGCTGGCTCATGGTGAGGGTGAACAGGTTGACAAACTGCTCCTCGTACTGATTGACGCTCACTCCAGCAATCTCTGTCAGACATTTCAGCGTCACGTTGCGAAACATGGGAACATTCAGGAACTGAAGGAGTAAAGAAGGAAAAGGTCACACCGAGACACATCATCTGACCCAGGGGAAAGTTGAATTTCCTCGTTCATGTTGGCTGGTTTACCTTGTAGACCAGAGTGCTGATGAGTTTGGTCTCAAATATGTATCCTAAAGGAATCCAATTTAGAAAACGCAGGAGAGTCTCCAGAGTGGCGTGGACCAGAGGTGCATTTTGGGAGTTTTCCTTCACAGAAAAAACAAGAGGAACAATCAGTGATTATTTTGAAAGAAACTAAACAAATAAAAATACTGAGAAGTCTCCAGACTTTTGACAGTCTTACCATTACAAACTGGCACAGCTGGAATATTTGAGAAAACTCATTGCACATGCTAAAAAGAGAGAGAGAAAAAGCCTTCTTAATGACAGTAGGATTAATAATTTAAGATAAAGAAGTAACCTTACAATAAATAGTACTGATATTATCTAAACAATCAATAGTTTAATAATCAGCAAAACTTTGACAGAATACAATTTTATCCTTAAGACTATAAATGGCTAAACAATAAATAACCCTACAAAATTCAACAAGGCTTATTGAATAAAAATGCAGATTGACATTTTGTCATTATCATTAGACAAACCCCAGCTTTTTTAATAACTACAACTTGAAATGCAATTTTCAAGCCTAGGATTAAACATTTGTTCATCCGTTTTCTTTTTCTGAACCAATAGTTAAAGTCTTTAAAGGACTCCCCACTTTAAATGATTTTTTAAAATCAGTAACCTGTCTTTGAGGTGTTTGGCCTTCACTTGTGTCATCTGGCCACTGGAGAAGTCGAACACTTCTTCACTGAGGAGCTTCAGGATGATCATGTTGTTCTGACAGAGGCTCTCGCTGGTCCGACTGGCGCCAACAATATCACTGATGAAGGTGGGCCAGTGTTTGGGCCATTCTTGTTTCAAGATCTAAATAGACCAAAACAAAGAGTCGACTGCCATCAACATTCTACGCTTGTTAGTTATTGTGTCTGCCCATAGATTTGAAATCATTACCTGTACGAGAATCATGTTGAGCTTTGAAATATACACCCCTTCTTTCTGCAAAACAAATGTCATAATTGCAGAATTAATAATGAGAGAAAGACTGATATGTTTTGTGTGTAAAAGTTCAAGATTTTACTATGACAACGTTACCTCCATGTTTGCAGGATCAGAAGAAGTCTTGATAATCAACCCAACAACATACTTTTTGATTCCTGGAAAAGTCACATATTATTAGCAGATGCTCACCAAACAAACGCAGACATAACTTGTGTTCTAGATCTAAACAAACATCAGAGGTGGTCAAATCCATTATAGTGCCTAAACTGCATTTATTCAACATAAGTAAAATTTACCTTCACATTGATTTCTTGGAAGAATCTTCCAGCGTGTTTTGATGACCGCCTCCAGAATCTGCAGTGCATAGTACTGAGGAAAACAGAGAGATATGACTTTATACCAGGTATAAAACCATGAGATCCAGTAAATAGCGAACAAAGGAAGTAACACAAAGCAGATTTTCATTACCTAAAATTTTCAGAAAGTAAAATCTGCACACAATTTCCACCTTTTGTTTGGTATCCCCTTTTACAATTAATAGATAATCATGAGCCATTGCTATCAAATACAGAGAACTGAGGAAATCGGGCTCTTGAAGGGCACATTCCACAAAACCCACAAACATAAAAATGCAAATATAAACCAGTAAAAACACTGAAATTAGCATGGGAAAGAGTACTGGAGAATAACCTTCCATTTTAACACTGGGCAGAAAAAAATTAAACATATTATTGTAAATGTCCCCTTTACAAAAATCTAAATATTTTAAGTTCATACTTTAGTCTTCATATTTTGAGAGAATTCCAGAATGGTGTCAACCCTCGTCCACGCATCAGGATGGTCCTTCAGGTTTGTTAGCACTTCTTGAGCCACTCTTTGCTACACAAAACAAAAAAATGATTAATATTAGATTGGAAATGCAGTAATCAGCTCTGGTTGTTTTATTACCACGTCAAATTCTGTGAAAAAAATGTATTGTTCAAGTCTGCATAAGAACCGTGTTATTCCTCCCACACAAAGGCAACGCTGACAGAAGAAAATGACCCTCACCTGGTTACCGATGTCATGGTACATAGAGTTGACAACACTGTCCAACAGGTTGATGTCCAGTTTCTGATTGAAGTCCAGCAGCTGTCTGGCTGGATGATCGGCCAACATGGTCATTTCAGCTGGCATAGAGCTTCCTGTGGAGATTAGGAAAATCTATATTAGACAAAGACTGGCAAATCCTCAGTTTCACCTTCACAGTGCTAAAAGACAAAATACATGCATCTATATTTACAAGTGGAATTTAGAATAAAATATATATGTGTGTATATATAAAACTTGGAGGAGGAAGAGATCAACTCAATCTTCTTTCTCAAGTCTTAAAAAGACATGTTGCAATCCAAAAGCAAACACAATGAAGCGTAAAAGAGACGAAAAGGTAAATGTTGTAGCACTTTGTGGGTTGAGTGACTAAAGTAGCGACATTTGACAGTCAAATGATTAAATGGCCTAATGGGAAACGGCGCCCCCGTCTGGCAGCACAGGAACAGAAAAGTATCTACGAAAACCCAAAGCATAGACGTGTTTTATAGAATAAAAATAGTTTAACCAGGAAAAAGGGTCGCCTAAACTCTAGCCGCATTTCTTTGACTTTTCTATTTATCGCGGCATAACAAGAAATAAATCAAAAAGTTTTATTATGAAACTCGCGGATGCTAATATTAGCCCACGCGAACTTAACTATTTAGCTAGGCTTTGCTCGGGATTTACTTACCTGGTATGTGCAGTCCACTTGTCGTAAAACTTGCGTAATGTTACTGAATGTAGCTAGAGCCCGGAATGCTAAGCGTCTTAATACTTTGAAAAGTATGTAGCGTTATCTCATTGCAACCACTGATGCTACACTGCAGCTAGCACTTGCTAGCTAAAGGCTAACGCTAGCTTTCGTAGATCAACACCTAGTTAAAAATGGCTTTCCGCGGTATCCTTCGACTTACTTTAAAACTACCAGTATCGCAGTCTTTCTTTTCCTCAGTCAATATGAAAAAGAAGCCGCTTTTCAGCTATCGGCAACTACATCCGGCTGTAACAGCTAGTACCCCTGCTAATGGAAAAGTCATTGATGATTTAGGTCTGCTGGCTAATAAATCGTTGAGCTAAGCTAACAGCAACAATTTCACGGAGTCACAGTTGGAGCGATATTCCGAGTCATAATCACGAAGTGAAATAGTCTAATTTTATTTCTTTTCCAATTTGCACATTGTACGACAGCAGAGATATTTTAGGTCGTGGAAAAGTGCTCTTCCTCTAAGCTCATGCTTCCAACTGCAGACCGGTTAGAACCGGTTGAGACCGGGCTATTCATTCTCGGTCTTTCGGCCCACCGCGCGCCGCGTAAAATTTGGATCATGCTCCCGCCCACTAACCACGCGATTGGCTCCTTTGCTATTAACGTCACACTGTGCGTCACACGGGGCGGAGTTGCTCATCTGTCGCTCGTAAATTCTTTATATGGTGCGACATGAGCAAGAGCTTACCAAGAAGTGATGATTTGCTAGTGCACTGCCCAACATGTGATACATTTATATTAATTTTTCTTTTCTAAACTGTATTATATAATAAATGTGAATTTGATCTAAAATCAATACGTGTAAGGATACTTACTAAAATTAGTATATGATTTGAACCAAATATGTATTTACTGTAATCCTTATAGGACGTTTTATATCGCTCGAAATGGTTGTAAAGTTGGAAATTAGTCATTCTTTGTTGAAGAGCATGAATACATTTTGGAATATTTGAAACGTCATAAATAGCAATGGGTGATTATCATAGTGTTACCAGGAAATCAAAACCTAAAAAAACTATTAGGAAACCACCAACTTCAGAGTTAAATTTAGTTGTTTGCTTTTTTTTTTAACAGATACTAAATATTAATCTTATGTTACATATGAGACTTTATCTTGCTATGTTGCTTTATTTTTCAAAATTGTTTTATGTTGTTAAATCTACAACTGGGGACATTCACTGCAAATTTTTGTTTATACCCAACATTTGTCCCCATGCAAATAAGCAACAGAGAAAATAAGAAAGATGTGACAAAAAGTATGATTGACTAATCTGACTGGCAAAATGTTCATAATTCTGTAATCTGCTGTTCCATAGCAAAGTTTACCAACTTCAGGAACTAATAAAGTGACATATTTTCACTTTGCATAACAGTTCATTAGAAGTGTGTGTGTGTTAATATTTGCTTGTCCTATGTGTCTCTGTCTCAAACTGGTGACATGGTCACCTCTTGCTCAATAACTATGACCCAAAAAACCTGCAAGCATAAGAATCTACAGATGGATGGGTGGATTGTTTTTGCAAGGTATAATTCTCAAGGTGTGTGCAAAACATATGATGTATGGCTGTGAAATGTATCCAGCATATAAATGACAATTAGGCAACCAACTTTTGAGATGAATGAAATGTGAAACAAAAGAGAGATTTCAGAAATAATCACAATGGCAGGAGAATTCATGTTTATTTTTACAACCTAAAATTACAATTACAACTCTGTATCTATTACAGAGCTCATAAATAACAGCATTTGTCTACACCTCATGTTTGTTGCGTCTTAAAGTCATCAGTCTACTAATTTTTGTTGTCTATCGTCAACATCATGCTCGCTGTCATCTGAGAAACTCTCATGATCGTCTGAGTAATTGTAACTTTCGTCAGAGTACTGTGGATCGTCACCATGGTGACCGCTGGCGTCTTCACTCTGGCGGTGGTTCAGCGAGGCCTGATCACTCTTCTGCTCCTCTCGTTCTTCGTCATTATCAGAAGCACAATTAATGTCTTCATCATCCAGGTAGACCTTTCTGTAGTGAACGGTTTTAAAGTCGGCTTCCCCCTGATCGCTAGTAAAACACAAGAAACAATCAGCAGACAGAAATTGCTAACAATATTTTTTATTTTTACCCTTCTTAGTCTTTAATCGGGAATGATTAAATGCTTACCTCTGGTTATTGTCACTGGTTGTTGAGATTTTGCGCTCAGGTGCTGATTTGCCCGCCTTGCTGCTTATAAAGTCCTCGTTCACATCGCATCCATGCAGGGTTTCGATGTAATGCTTCTCTGCTGTCTGCTTAGCATTCTTCTGTAAGCATGAACAGGTTAAAAAAGGAGAAATTAATGACTTGTTAACTAAAGTTTTTTTGTGGAGAAAGTCATTTTTTAATGCTTGTGTTGTTTTTATACAACAGTATCTGTGAAATCACTATGTAAACAGCACACAAGAACATCAAGCACTAAAAATATGTTCACCAATTACATGTTTAAGTATTTACGTTACAATTTTGATTAAGGTATTGTAGACAAATTCAGGAGCGAGACTAGATAAGCAACTACTTCTTCCTGCTCCATTGTGAGCAGAACATTTAGTTATTTTCTGTGGGAATTTATTTATTTATGTTTTCCATTTCCTGTTTTTGCTTTGTTGAAATTTTAATTGTTCAGAGAGAAAGGAAGAGAAAAACAATGAAACAAAGAAAGAAAGATTCTGAACAAAAATAGTCACAATGTTACAAGAATATAGTTGTAATAATATGATAATAAAGTTACATAACAATAAAGTCGAAATAACACAACAATAGCGTCTTAATATTACCAGAATAAAGTTGTAATATTTTGAGTAGTAATTTTATGAAAACTCAACAAAAAATAATTTTTTTCTCATTAAAACAACATTTTTCTAGTAATTTTAATACACTCTTCTGGTAAAATTGTATCTTTGCTCTGCCCACATTATACCAATATTCTGGTAATTAAAGAGAAATTCTTGTAGTCTAGGTGTAATATTCTGTTGCACAACTCACTGAACGGATGATTGAAACAAACGCCACTTTGTCAAAACATTTTCTGCCATTTATCATTTCTTTTTTTTAGAAAAGAAAGCGAGAAACAAAAGTGTTAAAATTGGAAATCAGATTTGGTAGGAAAAAAATCTGATTTTATTTTTAATCCATATCTCCCAGCCCTAATTATTTATTATAATAACCTTTGCAAATATTGGCATTATTGAAATTGAAACTAGCCTGTATTTTGTAAATGCATACTGATACAAATGATGGGCGTGTTTTTGTTTTGTGTTGACATTCACCTGTGTGACCTGCTCCAGCAGCAGCGGCCTTCCTTGCACTCTTTCTCGCATCTCTCTGATCTCCTGCCGATATTCTCTCTTACGCTGAACGTCTTGTTTCCTGTCGGGAATAAAAATTCAGCATAAGTCTGTCGCAATAAGCAATGGATCAATTAGTCGCATGACTAATTAAAGTGAGCTGAATAATTTTTATTCTGATGATTAATATTTTTTGAAAAGCAATTTTGTTTACAGAGACGTCATAAGCCATTTCATTTATGGTTTTGGTTGTGTGTGGCTTTTATTTCCCTTTTATTTATTGTTTTTGGTTGTTGTGTTTTATTTTTATATTTAACATGTCTTACAGATCCAGTGTGGTTCTGTGCAAAATAAAGTTTATTAACCTTTCAGAGGGCAAATTTACATTATTATGTAAGCACAGGAGTACAGCTACAAACTAGTAATCAACCCAAATCTGGGTGTAGTGATAAACCCTGACCTGAACCTTCAGAGCCACATTAAGACAGTTACAAAGTCGGCCTTTGATCACCTGAAACAAAAATTTCAAGGATTAAAGAACTAATGTCTCAGCAAGATCTAGAGAAACTCATCCATGATTTTATCTCTATTTGCATTGATTACTGCAACAGTATTCTCACAGGTCTGAACAAAAAGAAATAAATTCTCCAGCTGCAGCTGATCCAGAACGCTGCTGCTCGCATTCTCACTAAAATCAGAAAGATAGAGCACATAACACCAGTTTTAAAGTTCCTACACTGGCTCAAAGAATAGATTTTAAAATACTGTTGTTAATTTATAAATCATTGAATGGTTTAGCACCACAATACATTAAAGATCTGCTGTTGTTGTATCAACCTTCCAGACCCTCAGGTCTCCTGGTTCTGGTTCTGCTCTGTATTCCCAAAACCAAACATGGAGAAGCAGCATTCAGCTTCTATGCACCACAAATCTGGAACAAACTTCCAGACCAGAAAACTGCAAAACAACCAAAACACTGAGTTGCTTTAAATCTAGACTAAAAACCCAGCTGTTTGGAGTTGATTTTGAAATATAATCAATGAAACATTAATCAACAATCTGATGTGTATTAATCTTTTTAACAATGGCACTTGACAAAATGTAATGTCTGTTACTGGTTTTCACAATTGGTGACTGTATGATGTCTTAATGTTTTCACAATGTAAAGCACTTTGAACTGAATGGTTGCTGTAATGTGCTATACAAATCAACTTGGTTGATTGCCTGATTGATAAGTAATATTTAATCAAACAGATATAACCACTCTGCACACCTGAACTCTTTCAGTTTGCTCTTGTTGGTCTGTGAAAGAGCAAGATGAGGGTCATTCGCTTGGGCTCGTTTTAAAACCATCCTCTGCAGCTTCTTTTCTCTCTCCCTCTGCTTTTCCCTCCAACGCTCCTCTTCTTCCTCTGCCTTTTTCCTCTGCTCCAGAGCTTTTCTACAAAAATAATTGCAGTCACAGATGGAGGAAGGTTCGGAGGAGATGACTTTGGCAAAAGGAAGGGCAGGGGAAGCTATTCTGGGCTGGAAGCTGTTTTAGGACGAGACAGCAGGTGTTGGGGAAGGGGGGTGTGGGGTCTGTTCAGGACCGCTAAATGGGTCATCGGAGTTCAGAGCCTGTCACTATTTCTACTATTATAGTGGAATCCTTTGGGGTCCTAATTTGGTACCTCACAGCTTCGTGACGCTTTTTAGTAGCATCTGTAACTTTGGCAGGAAGCAGCTCCAGACTTCCCGACAGGGACGAACAGAGGCTTGAGTTGGGGGTCCGCGCTGGCCCGGGGCTGATGTGAGGCCAGCGCAGCAACCGTGGGCTGCTCTGGTCCTTCTCGATGTCGGCCAGGATGCGCTCCCGGTGCGAGGAGATCTGGGACGTCTTTAGCTCGAAGGGTTCGCACGCCGTCGTTGTCTTTACGTCCTTCCGCTTCTCCAGCTGCTTCTGGAAGCGTCTGTAGCTGGCGTCGAAGTCAGGCACCTCTCTGTTTATCTGAGGCTTGTGGGTAAAGCTGTCGCCCGGTTCATCTTTGGGCTTCTTCCGATCATTCAGGCGCCGTGTGAGCATGCTGGGAGGCACAGAGGAACTCCGCAGCAACTCCTGGGCCCTCATATGCATCTTGATGGAGCGATACAATTCATCCTCCTTCACCAGATCCCCTGACGCGGCTGCATACACGGATTTTGGCACAGGCTTGGCTTTGAAAGGCTTCATCTTCTCGCGGTCGGCTTGTTGCTGCTGCTGCTGCTGCTGCAACTGCTTCTGCTCCTTCTTTAGCCTCTCCCTCTCCAGGAAGCTGAAAGGCTTTTGAATGGCACGAAGGTGCCGCGTCTCTCGATCTCGCATGCTTCTCCGTTGCTCCTTGTTGCGCTCCTGCATCTCTTCGTAAACCGGAAGGTGGACGTGTGCCGGTACGGGACTGGCACGGAACTGCTTCTGGCATTCTGTCAGCTCCTCCAGCTGCCTCTTCAGATCCACGTTCTCCATTTCCACCTCGGAGCGGGACTTTACGCCACGCTTCAGCCTCTCAGCTTCACGCAGCGTCATGTGGAAGGGTTTTGGGACGGTCACGTTGGGTTTGCCCTCTTCCTGCTGTCTTTTGTCCCTTCTCTTCCGCAGTCTCCTCTGGTCTCCAGGCATGCTGTGCAGTGAGGAGGAGGAGATGCGGTGTTTGTTGAAGGGAACCTTGAAGTCCTTCCACATGTTCTTGATGTACTCTTTAGGAGAGAACAGAAGGCCTTTTTCCACCGTGTTACTCCAAGCTTCATTTTCGTCGGATGAGTCTGACTGCCCAGAGATCCACCGGAGCTCAACAGCGGAGTGCGACTTTCTCAAAGGATGATGTGAAGCTACAGGGTTTAAATTTGACCAGAGCAGCCTGATGGAAAAAGAAAAGGGACATTTTAATACGGCAATTGAATATTATTCTGATATTCTATTTGGTAGAGGTGAGTAGAGTTCCCCAAAATTGTACTACTACAAGCACTACTGTACTTCAACATATTTTTACTTGAGTAAAAAAGTATTTGGTAAAAAGTCGACTCAAGTACTGAGTTACTGATCAAATTATCAGTCATTTAATATTTAAAAATTACATAATGAGATGGACCAAAACATAAAGTTAAGTGGAAATTTTGGTATTTGAAGGATCAAAATTACAATAATACATATAAGTAACAAAATATAAAATCAGGCAAAAGTGGGGGTTTTTTCAAATCAGTTTCTTTCAGAAAAAAACTTATGAAACTAACAAAAACTGCAGGTGTGATGAATTTTAAACATGTTTGTTTTCATTCGGTGAAGCTACTCACAGTGGGTAGGAGTATCCAGAAATTTTACTCAAGTAAGAGTAGTGATAATTACCAAAGTACAAGTAAAAATACTCCTAAAAGTACATTTGTTTAAAAAAAGTTACTTGAGTAAATGTAATTGAGTAACTAGTTAATATCCAACTGTGGCAATGTTGTGTTTATAACTTACACAACAGGTGAAAATTACGTACAGTATAATATTCACAAACAAATTGTACAGCTGCCTTATAAACAATTCATAACCTTTTGGCTTTTTTTACATGCATTGTAGGGATGTACTAACTCTTTTTAAACCACTGCAGATAACCAGTAGCTTTTTAATTCCAAAGGCCATAACCAATAACGTAACTGGAAATAAGAAAGTGCTAGTGAGCATAAATGTAAGGCTGTGACACTGTTATATTGTTAATACAATTCATTAAGATTCTACATGGTAAAATAATAACAATAGTATATAATGAAAATGAAAAAAACACGCATGTTTTCAAAAGCATTTTATAAATTTAAATCTGATTAGGGCTAAAACGATTAATCCGATTAATGATGATGAATTGATAATTGTAATTTTCATGAACTAATTTATTAATTGATTAATGGTCAACTGCATATTGTATACAGACTAAAAAAGGCCAATTGCTGAAAGTACAACACATTCAGAGCAGTAATTAAGTCAAAACTGTGAAAACAATATATACATTTTGTGTTTACGATAAAAAAAATTGTAAATATGTTCAAGCAGAATACATAGTTTTAGCTACACCCAGTTGAAATTGTGAAAAAAATTAAGAAAATCTCCTATTAAGCTCCTTTTGCTATCAGTTATTAATCAGCTCAACTAAAAATAGTAAACATATCAGACATATATTTTATTGATGCTAAGTGAAACAGAAAGGGCTGAGCTTTTCACATGTTGATGTTAAAATTATTTTTTTTAGCTGTAGCTGCATTAAGTTATTGCATTTTGGGCAATAAATGTTTTTTTATTACAAAAAATAAACTGAATTATTAATTTGCATTTTGTGTATTTTCAATATTGTATCAACTAAGCTTCAGTGGTGAAATGAAAAATTTTGCAGAATGTACCAAATTTGTTTTTCACTTGATCACTCAATTAATCATCAGAATAGCTATTTGGACTTTTAATTTCACATCAAAATTATGGACTTCTTGGAATTGATCCATCAGATCAAATCTCTGTAAAATATGCTAAAGTTTGTGGTTGTAATATAACACATTGTTGAAAAATTCAAGAGGAACAAATACTTTTCCAAGGTCAGTTTGCACTTTGTGTCATTTGAACTGTTAGACTTAAAGTGAAAAAGCACTCATTGTGTCTTGTTTAAACTGTTCTGTTATACAAGCAGTAGTCTACCAAAAAAAGCAAATAAACAAATAATTTCTCATTACAATTTTTGCTATTTTGTCTATTTTAAGTTGTTTAAAAGTGTGAGAGAATAGACAATGTAACTGTCATGAAACAGTTTGAAGCCACGCACCTGTGCCCTGGCTCCAACGTTGCCATGTCTAAGGGATCCATTGACCTGAGCTGCAGCTTTTGTTGATACATGCTTTCCAGCTCCTCCATGGTGCGCAGATGGGCCTTTTTGAGCTCCTCCAGCTTGCTGTAGTATTCCTCATTAGAAAAGAAGATTTTACTCAGGTCGAGGTAGTCTGCTGCTGCTCTATGATGGCCACCCCCCATGCGAGGGTCCTCCTTTCCCAGATAGTCCTCATAAAAGAAATCCGATCCCAAGTCCTCATACTCCAACTGAAATCATAAAATATCACAAAAAAACAATGCAAACTCACATCAAAGGTCATTACTTGCAGCATGAAAATGCTTGCCTCTTATTCCAAATTAAAGGAGCCATTTTTTAAATTGTGGGACTACATTTGCAACGTTTGAACAATGCATCCACTGAGTGACGCTAAGGCTCCTGCAGTGCTAAGCCTATTATCCCACTGCGACAGTGACAAGGACCAGATGGTGAAACGGAAAAAGGCAGTTTAGTCTAAATAAGTTCAGCTGATGTCCAGCCTTAATCAGGTGTTTGGTTTCATTACTACAACCTATAATCAGACATCAGCAACCTGCATGGAAAAAAAGGCAGATTTAACCAGAGGACAAACAAGAGGTTGGGATTATCAACTGAATGTGACCTCTAGTAATCTATCCATGACGGAAATCCGAAAATAGTGAGGAAAACAAATTATGGAGATCAAGTGTTTTCCATGACCCACATGAGGTCAGACCAGGTTCAGTCTAAGTTGTTATTAGTCTGGCATTTAAAATCACATCTTTAAATATAAAAAAAACATTCAGGTAGTATATTTGTGAGCCCCTTCTCATATTATATATTGAAAAATAATTGTACCCTTATAATAAAAGCATGTAGTTGACACATTAGTCAATTTAAGGTGATTTTAAAACCTGCAGTCAATTTACAGATTAAAACTTCAAGGACTTTTACTATTTTAGATCAGTAATAGCCACTTTTTAATGACGATTTACAATAAATAACAATTACATTAACGTTTTCCCACCGCACATACTTCCTTCTCGTAGTCCCGGTTGTCCAGGTGGCTCGTGGCCGAGTAGGGAAGAACTCTCTCCCGCTCGTATGAAGCTAAAGGAGCCTTGGTGTGCGGGTCAACCGGCGTTTTCAGACACGAAGTCACCAGAACGTTCGTACGGTGAGGGTTCGCCATAACGGTTGGTCAAATGTGTTAAAGTTACTTTGAAAGTTAAATTTGTTTATGTTAAATTAAGTTATCGACGATGGAGACTAGAGGAATCAAGCAGATTCGGCTTTGAGGCAGCGCAAAGTGAGCCTAGCAACGGAGAAGCTTGGTTGCGAAGGAAGTGACGACATATCAGGAAGTAATAAAACGGCAACGCAAATAAATAATCTTTTTCACTTTTTTAAACCAAATTCGTATTATAGAGGTGGGTAGAGTATCCAACAGCTCCATTTCAACATATTTTTACTCTAGTAAAAGTAAAACGTATTAAGTAACTGATCAAAATTATCAGTCATTTAATATTTAAAAATTACATACTCAGCGGACCAAAATTTAAAGTTAAGTGGAAATGTTGGTATTTTAAGGACCAAAATGATAATTCAAATTCAAGTAACAAAAAATAAGAAAATAAAGCAAAATTTAAATTCTTCCAAATCAATTTCTTTCTGTATAAAACTTATGAAACTGCAGGTGTGCCTCTTTGTCTGGTGAATTTTTGTTTGTTTTTCAATCAGTGGGTAGAAAATCCAGAAATTTTACTCAAGTAAAAGTAGTTCATAACAAAATTACGTAAAAGTAAAAAGTAGAGCTTAATAAAAATACTTCTTTTTTTTTTCAAAAAAGTGAAGTAAATGTAATAGTTAATGCCCAATACTAGTCATTAAGGAGTTTATTTGGTTATACATGATAAAATTAAATGGCTTTTACTCTTCAAACAATGCATTTAAAAATTTTACATAGAATATACCCCATGAAGTGTTTTATCCCCAGAATGTTGAAGATTTTGCAAAACTACTGTGAAACAAAAAACTAAATGAAAATACCTTTCAACATATTTTTGAGTGTTAGGCCACCAGCAAGATTTAAGTCAGTTGCGGCCTCAGTGTGGAAATTAAATGTTTTAACTCATATTAACTAATTCTTTAAGAGTTATTGTAGATAATGACGGCTATTGGCAGGTAAGGTCTCTTGAGGCAGTCTGTATTGCAGCAAATTTGAATAAGTCTCTGACTGAAGACACCGTTTTCCCAAGACAGTCTCATGAAAATGATGGTCAGGGTTGTCCATGATTTCCTTGGTTTTATAAAGAATCCTATTTTGCTGAAACAGATAGAAGCTTTTTATTTTTAATTGGGGCAGGAAGATTACAAACTGATTTTTTTAGAATACAAAGCATACATTTTTAAATAACCACTTTTTGCATTCTTTTCCCAGGACAAAATCACTTTTTTGATCTGTTGACCATCAACTTTTTGTGCATTATTCATTGTGTGTTTGCCTTTATTCGAACATTTTAATGTTGATACACTTAAATCATGTTTTCTCTTTGATAATCAGGTTGTGATTATATAAATTCATGCTATGAGGGTCATGACGATCTAAAATAAACATATTTGATCTGAACCTTTCACCTTTCTTTGCAATTGGTAATAAATAAGAAACCAAGGCTGGAGTGTCAACAAAAAAGCCTTTTTTTATTTAAATTAGGCAAAGTAACAACTAAAGATGAAATCTGAGCAAACAGATATTCAGGTCTTCTGATCCCTCACAGAACGAACCGACTTGGCGACGCTTCACTGGACAGACTTATCGAGTATTCACCTGAAACACAAAATGAAACAGATGAAGTATTGGATACATTTTTTAAACAACTAGCAGATGACTGACATATTAAAGTAGGACACTACATCTTACCACATCATCGATCTTGAGGATGCTGCGGACCGTTTCTGTGGCCAGAGTTAGAGCGCTGATGGAAACCAGCAGAGGCTGAACCACCAGCTCCTCCAGGATGTTGGAGATTCCTCCCTATCAAACAAGCAGAAAACACTTCAGTCACACCAGGGGTTCTCAAACTTTTCCCCACAAAGAGCATTAACCTCTGACTGGAGATCTACTGTGCAAACCCACGGACAATGATACAAAATGTAGAAACATTCAACTTTTAGAATTATTTTTTTATTCACTATTCCATAATAAATTAATTTAGCATAAATGTTGCCTCATACCTTCTGAGTTTGGATGGACATGAGTTGTGTGATGGAAAATTTCAATCAGATAATATATTATGACTATCAACAGATAATACAATTTTTAAATCACAATCCACTTTTTTGATAAGAAAATATGTAATATCTTATATTAAATACATGGATTTCTATTTTATTTCAACAGTTCTTTTGATTTTTAGCAGCAGAGTTCTCCAAAGCGGGGCTGCTCTTTGCCTTGTCAGAAAAGTTTCCATTTCTTGATTGCTTTAGGAAAAAAGCAGCTTGATGAATTTCTTCCAACTAACTGAGGCCCCCACAGCGCCCCCTGGCTAAAAAACACTGGGTTACATCATTGAGTACAAATGCCTCTTTAGCAGTGTTGATGTCCAGCTGTGTAGCTGGACACACAAGTCTGGAGTGGATCCGTTTGTGTAAACAGCTGCAGTAAAGCGTGCTAACCTTGCGGACATTGATGCCCGCCATCTTGTCTCCGTGTGCGTGTCTGTTCCGTAGCTCCGTCACCGTGGAGATGGGGTTGAGGCCAGCGTTCTCAGCCAGCGTTGAGGGTATGACCTCCAGAGCATCGGCGTACGCCCGCACGCAGTAGGCCTCCATGCCTCCCAGGGAGCGCGAATACTCGGCCAGATGCACGGCCAGTTCAATCTCTGGAGCACCGCCTCCGGCTATCAGAGCTCTAAAGACACGAAAACAATTATTACCAGAAATACAAAACCAGGAGACATCTGATTATGTAGTCTTTACGTAATTGTTTCTGTTAATTTGTCAAGATTTTAATTTAATTTGGTTTGTTATAATTGTGAGAATGCTCCCCAGCCAAGTTGCTGAAAACAACCAGGCGTTAATTAAGGTGAGCTTTCTACTGTAATGTTCCTCTGTTTGTTACGCCCCTGCAGGAAGAAAGAAAGCAGGAGCGCCTTTGTCAGAGGGGGAAACTGAAGACCAACCAGGACTACAAATAAGGAGATAATAATTAAAATAAAATGTCTGACCTCTTCTTGACCAAGCAACGAATCACACACAGAGCATCGTGGATGGATCGCTCAGCCTCCTCAATCACGAGCTTGTTGGATCCCCGAACCACGATGCTTACCGTCTTCCCTGGGCTGGTGCAGCCGGTGATCTGCAACATGAGATTACAAAGGTTTACCACAAGCAGAACTCAGGTCCAACATGTTGTAAATTCAGCAGCAGAAGTTTGTATTACAGCACACTCTTTTTAATTACTCTTAGGGTGCATTCAGACCAACCCAGGATTAGAGTCCTGAATCAGACTCTAATCCGTTTGTCTAGAAAGTCCAAGTTTTGGGAGAGGTCTGAATGCAAATTTGAATTCCAAAACGGACTTAAAAACCGAACTCTGATCCGCCTAAAAACCTCGGTCTCTGTCCGGTTGAAGTGGACTCTAAAACGGTCTGAATGCAACCTGACTGGAGACCGTTCCAAAAGCAGGAAGTTAGCAACAGTGCAGGACTTTCTGGTCAATATATTACTCTTTGCTCTGTGGGTTAACGAAGATGTTGTGTCGGTTGTCATGGCAACAGGTCTACGTGCGGACACTAAGCAAGGAAAAGCAGAATATAAATGGTTTGAAGTTGTTTTACAACTTTTTATCAGCTTATTGTCCCGTTGCTGTGGCGCTCTGCAGCTGCTCTAATTTTTAAACCTTTAATAAATGACAAACACTTTACTAATTGCCTCGTTTGTTTAAACATATTAATCAAATAGGATGTTTTCTTATTTGCCACCTTTCACTCCCCAACAAAATGGCGCCCAACATGGAGCCATTTTTATTCAGAATTCATTCTGAAACATGAAGGATTGTTTTAGTGATCATACCTTGACCAGTTTCCCAGAGCCGTCCAGGCTGACCTCCTCTGCCAGCTCCGCCGTGCCGAGCATTTCTGCGGTGAAGTGATCAATGTGGGCAATGGGCTTTGTTCCAATAGTCTGTGGCAAAAATAAAAAGACGTATTATTTTATAGAAGCTTTATTCAACAATGAATATGTTAAGAACAAATTCAAAAAAATGTAGGCCTCATTAGATGTATAAAAACAAAGCTAAACTAATTCTTCGGTATCATTGTCTATGTAGATAGCAGAAGAAGAACAGATGTAATTAAGTGTAAACTCCAAGGTTTATAGGAAGAGTTTAGACTCACTTTGCAGATGAACTCAATGTCTTCCCTTTCTATTTCCTTCACCACCATGATCTTCATTTTGTTGAGGAAATGCAGAGCGAGATCACTCAGGGCATCTCTGTCACAGAACCGCTTACAGTTAATGTGGTGCATGATTGAGAAACAAGCACAACATCCCAACATAAACCCATGAACTGTGTTTTGTTGTTTTTAACTTCTGCACCTGAGGATGGACTTCTGGATGAGCAGAACGTTGCAGCCGGCTTTCTTGATCTGCTTCACTAAGTTGAGGATGTAAGCGCGCTCTTCCCGCAGCACGCGGTCCATCTGGGCGTAGTCCGACACCACGATCTGGTTGTCCATCTGCAAACCAAAAGACAACAGGAATAAAAAAACCTCTTTTGTCAGATGTTAAAAAGGGAAGTTTTAAAATGAAGGAGAGTAATCTGAAGATTTGCTTTCTGATGATAGTATTTTATGCCAATTTAATGCACTTTTTGCTTCGATTTTGCAACAAAAAGCTATTTTATTAGCATTTATCTGCCATGTAAAGTCATGCCAACATTTACTTTTGTGCAATTTTGCTAATTAAAAAAATTTAAAGTGTAACACCTTCATTCTGTCCAAGAGGAAAAATGTAACTCAAAACAATTTCTTTATAGAAATAGGAAAATCTGATCATAAAGCACTGAAAAAGGAGAAAATTAGAATTGCACCAGTCTGGTTTTTCCTAGCCAATATAAATTTGTCTTTTTTCTCATTTTAACTCCAATCCTTAAAAAATCTGCCGTTAATTCAGATTTTGGCCAACAATTTTTTTTCTGTCAGAAAAGTTGCTAAATATAGCAAAAAAAAGTAAAGTTGGCAACTTTCAATTCAATTCAAAGTTAAAAATTGTTTATGAATACCAAAAGGAAATTAAAAACATTATTGTAACTCATATCAATTAAACATTCCTCAGTTATTGTAGATATAAATTATTAATCCCAAAAATCCTAACACTTTAAAAACGATGTGCACACAAATTGCCCTAAACCTTTAACCACAATTTTATTCAACTTAAAAACACTTTTTGATTTTTCTGTATTTGAGCCGCAAATTACCAATAACACTCATGTAAAGGAAAATGGGCCAATTCTGATTCCTGGTCGTCTGATTGATGCACCGATTGGTTAAAACTAATTATGGCTTTAATTTTTGAATCCCATTTGTATTTTAATTATTTATTTTTAATTAGGTATTTTAATCGATTTGATATACATTTTCTGTTTCTTGTGTCACTTATGATGTTTTGATTTATTTTTGTGTATGTAAAGCACTTTGTAACATTTGTTTAAAAAGGACCGACTTTGGGTGCCCAAAGTCGGTCCTCGAGGTCCGGCATCCTGCAGGTTTTAGTTCTCTCCCTGGTTTAACGCACCTGGATCCAATGATGGCTCATTAGAAGGTCTAAGAAGAACATTGATATGCTGAAAAGGTTGTTGGTACCACCAGGAAGAGAACTAAAACATGCAGGATGCTGGCCCTCGAGGACCGACTTTGGGCACCCCTTTACCTTTTTAAATATTATTACTATCTTTAAAAGTAATTATTTTAATCTCAGCTATTTTTTTTTAACTCACGTCAGTTTTGGGAGGGGACAGACAGAACTGGATGAGGCCGATTTTGGCCTTCTCCACCCGGGTCACGCCGGTGTTTGCCACCCTCTGCGTTAGCACCAGTCCGTCCACCAGTTCGCAGTCATCAATGGTGCCACTGGAAACAACATGCACAGTAAGAAAACTGGCAAAACTGACTGTTAAAATAAAACAAACCGACAGACAAACAGGAAACTCACCCAAGCTTCTTGATGATCTTAATGTCCTGCAGGTCGACGCTGGTAGCCGTTGCCGGGTCGATGACTCGCATGACCGCGTCCACGCTCATGGGTGCCAGCAGGCTGGAGTACTGCGATACCACCTTGGAGCACAGCGACGTGGTGGCGCTGTTGAGCAGCGTCTCGCGGTCGCTCAGCGCCACTGGGCGGCTCATGGCGGTGAGGACCTCCACGCCCTTATCCACCGCCTTCTGGAAAGACTCCGAAATGATGGTGGGGTGGATTCCTGACCAATCACAGAGCAGAGGGCTGAATCAAAACAACTGAGATAACGAAAAACGATGAATCGATAATTGAAATAATCGTCAACTACTCTAATAATTGATTAAGTACACAGACTCAAAATGTCAATTTGCTGAAAGAACACCACACTCAGAGAAGTAATTAAATCCAAATGGAACAAAAAATATAACAATTTTGCATTTAAGACAAAAAAAAAGACCTTTGTCTGTAAAAATGTTCTAACCAGGAAAATATCTCTTAACAGAATAGAGTAAAATATACTTTATTGATTCTCAAAGGGAAATTTCTTAGTAATTTAAATATTTATACTGAATATAAAGTAAAAGAAGGCACATTGAAATATATTAAACTATAAATAAATCTATAAATTAAGCATATTTTGTTCATTAATCAGCTAATCCAAAACATAACAGATCAACTCTACAAAGTACTGATGTTAAGTCGACCAAAGGACCGAGCTTCACACATGTTGATGTTTGGAGGTTTTTGGGGGTTTTTTGCTACAAATGATCAAACACACTAATTAAATGCTACATAATTACATTTTAGGCAATAAATTGTTTTTTTTTATTATTATTCAAAAAGGAATTGAATTGTTTATTTGCATATTTTTTAAATGAAAAATCAGCCAAATGTGCCAATTTTGTCTCTGATTGGTCATCAGAATAATCGATTACTAAAATGACTGTTAGTTGCAGTAACAAACATCTAAACATGGCAGCATTGTTTTTCTCGGTTCTGAGGTTTTTACCTTTCTGCAGCAGTTTGGAACAGGCATCCAGCAGCGCGCCAGCAATCACCACCACAGAGGTGGTGCCATCTCCAGCCTCAATGTCCTGGGCTTTGGACAGCTCCACCAGCTGACACACACACACACACACACTGGGTTAATTTCACTCCAACGGGAAATTCATTTTTTGTTGTCAGATCATGAAAACAGAAACAAAGCAAAGTTTCCATCTCACCATTTTGGCAGCCGGGTGAAGCACCTGCATCTGCTTCAGGATGGTGGCTCCATCGTTGGTGATGGTCACATCGCCTTTCTCATCCTGGATCTGAAACAACAACGCCTCCGCTTAATGAACCTCGTTAAATAAAGACACCAGTTAAAGAAAATATGTCTGACTCACCATCTTGTCCATTCCTTTGGGTCCCAGGCTGGTTCTGATAGCATCTGCAACAGCTGTCAATCAAACACACGACGAGTCAGAACAGAGAAAGCTGGGGAAAATATTCTTCTTAAAGGAAATCATGAGAATTTATCACCCTTATGATTTCTGTAATGCAGAAAAGAAAAACATTATAAAAATCAGCTCTCTAGAGAGTCACAATACCTAGTTCAGGGGATTCTGAATCGATTCAAAAATCGGTTTTGTCTGCTTAATTTTTTTATTTGGTTTATCTGGTGTTGGCCATCAACACCAGATTAAAAAAAATAAGGTGGATATTAGTACTTCACTTATTTGAGTTTTTGGGGGAAATCACTGCAGCTGAAAGTATGTCTTGACTTTTATTCATATTATTAGTTTTTGGTATTTTTTGCCAATTTTATAATTGTCTTATTTTTACCAATCATTTCATTTTTCACTTTATCATTTATCTACTTGTGGTTGTTGTGAAGCACTGTGATCAGCTGAGGCTGTTGTTAATATGCTATATAAGTAAATAAACTGACTTGACCTATTTTTTTTTGTATAATTATATTTTCAATAATTCTTTCATATTTTTTTATTCAAGAAAAACCGATGCAGTAAGGCTAACCTAATGCTGGTAATTTAAGTTGCAGAATTTGATTCACAAACTTTTTTTTAAATAAACTGATGGAATTTGATTCAGTATGAAGCCGTGTAAAATTGTTTTAAATCAATGTTGTATTTATTTACAGTCTTTTCCTCACTAGTCACATAATTTAAACAAAATCTCCAGAGTTTCTGAATTAAAAATTGTTTCTGAATCTAATTGGGACACTAAAAATTGGAATCAAATAGTTAAGATATTGAGAAAAATTCACATTTCTAATATGAAACAATGAAAGAATTGAGAATTAACACCTATCCTAGAAGGACCTTAAATAGTTAATTTAAATGAAAAATTAAGATCAACAGTGAATACAACAAAACAATCATTAGGAGATATGATACAATGTCTTCAAAACTACTTACTCAAGAGAATTACAACATTTAAAACTGAGTACCAGGGTGGAGAAATAGGTTTCTTTGGTTTCTGCCATGCATTTTGTGATGCATTTTCTGTTGTATGAAAAGTGATTTAAAAACCTTTAAAATGATTGATGCATTAAGTGCATTTAAAATGACAATCTAAATTAATTTTTGCCACTGAAGAACAAAATTATGCAACATTTAACGAGTTAATAATAATAAAAAATACATAGGATGCACTTTAGTCATTCAGCTAAGGTAATGTTTTGAGATCGTTGAGTCATGATGATCAGCACCAAATCAAAACTCATCCAATATAAGAAGATCCAAATATTTTTTAACTTTATTAATGTTTATCCTGAGGAGATATACTTCACTTCAGCATGGGGAACACGCAAGATATTTCAGGCCCGGAGGAAGCTTCCGTTAGACCCAAAATAACGGTGCCGAACCCGGCCCAACCTGAACCGAGCCGAGCTGAGGTACAACCCGAACACTATAATCAGGTCCAAACATATGTTTAACATTTCAGCCCACCTTTGGCCGCAGAGATATTGCTGAAGCGGATCTGGGCCGGCTTGTCTCGGTCCACATACGCCCCTCCTTTGTTGTGGCCTCCACTTGATCCCTTTGGTACCGCCATGAGTTCGGGCATTTCGTCTTTATATACGATGGGAAATGTTAACGGTAAACTTTAGAGAGGAATGGATGAGGCCCAGTGGGTGAAACCTCGCGGTTCGGCCTCGGATGGACTTGGATTGAGGCGTGTTCCCCGGGTCCGCCGTCAGAAACTTCCAGAGTCACCGGCTGCTGCAGAGAGAGGGAGGATCCGGCTGTCAAATCCCCGGCGCATGAAGATGACGTAATCAGGCAGTACGTGTCGAGTGATAAACAAAAATTATGTTTTTTGTTGCTCTTAAATGATTTTATTGACATATTTGTTCCACATGTATATACTTACAAATAAAAATATGCCTCAAAAGTAGTTAAAAACCTTTCATTAAGACGGATATTAGCTCGTGATGCTTATCCAGCTTGATTAGTTTGGACTGTGGACGCAGACATGCAGAAAACTGCGTTTCACTGAAAACTAAACGCTGTTTGGTTTCTTTTTATTCTCCAAAAATAAACTCCGTATAAGGTAGGTTCATTTCAGAGGTTTCATCATGAGCTTACTATCAAGTATACGGTCCAGTTTTCAAAAGATTTGAATTTCCAAGACTTACTGTTTGCTAATTATCAGAGTTTTGAACGTGGTCGTGCTCTTGAAGCAGATGAACAAATAAGATCAAGCAATAAAACTACCTTCTGACCTTTTGCAGGAATGATGTAAACACGGTTAGGTCCTGCTGTTCCAAAGACACAATAAATGGATGCATTAATGGAAATGTGCTAATGAGTTACTACTTTCACCCTATTTGTTTATGCCGGAAGTATATCGCTGATCATGTGTTGCATTTAGATTTTTATTTTTTGCAAGAGACCAACTCAAAGTAATGCAATAATTGTCAAGTGAGAGAAAAATTACACAAAGGCCTGGAGTGACGTTTTTACCCATTGCTATGTGCAAAATAAAAGCTTTTCAGATATTAACGTTTTGCTATGAGCAGTTTTGTTTAAGTACTTTCTTGAATAAAATTATTTCACTATTTTTCCATGTCAAATGTATTTATAAATCACTTTTTAAAAAGTTCAACCAGCACCAAAGTGCTGTACAGAAATCAGTAAATGCATTATTTACAATTGAGACAACAATAATAAACTAATTTACCACAATTACAATAAATCAAAAGACTTAAATGCCATCAGATAAAAATTGATCTTAAGAAGCACCTTAAGACCATGTATGCTTTGAGAAGACCTAATGTACATAATATTATATTATTTTTTAGATTTTTGAATAAAAAACGTAGTTAGAAGGATCAAATTGTTATTAATTGAAATCTTCATTCCCTATTAGAAGACCAAATTTTATTATATTAAAACTTAAAGCCTTTGTGTTAGAAATCTTTCTTACACCAGATCCAGTTTTGAAAACCTTTCAAAAGACTTTAATCCAAATGCAATTTTAAAAACAGAGTTCTGCTTTTTTTTGTATTGAATTTATTTAATGAAAAGTCTCTTGTAGTATCTTGACCACTGTGCTTTCTTCCGTCCTGCAGCCAGCAGTGATGCTGCCGCTGAAGGAGAAGGACAAACCTATCGTTCAGAAGCTTTTGTCAGCCGGCTGCTGCGCTCGCTGTGTCCTCAGGTTCTGCTGTGTGAGCGTCCAGGCTGCTTATCGACAAGCACAGCATGTAGGGATGCATCCGATTCTGCTGGTTCCAGCTTATTTCTGTTGGAAATTATTATTGTGTGTGTCCAACCCAGCTAACCAAAGCAACAGCCTACTGATTGTTTCATATTTTGCAGGAGACTCTTAAAGAGCTTCAGACTTTCATTATGGAGAAGGAAAACAACAAAGTACAGGATTCAGCAGACATCAAGCCCCATGATACTGAGTCGTCTCAAACTGTTGAAGACCCTCCCTGTAAAAGGGCCAAACTGGATCCCACAGAGGCGGTTCAGTCAGAAACAGACGATGCTGCCATGGTAACGCTGAAGAAGGAGGAGTCAAGTGTGTGTGCCTTATGTTTGGGAATCCTGCAGGATTTATGTGGCCCAGATCAGGCAATAAAGGTTTGCATTTGTTAAAAATTATTCTCTACTTTTTAATTAAAGGTGCAGTATGTAACGTTTGTGTGCTTTACTGCACATTATTAGGCAAACAATTCAAATATATTGTGTTTTCTCTTTAATCTTGGACTTTTATTTTGTCATTTCTGCCACTTCCCAGAGCATTTTTGACTTGTCAGTTGTGTTTTAATCCAAGAAATATACTTTAAAGTATAGTGTCCCAGTATGTAACTTTAATTTTTTTTAAAAACATTTTTTTTTTTTTTACATATTTGTTAAAACTATCACCATGTTGTGACAGTTTGTTATAAGTAAAAAGATTGATCTCCTTATCCTCCTCCCTGTACTGCCCCCAAACAAAAACAACCAATCAGAGCAAAGAGGAGGATCTTAGCGCTGTCAATCAATCTTGCGAATATGCTGTAAAATGTCCTAGTGACTGAGAAACAACTTGCAGTTGCAAAAAAAAAAACATTGTCTGTGGCCATGCTAACTAGCCTTAGCATTCACAACAGGTTGTGCTAGCTGCAGCATAGCAGAGTGCAGTGGAGAGAGGAGGCATGAGCAGCACTACACAGAGGGTGATTGACGGCGCTAAGTAGTAGCACATGGAGAAGGTGGAGGAGATCGATCTTTTCACAGATTATGTCTCATACCAAACTATCACCACGTTTTTTAAAAATAAAATTTGCATACTGCAGCTTTTACTTTTACTAGGTTTTAAAATGTGATCATTTCTCATATTGTCCTAAAGTTAAAATCAGCTGCTGCGTTTCCACAGATTGCTGAAACAGTGAAGGCCCAAAACTACGAGTTTGACACCCTTGTGTTGTCCGTCTCTCTGCCGGCTCAGCTCTGTGTGCGTGAGGTCAGTGCACCTGAGACAAACCCACTCTGTTCTTCCATCCCAAAATAATCGTATGCTAAAGTTTTATTCTTTACCTCTTCAGCACTCCTGTTGGCTCCATGTGAAGAAGGAAGTCAGGTGAGAGAATTGATCTTGTGTTGAACATTTTGAACATTAATGTCTCCAAAGTTTTGGACAATCTGAGTTGGTTTGGTCTTACAGACAGAAAGGTTTAGTGCTCGATAAAGATGATGTCATCCAGGTGAAGGAGGCCTTCAAGTGGATCATGCAGGGTCTGGTCACAAAACAGCTGGAGGGTGTGGCTGTGGTTAGCAAGGTAGGTGAGATCCAATCATAAAAAACACCGCCTGTGGAAACAAAACTGAGAGTCTATTCAAATAATATTGGATTGAAAATTATAATTAATTAATTTAATAAAAATAAAAGTGAAACAGAAGACAAAAAGTTATACAAAACAGAAGTTGCTCCACTTCAACGTAATTTGTTGGGATTTTATGTGATAAATTAGGTGCAGAATTCAAAAATGTTAAAGTATTGTATTGTAATTGTATACGCATCGATTGGGTAACGAATACTACACAGAAGATAATATTTTCAAAACATGTGTTCAGTTATTGGTCATTCCTGTTATTGTTTCAGAGTCCGTTTGAGGTCGGTGTGGAGTTCACTCATCCAGACACAGAATCTGACTGCCACTTCCTGTGAGTCCTCAACTCCAAAACCTGTCACATTCCTGCAGTGTTAAACAAAAATGGAAATCAAAGTTCCTGAGACACCAGCCGTAAAATTGAACAACAAATCATTTTGATTGAACAGAGATAAAATAGTGATCAGTGCAGACTTGCACAGAAGTTTCAGATTTTTATTCTGCCTGCTTTTAATCCTCTTCATCCTGCAGAGCCAAATGCTGTCCTGGCTGCTTCAAACCCACCAAGAACAAACAGGTAAAGATGTTATCCATGGACAACGTTATCTAAGTCATTCTTAGATAACGAGACTTTAGTCTGATTGGAATTAGCTGTTTTAGGGCCTCCTGTCACTTTAAATCCAAATAAGCTGCTACTAGCCACACTCCCAACTCAACATTTACACTTTAACTTAAAAATGGCTGCAAACAGATACACAATTATACAACTCACACCTTTGAAAAGCATTAGTAGAGCCTCCTGCACAACCAACAACAAGCAGCAAGTGGTTTCTGGATGCCAAGTCAACAACAAAACACTTGTCTTTTCCAGCAGCCGTTGTACAGCAAATAGAGCAGTAAAACCATCTGACCAAATGTGCTGGAACTCAGCTTGCATTGCTAGATAACAGAATTTGGCTGGGCTAGGGTTGCTAGGTAATGGTGCAGTGCCAGTCGCATGTGATTAGGAGGTTTTTGAAACCAAATAATGGCTGAATGTTTGTTTTTTTAACACTTGGGTTGTTTTTAGAAGCAGTTAGGACTCAAATACAAGTAAAAAACATAAAAAAGTGAATTTTGCATAATAGGTCCCCTTTAACTTCTGGTCCACTGATGCCAGAGTCCAGTTTCTGTACATCACTGATGCTGTGTTTGATGCCTCTTCATCTACGATGCTTTTCATTTCTTCTACAGTCGGTGTTTACCCGCATGGCTGTGGTCAAAGCTCTGGAGAAGATCTCAGATGTGAAGTTTTTAGAGTAAGTAGCGCTGAAATGGGTTGTCTCTACAAAGTGTTTTGTTTAACATCTATTGCTTTTTTGTGTTTCTTTTCTTGTTCCAGGCATTACCCCTGTCCACCATCAGAGCCGAGCGGCAGCTGCACCCCTCAGGACATCCAGTGTCTTCACGTCTCTGTCTTCATAGCAGGTAAAGCAAGACAATAAGAACCTTTCTTTACATGTTTACATGTTACATTTCTACTTTCATTCTATCTTTTAGGTCAGTTAGAACTACCAAAATTATTTCTATTTGCAAAATGCCAGAAAACGTAGCAAGAATATTTTTTTTATTTTTTTTTAAACTTTCTTTGTAGTATTAATTTGAGGGGGAATGTCATTTACCTTAACACAATTTGCTTCGATTGTTTCACTGTAATGAATGTTTATTATTCCTATTGACTCATTGACTTATTGATCTGTGTTATTGAAATAAAGGTTGAATTATCTTATATATGTTAAACAGCGTTATTGAAATTGAAGGATTTTTTGTTAATTTGGTATTTTGTTCTTGGACCAGACATTTCAAAGCATAAAATGTTGTTATATTTTAGTTTACCTTGTCCTTGCTGTAGAATACTATCACAAAACATGATCAATAACCATAATAAATGTCATATAGCATAGATAAACATTTTAACGTTTAATGGTGATGGCACCCATTAAAATGTTATGTTTGTTACTGATTTCCTCAATTATCGTTGACTGTATGTTGTGCTTTGAACTGCCGTATTGCTGAAATTTGCTATACAAATAAACTTAATTGATTTATTAATTTTACCTCCAAAACGTTGTGCTGGAAAAATGTGAAAACTTATCTTTAAAATGCTTGAAACATTCTTGAATTTTACGGTGGGAAAACTGTTCTAACCCCGCGTCCCCACCGGTCAGGGAGGTACAACAAGTTCTGCCGCAGCCTGCCTCAGACTCCCTGGGTGATCGATGGGGAGAGGAGGATGGAGTCTTCCGTGGAGGAACTGATCGCCGCACCGATCCTGTCTGCATTCAGGGCTGACGGTGAGTCCACATTTTAAACCCAAACCTCACCAGATTAGTGTTCTAGATCAGACTAGTGGCCCGCGGGCGCCCCCTAGTGGCTTACAAGGTACTGCATGCAAACGACCGTTTATTTGCCGTGACGTCAGCTCAAAGTGCGACGCTACAGCTAGCTTACTAGACGACTTATGTTTAAAAATAATAATGGATAAGGTGCTTAAAACCGGGTCACTCAAAAGAAATACTGAAGATACCGGTGGAAAGAAACAACGTCAGGATTACTTATGTGATCGGAGGAAGCTAAGTCATTCCTCCTGAGAGTATTGATGTGTCGTTCACGAACGATTCGGGTCTTTTGAACGGCTCCTTGCCGTTAACGGCTTCAGTTGGTGAAAACTGTCCTTTGTTTTTTATGACTTTACTCGCACGTCAACAACTATTGTTATTTTTATTCATTTAAAAATGATTAAACTACTTAAACACAAGTGATAAATAAAATTGATAGAATTTGTTGGATAATTTAATGTATGAAATTTTATTTTGTGTATATTTGATTCAAATTTTGTGCTTTATCCATAGGACCTGTTTTGTCCCTCTTCTCAAGAATCACTGATATTTAATGGTGCAGAAAATGATTTTTGTTTATGGCAAAGCAACTTAAGTCTATTTTTCTTTTATTGTGCTTCTAAATTACAAATGGCCAAATTAATACACACTCGGTATTAAAGAACAACTTCTTTAATCTTCATGTGTTTGAAGTCGTTGGAAAGATGAACATTTTCCTTTCACTGCAGGCACACAACATTTTAATATATATAAAATGTAATTTAGATGTTGTGTTATTGTGGGGTAATTTCAAGTTAGGTAGTTCGTAAGTGTTTGTTAAATGGGTTAAGTGGTCCTCAGCCAGAAAACGTTTGAGAAACATTGCTCTAGATGTTCGCTGAAGTCATAAAGAAATGTAACCCACAATTAGTAAAGGACTTTTATTTTTGCGGGCCCACTTCCTGTTTTGCCCGAACGCTGCTAACTTATTTAAAGCCACGCCTCCAGTGCGCAGTAAAAGATCCTCACCTGTTCCACTGTGATTGTGGCTTGCTGTTGGCGTCTTCCTCAGGAATTCCTCAAAAAATCTTTGAACATATTGATTTGATTGCTGGGTGAGTTTATTTGTTAACAGTGTTATTTTTTCCTTGTGGTACTTCTGCTCGATTGCTCATTGGAGCGTTGTTTTATTAGAATCACTGGCATTGCTTACCTGGACCGTCACCAGGATTCTGTTAGTGCTGATTGTGGCTAAGTACGCCCCACTCTCTTCAAAAAGGTAACTTGTTGCTGAAGTTTGTGCGTATTCTGACACCTTTACATTGATGCCGAGGCACTGAAGTTTAAACTAAAATTGATCAGAACAGAATGTAGCTACACTTAAATTGATATTGCGCAGTATATTTATTTATTTATTTATTTATTTTCCTTCCCTCACTCTGCTTGAGTATTTGACAATTAATTTATTTTATTTTTCTTGATTGATATTTTGGAAGTGCACTTTAACTTTAGCACTTTAATTTTAAATTGATTAGTTGAAATATGATAGTTTTGTTTCATTTAAATTATGGTTAATTTAACCTGATTGAAATGTTTGTTTAATTATTAGGAATCTAATTATTGCATTTGCATTTAGTATGCATAAACTAGATGTTTAAATTTAATAATTATTTCCTTTGTATTATATTTGTTTCTGATAAAACACTTAATGGGTTTTCTGACCTTTTAGGTCGGGTTTTTTTTTCCTTTTTTTTTCCACCTGTCGGATCAGATCCTCATCTGGATCGAAAGATGGCGAGCTAGAAATGGACTATGGACTTTATGATTTGGAAATCAATTTATTCTGAGTCAATTCTCATATGTCTCATTGTGTTATTGTAATTGTATGTTTTTTTTATTCAAATCACTTAATATATATATTCACCAAAACTAAAAGCACTGCCTCCTGTGTTTTTTCACACCTCAGGCTCCTTAAAAGGCCACTCTTCCGATGCTGCTTATGTAGCCGCAGTTAGCTGCCTAGCCCATAACTGTTACAGAAACAAACTGATGGAGCAATTTGAAGTTAAAACTAATCTGTGATTATTTGAGTCAGGTTATCACATTTGCTTTGAGCTGTTGTTATACTCGGGTTGACGATAAAAGCGTCCTGAGAAACAAAAACAGCAAAGGGTTTAATTCTGTGCTCTTAACTCACTAAGTAATTTACATCAACTCCTCAAAAAGCAGTTTTTTTTTTTTTTTTTAGGAAAAATAACAAAATGTGTTTTCTTTTTGTGGCAGGATTTAATTTCTCCTCCTCGGGCAGAGAGGATGTGGACGTCCGAACGCTTGGAAATGGTGAGACTTTGTTTGACCGAATGAATTTAAACTGTTTCGGGTTTCCTGATGAAACTAGCTAACGAAACAGAAATGGAAATCTTATTTTTGCATGATTTTACTATAATAAAAACACATTTATATTAATCAGTTTATGTTTTTAGACACTTTATGGCCATAATTCTCACACGGTTAACCTTTTTTCTAACAAAATATGTACTAATTTATTTGTTTTGTTGTCTTTTTCTTTGGCAGAATGACTAACATTGTTTTAATAAAGGGATTAAGTTGGCCTTTCAAAATAAAGTGAAGTTCTGGGAAACGTTTCAAAACAAAACTTGACGCTTTTAATTTATTATCAAAAAAGTGGGTATTTTCCATGGCCTTTCAAAATAAAGTTCAGAAACTTTGTAAAATATAAAAATAATTAATAACAGTTACGTTTACTTTTAGTAGAGTCAGTGCTAAATTCACTGTGAAAATAAATCAGTGACGACTGAAGGTTTACATTACAGCCAACAGATAAACTTCAAAATAAAAGACTTTGTCTTTCATTGGATGGATTAATAAATTCACTCAAAGTTTCTTATTGGTCAAAATTATAATGTTATGTAGTACTTGGATGTCTTTAATTCCATTACAACAATATTTATAAGGTAAGGGCTAAAACAAGAGATAATGATGTTGGCTGCTAAACTCCAATTTACATAATTATAATTTGTACAGAATTGTGTTCTATAAAATTGTTCTATTAAATTTTGTTGCGTTTTTCTTTGGCAGGTCGTCCATTTGCCATGGAGCTGCTGAACCCACACAGATCTCGGTTCAGCAAAGTGGAAATGAAGCAGCTGCAGGAGGTGATGAACGTCAAATAAGTGTATTTTATAAAAAAGAAATGCTACTTTTTCTTTTTAGAAGTGACTGTTATTATTTTTAGTTCTTTGTCTCTTTCTAAGGCGGTTCAACTTTTCTGCATACAGTTGAAAGAGTTTTAACTCACTTTCAAATGTGAATTTCACTTTATCAGTAAAATTGTAATTTGTGAACATAATAACTTGTCAGTTTCTACAGTGTGAAAGCTTCAGTCGTTACAGACTGTCACAAGCTCTACTTTTGGTTACATTTTGCAGTTTTGTTTGGTCTTTATTTTGAATATTTCTCCTTCTAAAAACAGTTATTTGTTTTCTTTGTATACTTTTAATTTGACATGAATTTCAAAGTGTAAAACTGTAATAAACTTGCACTTGCATCCACATTGCACTGGTGTTTTTGGAATATCCAAACCCTTTCAAATCGATTTCTTTATTTGAAAGTTTGTGAAAAGTTCTTGTAAACTGCAGTAGTGCCGTGATGATGCCATAATTTTATACTTTTTATCTGATTTCAGACGATAAACAAATCCTCAGATAAAATCAGAGTGAGAGATTTGCAGATTGTAACCAGGTGAGACAACTGGTACCTTATATTTCTCTCTTAATTTTACAGTGTTCATAGTATGAGTATCTGGTAGAGCCGTTCTCTTTTCGGTGTTGTGTTTTTGTAATCTGCAGAGAAGCCATGAGTCGGATGAAGGAGGGAGAAGAAGAAAAGACAAAGTCTTACACGGCGCTGGTCTGGACTCAGAAATCCATCGAGAATGAAGACATTTCCTTCATTAACGACATCAAGGTGCTCAGTTCCTGTCGGTTCTGATGAATTCATCGTGGTAACGTTAAGTTAATCACATCATGATTGGATTCCATATGAAATGTATGCCTCTTCTCAAAATAAAGTAAAATAGCCAGATTATAAAAAGGATAACTGTAGTCGGACAAACATGGCGTAAGTTAAAGTGACGTATTAATATTACTGTTATTGACTTCTGCGTAAATAACAGCCAATCAAGAAATGAGGATTTTAACTTTCTGTTAGCAGGATCTGACTCTGGATCAGAAGACTCCTCTGAGGGTTTTGCACCGGCGGGCATTGGCGATCCGGCAGAGGGTCATCCACAGCATGAACGTCCGCTTCGTGGATTCACATCACTTCTACCTCGGATTGAAAACTCAGGCTGGGACGTATCCTCACTTAAAGTCTGACCCGACCGACACTATGATAGACTGAACACACCACAAACATATTTATAACATGTGGAGTGGAGTCCTATATCCACTCCTATCCCATCCCTGGACAGGATAGGATATGTTTAAGGGCTATACAAAACATTTTTCTTATATTTTATGCACTAAATGAGCTGTATTAGGGCGTCTTGTCACCGCTGCTGCTGGCCACGCCCGCAACTCAACATTTACACTTGCACGTCAAAATCAATTCTGTTTGTTTCTTCCAACCTTTACGCGACCTGTATCTGATATTTTCACGACAGTCTGAATAACACAGGTCGGATTTTTTTCAAATGCGACGTAGGCAACTTGGATATCCTATCCGATCTTTTCAAATGTGGCCTGAATCTGAATGGCCAGATCAGGTACCTGAATGTTCAGATTGATATGTTCAGGTGTCAACCTGATCGTCGTCGATACGCGACAAACGCCACTATTCTGCATCCGCGGGAAGAAAAACAACAACATGGCGGACGATAATGAGGATTAAGTTTTTAATGTACTGGGTTGTTGGACAACAACGTCAAAATTGTGAGATATGCTCCTCTGTTAGCGTCTATGTTTACTTCAGTAAACACTGAACACTTCTTCTTCTTCTTTTTTATGGCGGTTGGCAAAACACTGAGCTCGCTCTCTATGTGTGACGTTATTGCGCCCTCTACTGCACATCCAGGACACTTTCAGGTCGTTTGCGGTTCACACTGGAGATCAGCTACAAATCCCATATATTTGGAAGTGTGAACGACCAGGACAAAAAAACCCCTGAGTTGACAAAAAAATCGTTCTTGAGTCGCTTCAGTCTGCAATGTGAATGTAGCCGAAGGTGTAGTTTAAAGCTCCTTAATGTCTGTCAAACAGCTACATCAAAGAGTTTGTCCATGGAGATTTCGGGCGCACTAAACCGAATCTTTGTCTGCTGCTGAAGACCGACACGGACATCCTGGAGCTGGACGTGGAGGTGAGAAATGTAACGCATATAAAAGAAGTTAAAGGTGACCTATGATGCTTCCCTGAACTGGATAGGATATGTTTAAGGGCTATACAAAACATTTTTATTATATTTTATGCACAAAATGAGCTGTTTTAGGTCGTCTTGTCACTGCTGCTGCTGGCCACGCCCCCAACTCAACATTTACACTCGCACGTGAAAATGACTGCAAACAGGTCCGCAATTAAACAACCTTAGAAAAGCAGAAGTAGAGCCTCCTGCACAGCCAACAAGAATACAGCAAGAGGTTTCTGGATGGAGAGTCAACAACAAAACATTGGTTGTTTTCTGGCATAGCTGACCAAATGTGCTGGAACTCAGCTTGGGTTGCTAGGTGACAGGCAGAGATCCACTGGTGGTTGCCAGGTAACAGGCTGTGATGTTACATTCAGAAGGTTTCTGAATCGGTTCATTTTCCGGACACAAATAAACATCAACTTGTTGCCAAAAAAAGGTGATTTTTAAAAAAAGTGCTTGGTCTGTTTTTAGAAGCAAATGTAAATTTTAAAAAGTGCAAAATGTGAATTTTGCGTAATACGTCTCCTTTAAAGAAACGGTTAAAAATATAAATAATGTGTGTTAATGCTTTAATGCTGAGTCTAACTGGTGTTTCTGTTCAGTCGGTGGATGTGGACTGGCCTCCACCCATACCAGAGTGAAGGATCCCCTTTCTGATCCAGAGTGGGCGCGGCTTTGACTGGTTCTGCACTGACTGGTTCCTGTGGGTGCTGCTGGAAGATCTGGAACTGGAAACCTGGCGTCCATCTGTTCAGCTCTTAATTAGCTTTTCTGCTTGAGTCGACATCGCATATGAACGTATCTTCAGTTTGATTACATTATGTATTTAACAGCCCTGACTGGTTCTGTTGTCATATATATTTAAGTTGGGTCAATTTTTGTAACTGAGTCCATTTAAGGATGTAATAAAGATCCTGGTCTAACTGTGACAAGTACACTATCAAAATGTCTTCCATTACTTTTGCTTTAAAATGAATTTGTTTTGTTCATATATCATTTAAAAAAAGCGACACCTACGACTCCTTCAGCGTAGTCATGGTAACCTGGTGTCGCTGCCACCAATTGGCTGGACCTCTGTCGAATTAGGTCAGCCACTTCAAAGGCGGTGGAAATTTATGCAATCAGGTATTTTATGTTTTATATTTTGGTCACTATTTTGTAGAAATCAGTTTTCACTTTAATGTTAAAAGGGATTTTTATAAAAGCGATAAAATGGTAAAACGTCCAACAGGGTGAATACTTTTTATAAGCACTGTGTGAAGCTACTGCAAAGCTGATCACTTCCTTAAATAATTCATGTCGTTTTAGCCAAACAGATCAAATATCTACACAACCCAATAACATTTTTGTTTGACATTTATTTTAGATTATTCAACCCTGAAGCTCACCTACTTAAAGATTTATTTCTGTAATTTAGGAACATGGAGTCCAAACTTTTTGCCTTGGGCGACAAACTTGGTAAATTTAAACTACTGGAGAGATACAACATTTATTAAACTAAAAGCACAACAATTAGCTTACTATGATTTTTTTAAAACGCTGAACGATAAACCAAATTTTTATAAAATCTGTATATTATTAAAAATCCAAATCAAATTAACTTTGGACTGTAAAAAAAAAAAAAAGAACATTTCCAGATTTTTGGGGTCATCAATTGTTTTCCATTTTGCTGGCCAAATTGTACAGTTTTTGACTTGTTGTCAGGGACCGAAACAGATCATTCCAAGGGCCACAAATGGCCCCCGGTCCACACTTTGGACACCCCTGCTCTGAACCAATAACATCTTCATGATTTCAAATGTGTGTTATTTTTTTTCAGTTACATGTATCTTTTGTTCTGCTTTTATGGAGGAAAAACACTAATAAACAAATAATCTTATTTTTGTCTGCTGGTTATGGACAAAGATTTTCCCAAATAAAGAAGTCACAACTACAAAAGAAAAACCTGAAATGTATTTCTTTTAATTTAATTCAAAATAAATACTAACACGGCAATGCAAGTCCACTACTGGGTTCTTGCCCTAATGTTTTGGTAAGAAAACAAACAAGCAAATGATCCCAAAAATAGAAGAAAAAAAAAAAATCAGTTAATCCATCATCACCTTTCAGAGACTTTGAAGACGTGCCTGTTTTTCTTTTTCAATTTCTTTTCTTTTTTTTTTCTTTTTACAACATACAAGATAACACTGTGTAGAATGACAAATATAAATAAAACAAACACTACGGTACAAAAAATGGGAGAGAAAGGAGCAAGGATCGGTGAGTTTGCAACAACCTGATCAAACCACCATTGTTAAAAAGAAAAGAAAAGAAGAAAAAACAAAAAGGTCAGCCAAGGTCCCACTTTTAGCTTTTTTTTTTTTTTTTCCAGAGATGGTGAAGAAAACAGTTCAGTGCAGACTCCATGGGTACAGTGATGTCCTCGAAGGGTTCAGGAGTCGGGTCGTTTCCATGACGACGATGACAGGAAGGCGGTGGGGTACGTCTCCATAGAAACGTCCCCCATGTGAGATAGGAAGTAAATTCATTTATTCATTAAAAAATAATAATAATTAGTGGTTAAACACCGTCCTTTTTTTGTTTTCAGTCGTTGCATTATTCACCTTGTCTATAAGAACATAAAATAAAATAAAAAATGAAACAAAAGGCATTGCATATGTACATCAAGAAGTTTGGAGAGACATTTTATCTGGCAGTCATATCACAGTCTTGGTGTTTGAGTGTCTCACGGCTCAGTTTTCTCGTTATATGCGATTCCTTGATACTCAGATTTGTACATGTGTGTAAATAAACCTCTCTCATAATACTGACGGCACCGATGGACCAGGACACACAAACTGCTTCCTGTTGCATCCGTGTGATAAATTTAACTTTCTCTACACCTATATTGTTTTTTATATTAACATCAGACTTTTTGTGTGTGTGTGTGTTATTTGCCTGTGTGGATTCCACGCTCCGTTGAAATCGATCCAACAACTAATATTTAGTGTTATTCATGAATTGTGTGGGAACCCTGACGGTTTTTGCGTTGGTGGTATAATTCCTGGAATAAATCAGATCTGATGGGGTTTTTTCTAGAGTGAATAATAATGCAAAACCCTATTAATAAACAAAACTCACATTGAAGAACTAAAAAAAATAATTAATTTGAGTACATTTGTACAATAGTGCATTGGAGCCATTGGAGAGAGAACAAGAGAGAGAGAGAAAAAGAGTACATTTCTGCCAAAAACTTAAAATCTCAAATAGAAAAACATAAACATTTCTGGGCTTTTTTTTTTTTTCTAGTGAAGAATTCGCTAAAAAAAAAAAAAAAAAAAAACACTCAAAAATTTCCAAGATTTTTTTCTAGAATTTTTTTTTTTTAGATTAATGTCCAATTTATTTCTGAATTACTTCTACTTAAGTTTTGACTTTTCAAGCTCCCTTTTTTCTAGAACACTTCTGAACATTTCACATTTGACACATTGAGATTTCAGTATTTAAGGAAACGGTCGGTCACAAGTACATACTTTCTTGCTGATGGGATAGCATTTAGTTTTCTGTAACATTCAGAAGCTTTGAACACTTCAATTTTTTAAATAAAAAAGGTTTCTATTTAAATATATATATATATATTAGATATTTTTAAATAAAAAAAAACAAAAAACACATTTGTTTGACCAGACTTAAGTTTGACCAAGCCACCATGTGAGCCAGTGAAGCCATGAGACACAGTTAGGTGTTAACAAGTCAAATTTTAGATACAGTTAATTTAAACTGAACCAGTTCTGTGGTAATAAGAACACAAGCTTATGTTTTGAACATTTCTAAGAAAGATTCGCTTTAAGATGGATGTGAAATGTAATTTAAATTCAATGGACTCTTTGAGAACTCCCCCTGCTGGTGACAACTGCAACCGTTTTTCACAAAACATCTGATTTATTCCGGAGTTAACCGCCAACACCTACGACAGCGTATTAGGGCCATTATAAAATAATAATAATAATAACAATAGAGTAAATTTCCAGACAAGAGAAACTTAGATTTATCTCAGAAATTTTTCAGAAAAAAAACCTGAAATATTTTAGCTCTACAAGTCGAAAGTTTTAGACTTTTGAAACTCAAAAATTTCCTGAAGGTGCAGTTCTGACTTTATGAAATTTTTTCTTGAACATTTTTTAACTCAATTTTTGGAGCTCATAAATTTTCAACTTCACAATTAGATTAATTTCTAAATTAATGTTAGAGTTTTTTTGATGGAAATGTTCAACTTTTGGAACTCAGAAAGTTGAAAAAGTAAAAAAAAAATTCTACTTTACAAATTCAGAATTTTCCATATTTTTTTGCAATAAAATTTCTCATATCGTTTTTAATTTTTTTTCTTGCAAATTTTCAACATTTGAAACTCAGAAGTTTCCTTGTTTCTTCTAGAAATTTTCTGAGATTAATCTCAAAATTTCTGATTATTTCCTGGCAGACGTTCGACTTTCGGAGCTCAGAATCGTCCAAGCTTTTTCTAAAAAAATTCTGACATTAATCTCAAAAGGTCTGAACTTTTGTCTCAACCATTTTTGACTTTTGGTGCTCAGAAATATCCCAGTTTTTCTAGAAAATTTCCAAGATCAATCTTAGAATTCTAGAGTTTTTCTAGCGGGAAATTTACTCCCTTTATTTAATCTACAATGACCAAAGTAGGTCGTTGTCCAGTCAGAGTTGGAGCAGAAAATACACGTGTTTGTAATGTGTGTGTGTGTTTTATAAGTGTGTGTGCTATGACAGCATCCGCATCCCACATGCATACAGTACACACATACTTTAAACTACATTTCCCTGTGGGAAAGTTAATTCCCCTTGTCCTACAGCGAAAATGAGAAACCGAAGAGTGGCAGAGTTTGTGGAAAGCTGGAGCGCAGAGCGGAGTCTGAACCTGCTTGTGCTCTGGAGCGCCTGCGTGAGCTGTGCGGCAGTTTAGTGTTTCAGAATAAGGAACCATTAAAAAAAAAAAAAGTAGTGACTGCAGCAATGAAGGAAATGGTACAGACTCATTCTTTCTTATTTTCTCTCTCTTTTTTTTTTTTTTACTTTTTAGCTGATTTTCTTCGCCATGGTTTTAGAAATGTGTGCCACCATGACAGATGAATGAGAAATGAGTGAAACATGAGCCATGCACTTTTCCTCAGGACTCAAAATCCGGCTGCCCTCTCCCAAAAAAACAAAAACAAAACGACAGACGACAACAAAACCACCCTGTCTGCATGATACGAAACATCTGCACACATAAGGCAACATTTTTGGTTTTTTGTTCCCTAAAACGGCTCTTCGAAACCAAGTGCAAAAATGTCAAAGAAGAAAAAAAAAAAGGGCAAAAAAAAAAAAAAGATAATCGCAAAGAGAATGGGTTTAACTTAAAACTGATGGAGAGAAAAAAATAAATAACAAAAACATTGCCTTCTGCAGTAAATAGCGCTGAAAATGTAGGAGACTTTTTTTTTTAGTGTGGGGAGACCAGCTTGAGTCTATCCCACTGTGCAAAAACCTCTTTTAAAGTCCCTAAAAAGACTTCTTCACGTCTGCAACGAGGCAGACGGGGAGAAAAAGAGGGGAGACTGGTAATTATTATTTTTTTCCTAGAATGGCTACGCGTTTTCCTCAAAATGGCCACGACTGGGGACGACGGTGGCTGACTGGGACGAAGCGCTCACTCCCGCCCGCTGGCTGAGTAGGAGAATTGTGGGAAATGAGGCCGTCGCTCGTTGTCCGCTGCGTCCATCCCGTCCTCGTCATCTGAAAAATGTAAATAAAAACAGAGGCTGAAATCAGCTGGATCGGTATAGTAATACTAGAAAGTATTCCCACCCGTTCACGTCTCCAACTCGTTGCATCACAGACGCTTTCCTAGAGCAATTTGAGAATACTTTGTTTGAAAAAAATAGCACTCGAGAACAAATAAAAACATGTTTTAGAGAACTGAAACACAAGTAAGAATATTCACACCCTTTGTTGTGACACTTGAATTTGAAGTCGGACTTGAATCTGTGTGGTAAAGATGATGGTTGTGGCAAGGAGGTTTTCCAACCTCAGAGACTTAAAGATAAATCACTAAAATACCAGAGAACACGAGCAAAAACTGATCAGAAATCATACTTATTGATTATTGAGAAGGCTATAAATAATTTGACTTTTAAAATTTTTTTTAGACAACATATAAATCGAAACTAAACACAAAATAGTTTATTTTTTAAATCGAATTTTACTATTTTTGGGGGGACATTTGTCTCAGTCCCTTTTAGAAAAAAAACTGTTTAATGGGAATCTTTTTAAATATAAATATGCCATGGGTATGAATAATTATGGTCTTAATGTCCCAACGGTTCTTCAATACAATAATAATAAGAAGGATGAATTCTTACGTACTTAATATTTGTTAATTTTTACTTTTTAAATAAGTTTTGTTTTATTTAATGCTTTGTGTAGATGTTTTAAAAGAAAACATACATGATACATGCTTTCCATTAAGGCCACATTCCTGTATTAAAAATAGTTTTTTTATTGGTCTGATGTAATATTGTAATTTAAATGTCATGTTTTCATTAGCTGCAAGTGGAAATTCATTGTAATTAACAGAAATAAAGGGTTTCAAGCATGAATCTGGGTGTAATTAATCTATATAATGTTTCACTTATGAACTTCCTGAAATAAATTGACTTTTCTATATTATTCTAATTTATAGAATGGGTCTGTACAACCAACACACAGGAATTCAGATGATGGTAATATATAATCAAGACTTTACTTAAATATTAGAATATCTAAATCTCACAAAATCTTTCTTAAAATGTTCATATATGATCATAATTTTGAAAAGATCACTTTTCCGCAGACGAAGGCGGGTTGTACCTGTTGGACGAGCGCAGTCTGGCATAAAACATGAAACATTTTCCAAGTGCTTACATTTTTCTGGCGGAGTGATGGTGATGGTCTGTGCTGTGAACTCTTCGTCAAAGTAGCGCGTGTCCGTCTCTGAGGAGACCTGCGGCTGGAAGGGGGGGACCAGCTGGACCAGAAAGGAAACCAGTGAAGGAGAGCTGTTGTGGTTTAGGTTCAGGGAATTCAACTAAAACTCGCTGAAGTTCAGTTACTAAAATGTTCTCCTAGGAAAAGATCCAAACGAAAAGTCCGAATTCGGTTTATGTTTACAGTAAATGCTTGGCTATTTTACCATATTTAAAAGCAACAGGCAAATAAATTTAAGGCATTTCTTTCAGATTAAGACAGAAAATCAGAATAAAATACATCTTAACGTGCCAACAGAGCACAATAATCCTTTTCTTTCTCTTAATATGAAGAGGTCAAAGAAAAAAGATAACATCCTTAGAAAACAGAAAACAATACATATAAAAACATCTCTCTTTTTGTTGTTGCTTAAATTAAAGAGGCAGTATATAATATAAATATATATAAAATAGTTTTCATGTAAATCAGGTCAGCATGTTCAGAAAATGATAAATAAAAAGCAGCGTCTCTGATTAGCTCTGCATCTACGTTGTCTACCGCTGGAAAAGATGCTCCATCAATAAATCATTGAGGCATTCGGAATAATAAATATTCAAAAATGTTTTTTCAATTTTTTTTGGGAAGTTAGCAAATAAGCATAATTTTGGTAAGTTTAAATAACCTAAAACAGGAAGAGTTTGGTCTGATGTAACTTCAGACAGTGAGGAAAAAATATGGCTGTCTTTTTATTAGGTGTATGAAAATAGCTAGTTTCGACTGTAAATAATGTTTTCCAAATTGAAATAATGTAAATAATAATGAGATTATAATGTGAATGTTTTCCAAATTTAAACTTTAGACTGCATTTTATTACAAAACTGGGCAGTTTAAAAATCTAGCACTTTCAAGGACTTGCAAAAATAAAATAAAATAAAAGTTCTCACTAAATTTTGGGGGGAATTTAGCAAATAGAAATAATTTTGGTAATTCTAACAAACCTAAAATAAGAAGACTTGTCTGATTTAAGACAATGAAAAAAAAAAGCCCTCTTTTATTAGGTGTATGAAAATATCTGGAGTGACGTTTCCAATTTTAAGTTTTTAATCAAACGTTAGAAACTGTGCAGTTTGAATATCAAGCACTAACAAGGACTTTATACAGAAATCAAGCACTTTCCAAACCTTTAAAGTTTGGAAACTTGTAAATTACATCAAATTGATTAAATGCTATAATTTAAATCAAAGCACTTTCAAAGATTAAATCACCCGGATGAACCCTGTGCTTTCTGTGATTATTTACACGTCCGTTTGAGATAAAATCCTGACGTCTGCATCATGTTTTTCTAACCGGGTTTGTCAAGTTCATCGGTGACTTTTATATCGACAGTTTGCATAAAAACTGGCTATTTTAAAATATTCTCCATAAAGTCAGATAATTTAGAAAACTAACAGAGGGTGAAAAGTGATTAAAAAAAAGACAAGGATTAGATCATTTTGTTTCTTTTCACATCTATTTCTGTCTCAGACTAATTTTGGGAAATATGGTAACCCCAATACCAAAAATAGAGTTGCTATGTTGCATAAACTCCTTCTGAAGTTAAGATGACGTGTGGCGGATAAACGCTGCGCTCACCTTCTTGTCGTACACGTCCTGCCAATCGATTGTGCCGAAGAAGCTGTGCCTCATAATCTCCTTAGCGTCATCCGGCCCGCCGCCCAGCCTGACAGCAAACACATGAAGAAGAAGAAAAAGAAGAAGATCTCCACGTCAGACGTCAAATGTGGTCTTATATCCATCACTGGAACCTGCTACTGATCCCAAAATAACTCGTCAGGGTGAGCCGGTTCCCTCTGTGGAGCTGCAGATTACACCAGCTTCTTCGCCCGAGACAGAAACGCCTCACACACTGCAAAAACACCAAATCTTACCAAGTAATTTTGTCTAGTTTCTAGTGCAAATATCTTAGTGCATTTGAAATAAGACAAAACTAACTTACAAGTAACTTTGCTGCAAAAAATAGGAGCTTGTTTTAAGTTAATAATTGTTTAATATTGATGAAAAAGTATTAGTCCCACTGGCAGATTCTTAATCTAACAGTGGGAATGATTGACTTAAAACATTCTCCTGTAACTTTGTGAAAATGTACTTGTAAATTAGTTTTGTCTTATTTCAAGTGTACTAAAATATTTGCATTAGAAACTAGAACAAAACTGCTTTGTAAGTTTTGGTGTTTTTGCAGAGTGGAAGAAGAAAGAGAAAAAACAGAACCATCTGTTGATTCTAGTCAAGATGACTCGGGTCATCTTGAATCATAAATTCACAAATTTGTGAATTCACATAAATTTGTTAATTCACAAATTTTACGACACAATAATTTCAGCTTCCTGGTCTGTGACCAGCTGAAAAAAATCGGTCAAAGATCAGCACTGCTTAGCAGAGTTAGGTTACATCTATTTGAGCAGTTTTTTTGGAAAAAAACTCTGTATTTTTACAATGCCGTACTTTTTACCTTTGAGTAATTTTAATGTGAAGTATTGCTACTGCACATTGCTATTTCACATTACAAAAGTTTTACTTTTGTAAAATTTCTGGATTCTCTACACACTGTATGTAACTTCACAAAATGAAGTACAAGTTTGTTTTAACCAATAATTCACCAGACACAAAGCTGTAGTTTCTGTTAAAGTTTTACACTGAAAGAAACTGATTTGAAAAATAAGTTTCTTTTGTCTGATTTTGTTATTTTGGAATAATGTTTTTCATAATCACTCTAGTCTTTAAAATACCAAAATAAACACTTAACTTTATATTTTGGTCTGTTTAACAATGTAATTTCTAAACATTAAATGACTGATATTTTGATCACTTACTCAGTACTTCAGTAGACTTTTTACCAAATACTTATTTACTCTTACTTAAGTAATTTCTTGGATGGCAAATTTTAACTTTTACTTGAGTAAATTTATAAAATAACCAATCCTAGTCTTAACTAATATAACTTTTGGGCACTCTATCCACCTCTGCTACTTAGTTTCAGCTAGCAGAAACTAACTGGGAAAGGTTTCATGCATTGGCAATTGTGTTTTTTGCTTTAAGATGATCAAAAACCACCAACAGTGGTTTCCAGATAAATTTGTTATTGTCACAATAACAAATTTAGCTGGAAATGATTGCAATAATCAATAACATTGTCATTTTGAGACAATTTTCAACTAATACAATAATAATAATGACATTCAACATTGGAACTGGGAAAAAGTTTAAATATTCAAAATAAACAAGCAAAACAAAAATAATCAAGATGGTTTATGAAGTTTCTGTAACCGAAATTACATTTAAAAAATATAATCACTCAGCTTAGACAGGGAAAACAGGCAAAAGGGGCAGGTAGTGCTAACTAACTGCTTTGTACTCTATGTCAAATGTTTGCAGCGTTTTTCAAAATGGCGGCTTTTCAGCAACATTAAAGGGGAGTGTCTCTTTAACGACTCATTTTAATTTATTATGCGATTAACTGATTTATTACTCGTATGTGTGTGTACCGTTTGTTGGGGTCCTTGATCAGCAGCCCTGACAGAAGTGACTTGGCATCAGCAGACAGAGTCCGTGGAAACTTGATCTCCTCCATCAGGATGAGCTCAAACAGCTTTTCGTGGTCCTGGTTGTAGAACGGAAGTCGGCCGCACATCATCTCATACGTAACTACGCCCAGACCCCACCAGTCCACCGCTCGCCCATAGTCGTTGTCCTCCAGAACCTGATCATGAGAAAGAAATACCTCAGTTTCTCTCAAGTAAGAAAACGACATCTATATCCATGTAATCCTGGACATTTTACAGCAAAATGTCCAAGACTGCACCATCTGCTGATGACGTGAATCTCTTCTCTAGTTACTAACTGTTGTGGTTTTTCAGTCCGAGACAGAATTCGCTTTATTCAGGTCCACAAGGACCAGGGAGTTCCTGCTAAATGACTGAAACACTGTCAAAACCAAAACAATAACCACCAACTTGGCAGTTGGTGGTTATTGTTTTGGTTGGTGGTTACCATAGCAACAAGAAACTGACAGCTCCTCTCCCTTTTTCTGTTGCTGCCGGCAACTGTGGTACATATTAGGATCAGCTCTGTTTTCTTTACAAGTGTTATAGTCTAGCACAGTGGTTCTCAAACTTTTTTCAGTGATGTACCCCCTTAAAAATATATTTTTAGTCAAGTACCCCCTGACATGGGCAAAACATTTTTGGAATTAAAAAGGGGTACAGTGCTGTAAAATCACTGTCTGATTTATTAAAGCCAAACAACTTATATCAGTGAACCTGACAAATACATCCATATTGCAAACATTGCATGGTTAAACAAAAAAGAAAAACAGAAGACGGTGACCACCAGGAAGGTATAAAACCAGTCAAACCGTTTTATTTTAAAGGATTTTGAAACTAAATACTGAATATAAAATTCAGTGCATGAACACACATTTATATTTTATCGAACTTTTTACAAAATAATTTTTCCCAAGACTTATTATGAGGAGCCTACTGATTTTTTAAAGATATTTTGAAAAGCTTCACGTACCCCCTGCAGTACCTCCACGTACCCCCAGGGGTACACGTACCCCCATTTGAGAACCACTGGTCTAGCACATACTTTAGACGAAATTTAATTATATACAGGGTTTCATGTGTAATTTTGCCATGTTTTGTATGTGTTAAAGGTTTAAATGTGTTTAATTTTACAATTGTTAACTGAACCATTCATCTGTAGTTTGTTAAGAGTTATTGATTGTATTTGATTTAATGTATAGGGGCAGAGCCAAGAACCAACTTAATTTTCTTTCTTGGCAGGCATGTTTTAAAGTAATGCTTCAGTTATCAACAGTGTGATATTTTTTTTATGTTATATGTATTTTATTTCTTGCACTTAAAATAAATATTAAATTAGGGCTGTCATGGTAACAAATTTTGCTGAACGATAAATTGTCCCATAAGTTATTGCAATAAACAATAATGATATTGCTTTGAGACAATTTTAAAGTAATATAATGGTAATGGCATAATAATGCAGAAATACATTCTTAAAGATCAATAAACTTCAAATTTCAACGACCATTTAGCACTGGAACTGGAAGACACTTTACATCTCTAAAATAAATAAACAAAACAACAGAAACAACAAATAAAATGAATTATGAAGTCTCTGCAAAAACAAAAAAAGGCTTGTTGAGACCGTAACAACAAAATTAAGACTTTACTCATCCATTTTTCTGGAGAAAGAGAAAAATGATAAATCATGCAAATGGAAATTATTTAGCTTGTTTTAATTTATTATTCAATTAATTGACTTATTGCTTATAGCGACAGGCCTATATTCAATGTCATTTAAGGTAAAGATGAGATTAGTCATGTGGATTAATGATGTAAATTTACGCTAAATACCATAGCGTCATTTTTCTGTTGCCTCCTGTAAATGTGGGGCAGAGGCCGTTGATTTTCTCTCTTGTTAGAATAAATACAGTGAACCTGAGTGTGTGTGTTGTGAATCATTTGAGTCTCTGGAAGCCCTGACCTCAGGAGCGAGGTACTCCGGTGTTCCACAGAAGGTCTTCATGGTCGCAGTGTCGGTAATCCCTTCTTTACACAGGCCAAAATCTGTGATCTTGATGTGGCCATCTTTGTCTAACATGAGGTTTTCCAGCTAATGGAGGATAAAATTGAAATGAATTTTTTTTTAAAAAGTAAGGTTTTGTTTTCCCATCTCAGATTGTAGACACTTTACCTTGAGGTCACGGTAGACGATCTTGGCAGAATGAAGGTAGTCTAAAGCAGAAACAATCTCGGCGCCATAAAAACGAGTGCGGTCCTCTGAAAACACCCTCTCTCTAGACAAGTGGAAAAACAGCTGAAAAAAAAAAAAAAAAACGACATAAGTTCACACACTTTAATAACATTAAAAAAAAAAAAAAAAAAGTCAACACAGGCCTCTGTGGTCATGGAGATCCTCTGTATACAGAGGAACACAAAAATCCAAACACTTCTATAAATAAAACTTTTCCTTTCTAGATGTATTTTTAACTTAATGGTCTCTTTTTTTAGATGCCGCTCTGAAGAAGTACTCCTACATTTTTTTGTGTAGTTTTTCTGGTATTAGCAGGTCCAATCCCCACCAAATTATACAAAAAAAAAAAAAACCACTCAGCCCTCTAGAATGTTAGAATACGTTTAATAAAAATGACATGGATGACAGAAAATTACTTTAGTAAGCTGTTGTTGGGCTTAGAGATTTTGTATCACCCAATAGCGAGAGCAGAGTTGCTGTGGAGAGGAAGTTATGAGAGTAATTAGCCTCTTGTTTGTAAATGTCCTCTTTTATCTGCCTGTTGAAGAAATCTGTTTCATTTCAAACTGGTTCTTAAACTATTGAGCAGTCTGTCTCTGCACGTCAAACGAGCCTCTTCGCCATCCATTTTTAAATCTTTTTTCCCAGGCTTTTGACACCATGTGAGACGTTGGACATATTGTTGTTATTTATTTAATTCTCTTTTATTTTTCTTAACTTTTGTTACTGCAAAAAAGGTCTTTTTAATCTATTTTTGTATTTTATTCTTTATGTTTTTATCTTTCTGTATAACTATGAGATCCTTCCTGCCATCCACAACGACTCTTTGAAGGTACTTGATGATTTGAGTTACTTGATCATATCCTTAAATTAAACTGTTTTTTCCCCAAAGATCATGTTTACACTTTCATTAATCAACCAAAACCACTTTTGCTATTGAATACCGAATTTACATTAATGCCATTTCAAATGACATTAATCTGTTTAGTTATTTTTACTAGTTAGCGCCTCCTACAAGTTTCTGACAGTGTGGTTCCTGGCTTGGACGCCTCTTAAGTAATTCTTTTGAAACTCTCAACCTCGATCTTAATCAATACATTAAAAAGCATTTCAGCAGCATATTACCTCTCCTCCATTGACGTATTCCATTACAAAGCAAAGCCGATCCTTGGTCTGGAATGAGTACTTCAAAGACTGAAAGACAGTACACAAGACAGTAAACATCTAAAACGAGTTTGTCCTTCTACAGTCATGGTGTATCAGGGTATCCGCAGGTCTCAGAAAGTGAAATTTAAGATTTTTAAACACCTTTTTAATGCCACTTGGAATTAAATTTCAGAATGAAAAACAATAAATGTAGGGAATGGCTGGGGGATTCTGTTGTACGACAATCAAATAGCAAAAAACGTAAATTTCTTGGGTCTACTTGTGGTTCTTGGCAGCAGCTGTGTGCTTTTCACACTGAATATCACTCTCTACAACTTTAACCCCTGTAGTGTCAAGCTTAAATGTTTTATGTTTATCTTCACAGAATACTCCTAGTCTCGTATGGGTTGGTAACAGAATGTCGTCCAGCCAACTCATGATAAGTACACGATAGACACAAAAAAGCTAGCTAGCAAGGGTATATTAGTGGTTACCAGTAGTATTTTGTAGTGTTTAGCTGTATTTGAAACACTATTAATAAAAATGCAATGGTTGTTCAAAAACATACAGCTGCGGAAAAAATTAAGAGACCACTTAAAATAACCGGTTTCTCTGATTTTACTCTTCATAGGTATATGTTTGAGTAAAATTAACATTGTTCTTTTATTCTATGAACTACTGACAGCATGTCTCTGAAATTCCAAGCAAAAATCTTGTATTTATTTGCAGAGAATGAGAAATGGTCAAAATAACAAAAATGATGCAGTGATTTCAGACCTCAAATAGAAACAAGTTAAAACACTAATGTTTAAGTTAAAACACTAATGTTTTAACTCAGGAAGAGCTCAGAGATCAAGATTTGGCAGAATAACCAGGAGGTTTTCAATGAGGTTCAGGGCAGTGGGCTCTTCAGTTTCTCCAGAGCTGTATATTTTGACCCAATTTCAAAGTCTTGTTTGTGCAATAGTGGCATTAATACCATAATTAACATATTAAGATTGAACAGTCTGTTTTTCTCCTCAAGTGTCTAGTGGATCTAATAAGCATGATACCTAAATTTACACTAATAGTAGGTGCAGTGTTCAACTTTATAATCTCTAAGTTATTTGTCATCTGGTTGAAAGCAAAAGCACAATACATTTGATTTGTTCAATTGAATACAAAGTCAGACATTCAGGGATTAATGACCCCACAACTGAAGGTCACCTGTTAGCTTCTTTAATCCAGTTTGACATTTCTTCAGTCATACTTACTGTTAAGAATGGATGCCGAGTATTTTTCAATACTCTACTTTCCGTGAGCGTATGAGCAACTTCATCCTGTGAGAAGAAAGGTTTAAAAGAGAAGTGATTAGTTACCAGACAAAAAGAAATCTTTGACAAATAAACACAGACATAACTGGAAAAGATGGTCACTAATAAGCTCTAAAAGCTGCTGTTTAGGAAGTATTTGTAAAAGATCAAATATGAGTAATGATGGATTTGTCCAAGAATAAAATACAATTGGGGAAGACACCTTGGCTATAATGACTTCCTTCTTCAGGATCTTCATGGCATAGTAGGTGCCGCTCGCCTTCTCCCTCACCAGAATGACTTTTCCAAACGTGCCTTTGCCCAGAAGCTTCAGATAGTCAAAGTCATTCATTGTCTGGACAAATTACAGAGGAGAATCAGGGAAACGTCATCAAAACTTTAAGCTTCGGCACATTTAACAGCGGACAAACTTCGGTTGATCGACCACACCCAGCAGGTTTGACATTTCTGATGTCTCTTCTGTTAAAGTTGTACCTTTCGTTTGTAGTGGCTGATGGACGTGTCCATCTCCTCCTCATTAACGTTCTCAATCTGGGAAGTGGGGCTGCACAGGATGCCTTCCTCCTCCTGTTTAGCCAGCGATTCTGCAACCATCTGGATGGCCTCGGCCCACTCGTCCCTAATGCCGCCAGTAAAAGGTTAAAAAGAAATCCTTTACATATTGAGGTAACATAGATAAAGAGATTATTTTCATTTTAATTCATTTATTTCAAATGGGTTTTAAAAAATAAGATAACATATGCATACATAACCAAGGACAAAAATAATTAGCTTAGCACTACTTTTCTGTTTGAAAAGGAGTATGAAGAAGTGAACACGTATTTGTGTTTAGTTCTACACCTTATCTCAATTTAACAAAATATTTCACGTACAAACTCAATAATTAACAGCTAAAACCATGTTACGGCATTTATTTGCAGGCTTAAAAAACAATAAATAAATTACATTATATAAACAAAATTATTACAAACTGACTCTCATAACGAGACAAGACAATCTATAGACCCATAATAATAGTAATAACAGTAGTAATAATGACAATTGTAAATAACATCCAGGCATGTAGCATTAGAATAATTACTAACTCCATTCGCCCTATAAATTCATCAAAATCTCTAACACAACTATGAAGAAAATAGAATTTTAAAAAAACCTGGTGGTTCTGCGTAGACTCGAAATCAGTAGCTGCATTGTCATTAACCACAAAATTGTGCAAATTGGAATTACAAAAATAAATGTGCTAAATGGAAACATGCCAATTTTGAAAAAACTAACGTTTTTCGATAAAAAGTCTTTGTGACAGGAGGAGATGGTTTTTCAGCCGTATCAAAGTTGGTGCACTTTGCAAAACTGCAATGGAAACACTTATTTTTCCCGTCACACCAGTTTGTATACAGCAGCAACGCACTTATTTGCAGGTGCTGGCCTCCTTGGACAATCCGTATCTGCCTCCACCAGAGGTCTCAACATCACACAGTTCATCAAAAGCTGAGTTTGTATTTTGAAAGTGTTGAATCTGTAGCTCTTCTTTAACAGCAGATTACAATCTCCCAAAATGCAGTGTATGTAGTCAGTCTCAAGTATAAGAGGCTTGTCATTTCAATGTAATTTAGAAATGAAATAAGTTTTGCCCTTTAAAGCTGCAGTGCGTAACTTTTATAAAAAATATATATTTTACATAATTGTTGAAACGGTCACTATATCATAAGTTTGGGATTAAATAATCTGTGGAAATAAAATTGAGCTCCTCTGCCTTCTCGCAGTGTTCCCAAGAAACAACCAATCAGAGACAGGAGGCGGGTCTTAGCGCCATTAATCATACTAGCTTCTTCCTGATAAAGTCTGCCAGGAATGCTTAGGCTAGTTAGCAAGGCACAGATCACAGCAAATAAACAATTTGCCTAAAATGGTAAGTTGTTTCTTTGCCATTGTAACAATGAGCAGCACATAGACGAGAATGAGTGACAACTCTAAGACACTCGTCCTGGCTGTGATTGGTTGTTTTTGGTTGGGAGTGGTGAATTTCCTCAGATGGCAATAGTAGCTCAGGGAGAAGGTGGAGGAGATCAAACTTTTTATGGATCATGTCTCAGGACTAACATCGGAGGAAGACTTAGAGAAACTCCTGTAGTTTATAATTTTGGAATACTTAGCAATCCAGAGCAAGATTCAAACATGGAGAACCATTTTCAAGTGTAGTTTTTTTCTTTTGCTGTGATTGTTTTTCTTATTGTGCTCGTGTTATTTTTATTTTTCATCTAATGCATGTGAAGCACTTTGAACTGCCTCATTGCTGAAAAAGTGCCATATCAATAAAACGTCTTCTTCATAACAAACAATCACAACATAGTGATAATTTTAATGTATACATTTATATAAATATATACCTTTAATAAAAGTTACACACTGTAGCTTTAATGAAATGGTTTAAGGTTCAAAAGAGGCTAGATGTATGAACTTTCATCAAATAAACTGAACACGGTAAAGGCGAGGATTAAAGCTAACCTCTCATCAGGAGTGTCGACATGAAAAGTCCTCTCGATGACGGTGGTCCACTGCAGACAGCGGATGATGAAGGTGTTTGGTTTGGGTCGTTCTGTCTTCATCAACTGACATTCTGAAAGTCCCCCAGAGAAACGTGTTGGGATTACACCGATCTTAACATGCAGAGGTTGAAGGGTGGCATGGCCTGCTCATGTCTTACTTGCTACAGAGAAGTTGTTGAGCGGATAGGCCAGGTCCGAGTCCTGCGGTTTGTCCTTGTAGCCGATGAAGGAGCCATCTGCCTTGAGCAGAAAGTAACGTGGTCGCCAGTTCTTGATGTATTCGCCTGCAGGGAGACACAACGAGAGAAAGGTCACCTACTAATATTCCTGGGTGTTCTGTACCTCTGTCCAATGTTTCCAGTTTAATACTGACAGTATTTTAAAAATAGACCGAAAAACATTTCATTAAAAAAAAAAGTTCATGTGAAGGAAAACTTAAGCTTAAATATTTTTAAAGATTCCAATCAATTCAATTATGCCAGGCGAAGCACAAATCAATGAGTTAGTGATCAAAAAGAACAATTCTCCCTTGTTTAGCAGGCAAAACACAGGCAAAAAATGTTGTTGTTTTTTTTCTTACCCTGTTCATTAAATGCATCGATATGGAAAGCTAATTTTATTTCACATTTTGTCAAAATCTTGTAAGTGTTACATTTGGATCATTAAAATAATCTCATTATTTGTTGGAGTCAGAATTTTGTCAAAATGAAGTCCTGAGAGCGCTGAAGTTTCTACGCAGAAACGAGCATAAGTATGTAGGAAAATGTCAAAAAATTAATTTATAGGTCGAAAAATAGCAAATGACAAAATCATCCAAATTTATGTAATGTTTTTTTATTTTTTAAAAGTGGTGCACAATATACAACAAATTTACCGTTATTGCAATATTACATAGCAATATGTATAACGTGAAGAACTAGTTGAATATGTGGATTTTATTTAGCTAATTGAATATTTTCTTAATTTTCTGGATCTGTTTAACAGTCCACTGTACGGCTGAAAAGACTTTTCTGATTAATCATAATGTATCAATTACTGAAACCGTTAACTGGAGTATAATGAGTCAAAAAAGGCCATTTATTGAAAAAACATCTTCAGAGCAGTAAGTAAGCCAAAACTATAAATTACATATCTATTTCACATTTAAGATAAAAAAAAGAAGCTTTGTTTCGTAATATGTTTTGCCAAAATTTATCAAATGGTGTTTTTTCATATTCTTCCAACATTCACTAAAAGAATTCTGTTATTGCATTTGAGGCGATGAAATGTTTACTTTCTAATTTAAAAAATGGATTGAATTATTTGTTTATTTCCATCTTGTAATGTATTTCAAATATTGTAGTTTAATAAGAAAATAGCAGAATGTGCCATTTTTATCTGATTATTTGATTAACTGTAAGAATAATCAATAGATTGATTTATTTCTAAAATGATTGTAAGATGCAGCTCTTGTCCATTGCAGCACAGACTTATTGCATTTGTTTTAGCCATATTTTCAAGTCTCCAATAACTGTCAGGTCTTTCTGAGACTGGGATCTTCTGCAAACTATTGAAATATCAGGTTTGCACTAAGAAAAAAAGCTGCAAAAGACACAAATTATGAAGTTTTACATTAGCAACATTTAGAGAAAAGATCTCATTTCTAAAAATTTTTTAACAAAACAAGTGTGGACATTTTTTTGACAAGAGTTAAGTCTAAACTACAACAACCCACAGAGGTGCAAAAAAACAATAGAGGGACTTGTAGGAGCAGAGAGGAAGGAACCTAAGCATTAGGTCATCCTCTGTAGGCTCATAGCGCCACAGAGAAACTTCCTCCTGCCTCCGCGCCAACAGCTATGAGCTCAGACCAGAAATAAAAAAAAATAAAAAAACCTTTCAATGAATGAACTCAAACGGACACACTTACACAAACACACAAAGCAGTGTGGGAAATAAACTCCAGCAGCCAAGTGCCGCTCAGGCTAGAGTGCAGCCCAAAGCTTCAGCGCTGGCCCTCTGGCAGGTAAACAACCATTGTTTGGAAGTGCTGTTCTTTACACCGACAGAGAACGCAGGAGTGAGAGGGATGGAAAACACATCCTTCATGACAGAAGCTGATGTTTTTAGCAAAAAATAAATAAAAACTCAGCTTCAATTGAAAATTCCCTCAGTAGGACAACTGGCCTCTGGGTGGTTTTCAGTGCTTCTGAAAAACTCTTATCATTAGCAGAGTATTATACAGCGCTGAAATAATTAATCGGATGAATCCATTATGAGGCCTGTCGCGATAAGCAATTCATCAATTAATCGCATGACAAATTGAAACAAGCTCAATAATTTCCCTTTGCATGATTTATCGTTTCTCTGTTTTCTACTAAAAAGTTTTCAGTCTGGTGCTTTGGTCTCAACTAGTTCTTTTTCTGAAAGTTTGCCGTTTACAGAAACTTCATAATTAATTTTATTTGTCGTTTCTGTTGTTTTGCTTATTTATTTTGGAAATTTAAAATGCCTTCCAGTTCCAGTGTTAAATGTTCATTAGAATTTAAAGTTTAGTGATATTTGAGAATGTAGTCTTGAAAATGGCCTCAAAACAGCAATATTATCGTTTATTGCAATAATTTCTGAAACAATTTATTTTCTAGCAAAATTTGTTATCATGACAGGCCAATCCATTATTGAAATAATCATTAATTAATCTCGTAATTGATTAATTTTCAACTGGAGTATACTGACTCTAGTTAGATCAAAACTGTCTGGACAACACGGCTGAAAAACTTATCACAATGCAAGTAGTAATATCAGTAGATATCAATAATTGTCAATACTGATAATTATTGGTTAGTTTTTCATTTTAATTATCTGATATACTAACAAACTGGTGAACTTTCCTGTTTTATCCATAAATTTCCCTCCACAGTTTTTTTTTTTTTTTTTGCACAAGTTACTCAACAGGTTGTTGCTAAGCAACCAAAGGCTACAAGGGTTGCTAAGACCCTCCTCCTGAATCTGATTGGTTGATTCTAGTTCGTACTGGGAGAAGGCATAGGAGTTTGATTGTTTTCCCCCCACAGATTATCTGTCACGACATAGAAAAAACAGATTAGCTTTAGTATTGGTACTAAAAACAATCAGAAAGGTATTTAGAAGTATTTGTTTTAGCTGCAGATGCATCCTTTGCTACTAATGATCAACCATAAAGGAATATTATGTAATTAGATTAGGTAAAAAATACATATAATTTTTTTTACATTTATTTATATTGTTTAATATTGTCTTAAAAATGCTTACGTGATTGAATAAAAATTCTGCACTATGTGTCCATTTTTTTCTTGTTTGATTAATTGTCAGAATAATCTGTAGAACAATTGTTTACTAAAATATTCATTAGTTGCAGCCCTAGTACTCTAGACTGCTTTTGTAGCAAGTCATGCAAATACAACAGACAGCTCACAGATAAAATGACAGGAGAAAATATATGTTTCCATATTTATTTATTTGATTTAAACAAGAGTTTAAATGTTGGACTTTGACTCTTGAAATAGTTCATTTAAGGAAGGTGGTTATTTCAGCATAGAAGTGCGAAAGAGCTTATAAATAAACAACAATTTAGCAAGTGCCCATTTTCTGTTTGCCTCATATTTTGTTTTAATTTCTGCATTTTATTCCTCTCAGTAGGATTAAAATCGACCATCAATTGAAAGCACTCAATAAATATAGTCTTTGAACTGCTGACACTTAAGTATAGAGTAAATTAAATTGCAATATCCATTTAGACAAATGGAGCGCATCTCTAATCAGCTTAGGCTAACAAGCGAAGCCAGAAGCACGATGCCTGTCCAGGCCTCTGCTGAAGCCACCGTATGGTCTCAGAACTGCAATCTTGTACATAAAGTTAAGTCAGTTTCATGCAAAAAGAAGAATCTTACTTTGTTTTCACAAAGCTGCATGCAACTCAGTTGATTTTATCTTTCTCTTCATATAACCCATTTAGCTCTGCTTTTGCTTTAACAAACCAACAGCAGTTTCTACTAGTCTGATTTGTAAGATTGAAGGATTTATTATTGTTATATTTCAGCAGAGATGGTGACCATCTGAAATGGTTATCTTAAGATTCAAAGTCCTTGGTTCATGTACCATGGTGTTTGAAAAATAAATAAATAAAAAAGTCAGAGGAAGAACAAAATTAGTCAGAATTATCTCCAAAATAAAATGTGTTTGCTATGGAAGGATGTTTGTATTAAAATAGATTTGTTATTGTTTTGACAATAAAAATAATACTATATTATTGTTAATGAAAACATTACATTTTCATTAACTGTATGTGGAAAAAATTGACAGAAAGTCTTTCGATCATCGATCTATGTGTAATTAATCGATACAATGTGTTTCACTTGGTGATAAGGTTTCTGAAATCTTTAATAATATTTAATAGTATCCTAATTTACTGAATGTGTCTGCATAATGTATTTTTTAATTCTTGCCTCAATCTAATGCCAAGAACAACTTAAATGCATTACATTCTGTTAACAGAATGACAGTTTGTTTTAAGGAATCTGTTGGGGATTTTAAGAAATCCTGAAGTGTTTAGCTAAAACGACGTTCTGGTTCATTTCCTAACTTATTGTGTCGTTTATCTGCAGAGCAATCCCATTAAATGCAGAGTATAAAAACCAGACTGGGCACTGCTAACTACAATGTTAGTTGTGCTAATAACTAACATGTACAAATTACAAACATTAGTTCTGCTAAAATGCTACAGTATATCAACATGCTATTTAGCCAAAGCTAATGCTAAAGCGCTAAAGCTTTTAAACTGCAGTTCTACTGCAATGCATAATGGATACATATTAAAATAAGTGTCATTTGCCGGCAGAGAAAGTGGTGAAAGGAAATGGAACTGCTTCGTGAACAGTATTCAACCACTTCAAAATAAGAGCATGAATAAAAACGTTAACTACCTCAAGAGTTTTTAACAGGCAAATATTCAACACAGATGTCAAACTTTATTCAACTGAAGGCTTACAGAGCAGCTAAATAATTTAGAGTTTTAGAATTTATCAGGAAAAATTTATTTAAGGGAAGCTAAATGTTTTAAAAGTTAGCAAAAACAATAAGAATCAGAATTCAGGATTCATTTTAATGTCATTGAGCACAAATAAAGCACAATGAAATTAAAAGTTTTGGAAAATACATTTAAACAAAGTGCTAAATGTAATATTAGCTCCACTATTAGCGCATTAGCAGAAGTGTCTTCAAAAAATTGGTAGTTGCTGTTGACGTAAATCCATGGACCAATCTACAAATGCAGTCTTCAGCCAATCAAATTGATTGTCCGCAATAATCGGCCAGCTGATGAACTGAGAAACTACTGACTGAACAACTAAAGCTTAAAACCCATTATGTACTGTTAGTTTACATATTTTTTCATTGGAATACAAACATCTGTTAAAATTTGACTGGAGGAAAGAAAAAGAAAAAGAAAAATCATTACAGCTGATTTTAAAACAAAAATGGATCACAATTTTAATCAAAGGTTACATAAAACATGAAATTGACTTGCAGGGACTATTTTCAGCACCATCTTAATCCACATTTGGTGCTCTAATGAGTATTTGGGGCAGCAGTACTGTGTACGCGGTACTCAGTCAAAACATGTTACGGTTTGTGTTTACAGTAATGACGGAACGAGCCATCCACTGAATGTGGCTGGCTAATGCGATGTCAATAAAATTCATTAACCCAATATTTTTTGGAGGTAAAACTGATGCTGTGAATCTCAGGGAAAGATGATAAAGTAGATGCAGTCTAAACCTATAATAAACTCAAAGTGGTTTGAAATTAAAGAAACAAACCAGGAAGTAAGAAAAAGATTTCAAAAAATGTAAAGGTCAGAATGAATATTAAAACCATTTTACTTCAATTAGAGGGATTCAGCTGTGTAATGATTGTGAGTATTTTAAACTGTGTTTTTCACTCTTTAAACAAAAACGTATAAAGATAATTTGATAAACAAATATTACAAAGTTTGATTAGATTTTATTTCATAAGTTTGTCTACAGATTTAGCTGGAACTGGTTGGAGATATTTCAGAAAACTATAAAGAGAAGATTCTGCTGCTATGATTTTGATTATGCTTTATGTATAATAAAGTGAAAGTAAATTTTTTTATCCATTTCTGTACTCATTTTGTCTTGTGTTTTTCAGCATTGTGCATTTTTTATTTTTTGACCTGCAGATGGAATGGTTATAAAACAACCAAAAATAAAATACAAATAAATAAAATAAACTAAGTGAATTATCTTGATCATCCATCTGACAGCTCAACTATATAACAATTGATGTTTTTGAAATCTAAAAAAAACAATAAACAAAAGAGAAAAAAAACATCCTGACCTCTTTTTTGGACCCAGCCTTCCTTGACGACGTTCTGGTCGCTCATGGTGGCTTCTCCTCAACACCAGTTCTTCCAGTTCTCCCAGTGTGGTGACCGTTCTGTGACAGCAGTTGGAGGGGTTGCAGGGACGCTTGGTTCTTCTGAACTTTAGAGGTCAGCTCGACCTTTCCGATGGATCACCTCAATTACTGGGGGTTGCTGTTCTCTAAAACGTTTCCTCTCTCTCGTATTCCAGCTGTCACTTTCTCTTCTCCTCGTCACAGCAGATACAAATCCACTTTCTCTTCTTGTCGTCTGTCCTTCTCCCTCTCTCCGTTTTCTTCTCCACACCTTCCTTCGTCAGCTCTGTTTCACAGTGTTCCTTACTCTTGTGGTCTCTGAAACCTTTCCGTGTGTTCAGGCTCTCCTGGCGTGAGTCAGCCTGGAAGGAAACAGCAGCAGAGAAAGGAGAGGAGGGGACGGAGAAAAAAAAAACAAACAAAAAAAAACAGCAGGTCAGTGGATAGTTTCCTCCATACAGCAAATAAAGCCAGCAAGAACTCATTGTTTAGAGCTGTAGCACACTTCCTGCCTACTTCACTCCTTCACCTTCTCTTTGCTTCCATCTTTAACAACTTCCCTGCTGCTCCCATTGAGACTTTGCATCTTCCTGCTCCCCTCTACATCCTTAAACATTTCAGCATCACCCCTTTTCTTTTCTCTCGCTTACATTTTCCAAATTTCTTGTCCCGTCCTTTTCTTTTATAGTACCGTCCATTTTTATTTACATCAACTTTTGTTTCTGTCTTTACTTCTCAAACTTTCACTTTTTCCACCATTCAGTTTACCTCCTTCCTGAGGCTGGACAATAAATCATGATAGACACTTCATCAATATAAGTAGATTCAATAATCAACATATAGAATACTCAGTGAACTCCGATCCAGAACTGCACAGCATTCTGGGAAATGTAGGCAGCGGAAAGGCTTTCGCTCCTCTATCTCTCCTGGCCAGCTAAGCAAAATTGGAGGAATCAGCTAACTCGCTCACTTTTTGGTTACTTAGCAACAACTCACTCACTCTTTGGTTACCTAGCAACAACCTGTTGAGTAACTTGCACAGCAGTAGTTTCAGGTTTTGCCTCTGTGCCTCCTAACGGCTTAAAAATGACAAGGGGTGAAAACTGTAGCTAAAACAGGAAAGGTAACATCAACAGCTTGGTTGTATTTCACATATTCATAACAAAAAAACGTATTGATAATTATTGATATCGACCAGAATAAAACGCTTTTATCCTGGTATGTTTTTCAGCCATATTGTTTGAAAAGCGCAGCCTTTTCTGCTTGACTGAACATCAATGCAATATAGCACTGATTTGTCGATTATCTGATTAGAGACGAGCCAGAAAAATCTAAGTTAATCATAATTTATATTGTTATAGCAATATTATTTCAGTTACACATTTTTTTATATATTCTGCAGCCTTATTCCTCAGCAGTTTCTTAATATTCCTCTCCTTCCCAATGTGTTGCACATTCCCTGATATTTGTAAACATTTCCTGTTTGAGGCCTGACATATTGTACCTCTGTGTATCCATAGGCCACTTGAAGTACGCTGGCACTTATGCACCCATATTCATACTATTTATAGCTCAGTTGAACTACTGTTCACTCCATGATGCACAGGACGATAATGCACAGGTTTGTTCCCTCAGAAGAGAAGAAAAAGGAACCACAAAGAAAAAAATGCAGTGATTTCTAACCATGATTTTGATACAGTATTTATTGTTCCTGTTATGATTTATCGACATGGTGAAAACATTAAATCTCACCACACTGTATTTATTGAAAAACAAGCATTGTTGCCATTTTTTCCTGTTGTTTTCTTTACCTGTCATATGAATGAGAGAGTATTTGTCGCTTTCAGTGCACACAATTTGGAAAACAAATTTTGGGCTGCACACTAGTGGACCTCCAAAACATGGGTTGGTACAGATGCTGAGAAACTTCACACTAGGGCTGCAGCTAGTGATTATTTTAATAACCTATTAATTAAATAAAAAAAGGCACATTCTGCAGATTTTTTATTTAACAAATTAAGATTATTTTAATATTAAAAATGTGTAAAGAAAAATGCAACAACTAACTGAATTGTTTTTTCTAAAGAATTTATTTTCCCCTAAAACGAAATAATATAGCAAATGATGCATCTGTAGCTAAATAAATATTTAAATTAGCCCTTTTTACTTCACTTATCAATTCTGTGTCGGGTTGATCTGTTGACTATTTTATCAATTAATCAATCAAGATTTGGATAACAAAAGTGCTTAATAGAAGATTTACTTCACAGAATTTGGACCTGGTGAAGCCATAACTCCACACTTTACTATCATTTGTGCTATTTATTGCAAATAAATATAAGCATAAAGTCATAACAACTCACTTTTCCTTCCACAGAGACTTCAGGTTCCTCCCTTTCTGCTTTATTTTTCCATCCCAATCTCTTCTTCACCAACAGACCTCAATTTCCTCTACCCACATAGAGGTAGAATATGATTAGGTTTATTATTTTACACAACAATCATGTATCTGCACCAACATCTCCCTAGTAATTTGTTAATCTAAAGTCAAAATGATAAATATCTATATATAGCCATCACAGGATCTGCAACTGATAATCTAAACCCCACACAATCCCAGTATAAACTACAAAATCAGCCACTGTTGCATACAAGACTGGACTTTCCAAGACAAGACTAAGGTCAAATGTTTACAGTTTAACTAATATTTCAGGACATTATGTTTTGGGGGTTTTTTGTTCACCACAAATTGCAAAGGTTAATGGAGAAACAATTAATTACTCAACCAAAACTACTCCTTGGTAAGGCTGGGCAATAAACTAATAACAGTATCTATCGCAATAGCCACGTGATTGATATCAATAAAAAATACATGCGATAGAATGTTCAGTAATTTCACTGAACTCTGATTCAGAACCGCACAGCATTCTGGGAAACGTAGGCAGGCCATGTAGGGTTTAGCTGCTCAACTTCTCACCACCAGGTAAGCAAGGCTGTTGGAATCAACTAACTCATTTACACATTGGCTACCTAGCAACTCACTCACTCTCTGGTTACTTAGCAACAACTGCAGCAGCAGTTTCAGGTTTCACCTCATAACTCCTTTAAAATAAAAAACAGCAGCATGAACTGAAAACTGTGGATAAAACAGAAAAGGTCACATCAACAGTTTGGCAGTATTTCAGATATTTAAAATAAAGAAAAAAACAACCACTCAATAATTGTCAATATAGTTATGTTTTTCAACCATATTGTCCAGACCTTGTTTGTCATATCATATCATGGAGTCAAAGCCAGGTCTTCCAAGACTGAGACCACACAATTCATCCCTGGCATGGACCTACATTGTAAATTATGATTGACTATATCGACCAAAAATCAATTCACATAAGTGTCCCGATTCTCATTTACTACAATTCAGAATCAAGGTCCCAAAATCAATTTTAATACAAAAAAATAAAACAAATCCATTGTCTGACGAAATCCTTTTCAAATAATGTGCAATAATAATAATCTTTATTGTCCACAAATGTGGATATTTGCCTTTTCATGGTGTTTAAAAAAAACTGTACATAATAAAAGGATCTCAACAGAATCACAGACTGTCAAACTAGCCACAGACACAACTTCACCTCTGAATAATAGTCAAAATTTGAGTAAAATTATAGCATTTGGAATAAGTGAGTTCTTATAAATGTTCTAGGTTGACATGAATACAGAATGTTTATCCAACGCCGTAAGGATTTATGTTTTTTTTTTTTACAATTCTTTACTAAACTACAAAGATTGTTAAATGGCTAAAAACTTCAGGATGGAAAATGCAAAGTCGTCCATGGAGAACACTGTCTGCAGAATGGTGTGGCTTTATAAAAACAAAACGGAGGATGCATCACATTTTATAAATGTGAGGCTTTAATGTCTTCATTTGTCTTCTTTGCAGAGTCTTATTTGCAAAGGAGACTCTTTGCAAAGAAGACTAGAGTAGATCATGAGGATCGTTTGCACACTGACAGAAATCATTATGAATACTTGTTTTGACTTAAAAATTGATTTTGAATCGAATCTTGGCCCCAAAAATCGGTACCAAAACATATCCAGATGGACTGAAATGTTTAACATTACTTACTGACTTCTTTTGTGCATCTAAAATGCTAGAATATAAATCTAAGACTCTTGATATGTATTTTTCTGCTCTTTTTTTCTTTTTTACAAATATCAGTTTGCATTTCCTTATGCATCACTATTGAGGCTTCTATAGGCCCTGTTCCTCCAAGGATTTTAAAGAAACATGACTGGAAAACTTTCCATATTGTGACATTAATTTTTTTTTTATCATTCTTTGGACATTCAGCTTGAAGGTGTTATGATGCATGTATTTTTCATTTAAAGCAAACCAACAACAAGAGGCAACAATGGGAAGAACCAGGGCTGGAATGGGGGGGGGGGGGGGGGTACGTGACCCCCCCCATGCCCTAATGACAACAAAAACAATGGCTGCAGACAGGAAAAAGCCGTTGTGTCTTTCTGGAGACTGCTCAGAGTCGCAGCCCACCGGTACCACAAGCGACCCATGTGGTCCTCGGTTCTCTGCCCATGACTGGGTTCCCGCACCTCGCACAAAATACTGAAACAACAGCTTTTGTTTCAAGGGCGTGTGGTGTCATTATCTGTTACATAACAACATCCGCTCTGCGTGCTCCTTTATATTTTCACGGGCCAAACGGGAATAAATATGTGGCGGTGGCTCTCACTGCGATACGAGACCATTGTGGGCGGTGGGAAACCGAATACGAGACCTTGGTGTGAACCAGAACGACCTGTGATGGCTCGGATGGAGGATGCAGACTAGCCGGGGATGCTAGTTGGGGGGTAGGGGGCTAATGTTAGCCGGCTAGATAGCTGAATGCCAGGCTAACTAAGAAAACTGGCTGTCAGTTTGAAGCGGGCGCGTGATCCGTTCTGGTCCTGGTGTTTTTCCATCACCGCCATTAAATAACGTTGTTGGTATTATTTATTGATTCAGTATGAACACGAGATATTGTGTTTTTTTTTTTTTTTTACGGGTGAGGTGGGGGGTGTTGAAGAGAGGATGTGGAGGCTGGGGATGGGGGGTGTATCGTTCATCATGGAGGTGGGCCGAGGCCAGACGGACGGTGCCGCTATGCATTCCCGTAACAGCATCACCCGGCGAGGCACCCCTTCCCAGGCTTGGCGGATGACGAAGCCAAAGCAGGGGTCCGTGAGCCGCCACCGCCGTTAGCTAGCGCGATAACCTCTGCCCCTATCCGACGAATCCGCACCCCCACAGAAAGAAAAAAAAAAGACGACAACCCTAGCTCCCACCTCCTCCCTTCCAGCTACTCTCCTGAATAATTTCCTTCCAAATCCCAGACATGTTACATTAAACCGGCGCAATTATTTCACCTGGTAGTTGAAGACTGATAGGGATGCCCCCTCCTCCTCCTTCACTCCTCCTTCCCTCCTCTTTCCCTCCTCGACGGTTACTAGAGCATCCGACGGAGTAACGTCCCTTCAGGAGGACAGTGATGGAGCCATAGCCGCCGGTGTTGAGCTGAAGAGAAGAGGGTTTGCGCCAAACACTGTCTGAACCGCTCGGCTCCTGCTCCCTCCGCTGCTCCGCCAGGAAACCTCGCTCCTCGGTTCCGAGTCGGCACGTCGTCACGTTCAGCCAGATCCGACTGGGAGGACTCCCGCTGCATTCAAATGCTGTCGGAAATTTGAGCTTTTCCACAACCGTTGACCCAAGCCGCTCCAAAACAGGGCTGATTTTGACTTAATCCAACTACTTCCTGGTCTAAACTTAAAATTAAAAGTGAGGGGACCAAAATGGCCAGATCAATACCTTGTGTTACAAGCATTAAACTCACTATTTTTGTCTCTGTTTTATTTTCCATCCATCCATCCATCCATTTTCTGTTCACCCTTGTCCCTAATGGGGTCGGGAGGGTTGCTGGTGCCCATCTCCAGCTACGTTCCAGGCGGGAGGCGGGGTACACCCTGGACAGGTCGCCAGTCTGTCGCAGGGCAACACAAAGACATACAGGACAAACAACCATTCACACACACACACACACCTAGGGAGAATTTAGATAGACCAATTAACCTAACAGTCATGTTTTTGGACTGTTTTATTTTACTGTTTACAAAATAATTAATTTAGGGAATATTCTTACTATGCTGTTCTTCTTACTTTAACTTGAGCAATTTTATCATGAGGTTTTTCAGACAAATTATGTTACACATGCAAGTTTACAACCTAATGACAAGAAAACGTAGATCTAAAGAATATTCTGTTAATTTTAGTATGATTCTGTAATTATTCAGTGTAATTATTCTACAAAAAAAGAAAATATGCTAAAATTTGCATTTGGATTTGTGAATAATCAAATTCCCAAAGTATTAGTATGCAAAACAGATCTATTATTGCTTAAATTATTACTACAGATGCATTTAAAAAAAAAAAAAGCTGTTGTTGATGTTTAATTTTTAATACAACTTTACAATATTTCTGTGTTCGGATTAGGTTCTTTTCTCATATTAAACCTTTAAGCAGGTGATATGCATTGCATACTTTTCACATTTCTGTATTTAAAACGTTTATTATTGACCTGATGTAATATTCTGCAAGTGGAAAATCACCAAAATGAAATGAAACAACGGCTTCAACACATCAGTATCAGATTCATGATAATCTATATAAATGAATGGCGTTAATAAAATAAATTAACTTTGCAATACTGAAAATAGTTGAAGTTACTTTAATTATCACAATCTAAGAAAAGATCCTCGGTGTGTTTTTGTTGTTATCGGTCACATAAGAAGTTTTGGACGCCGTTTTGTAAATATTTTGTATTATTGTGTGTTAGTTCCCCAACGTTTATCCCACGGTTTACAGTTTTACAGAGAACACTTGAAGGCACCATCTGTCTCCTCATGGCATCTAGGGCTTTTGTTGGTCCCCAGCTTTTGTTGTCTCTCTCTCTCTCTCTCTCTCTTTCTCTGTTTCTCTCTCTCTCTCTGTTTCTCTCTCTCTCTCTTTCTCTGTCTGTCTCCCTGCTGGTTTTATGAGCCAGTTCAGTTTTATTTCTCTGCCCTCTTTTAATTTTATTGTTGCTCTGATCTGCTGATGTCTCAGGTCAATTAGGCTCATAAGCACAATGAACTCCCGGCTTAAAATAACTTATGTAGATCTGACTAAATGTATAGCAACTCCCCCAACGCCTCCCGCCTCCCTCTTTTCCTCCCCAGCCTCCCTTATGAATGGGTGTTTTTGTTTGAGGATCCTCATCCCAGTCTGGCTGTGGGAGTGATGCTGCTGCTGCTTTGCATTAATCAATTATAGTCTGTGAAATAACTGCCAGGATGTAACATCCATCTTATAATAAAACGGTGTTTCAAAGCAAAATCCATGTTTGAGTTGTTTACAAATTCAAACTTAAAGTTAAATTGAGCTATGAACTTCAACAGGTGAACTTAATGTCACCTTCTCTGAACCTTTGCTTGCGCATTTTGAACTGTTCAGTGTTTCAGTCTTTTATGCACAACTTACAGTTCTCTAACAAAAAAAATTCACAACAGATGTTTGGTTCATGAAGAGACAGAATAAAACATAAAACAGAAACTCCTCGCAATTATGGAGCTTAAAATAGAGAAACAATGAAGAAACAATTATTCTGAAAAAAATAATGCCATTCTCATTGAATAATTCAGTGATTCGACTTCACTTAGTTAATTATGGTTAGGGTTAGGCGTAGCAAAAACGAACAGAAGTCAATACAAAATCCTCAGTTTGCACAAAAGTACAAGGATGTTTATTTGCACATTAAATTAATATGTTTTAAATGGGAAAAAACAACCAGCATTGACGTGGCTTCTCATTTTAAAACGTAGAACAACCACGCATTCAGTGAATCACATTATTATGTTACCTGTTTGTAAGGGAGAGGCTGCCGCCGCCAGTGTCAGCTTGCGATGCCGAGTGTAAGGTTTCTTCAGCAAAGAGAGGAGAAGAAGTGATCTTCACGTTTGCAGGTAAGTTTTCTACATTTAAAACAAAGTATTTAGCTTGATTTATTTTGTGTGGAAAAGTTGACATCCTCCACATGAACAGAGTTGTTTCCAACCCTTAAACAGAAATAACATGCTGATTAAAATCCCTTTAAATATACTGTCAATATGTTTTTTACATACTTGTTCATTCAAATTCAAAAATACTTAATTGATCCCAAAAGGAAATTACATGTTTTTGTAACTAATATTATTATTATGATTATTTTTAAGATTTTATTGGCTCTAGTGACCTTTATTTGACAGTGAATTGACAGGAAAGAGGGTAGTGAGAGAAGGGGGAAGACATGCAGCAAAGGTTGCCAGGCCGGGAATCGAACCTGCGACAGCCGCGTTGAGGACTAAGGCCTCTATATGTGGGTTGTGCTTAACCCCTGCGCCACCACAGCACACCCCGTTGTAACTAATATTAATTCAAATTCTTCAAAGAGTTATTGTAGACAGTGATGACTTTTGGCAGGAAAGATTTCTTGTAGCAGTCTGCATTGCAGCAAATTTGAAGAAGCCTCTGACTGAAGACACTCTATTTTCCCAAAGCAATCTCATGAAGAGGATAGTTTAGAGTGAAACAGATAAAGAGTGAAAAAAATCGATCTGCTTCAGCTCCTTCCAGTGCTGCTATTGCCATCTGAAGAAATGGTCACAAAGTGTGCATGAGCTGGTCAAAAACAGCCAATCAGAACCAGAAGGAGGGTCAAAGTGCTGTCAATCAAGCTCCTGTACACTGCTTAGTGTATTAATGGAGGAGGAACAACTTACAGTTTCAGGAAAAACTGTTATCTGCCATGCTAACTAGCTTTAGCATGGCAGGACTATATCCAACTGCGGCCCTCACAGTTGGATATAGTATATAGTATATACAAGAGTGTATCAGAACAAAAAAGGAGTAAATTTCCATTACAAAGCTAAAAAAAATATTAACTTAATCTCAAAAACTTTGTAGAAAAAAACTTTAACATTTCTGAGTTTCAAAAGTCTAGAACAAGTTAGAAAAACTCTGAAATTTTCAGATTAACCTAAAAAAAAATCTTTAAAACCCCAAAACAACAGCAAAAAAAACCTTGACAATTTCTGGGTTTGAAATGTCTAAAACAGGGGTCACCGACCTTTTTCAGACTGGGAGCTACTTCACGGGTCCAGAGTAACACGAAGGGCTACTTATTGATACAGACATAAAGGCTCTTCAGATCACCTATCTGTTATGCTAATTCCTGCATACAAGCCCCTGCAGATCAGAACAAAACCTACAGTGAAGCAGGTGAGAGTGTGGACTGAGGGGGCCATGGAGGCACTTCAGGACTGTTTTGGGTGCTCTGACTGGGAGATGTTCAAGGCAGCAGCAACTTACAACGACCAGATCAACTTCGATGAGTACGCCATGACTGTGTCAGCCTACATCAACAAGTGCACAGCGGACGTCAGCATCACTAAGAACATTATCACCCGGGCCAACCAAAAACCCTGGATGACTAAGGAGGTACGGGAAATGCTAAAAGCACGGAACTCAGCCTTCAAGTCTGGCGACAAGGAGGCACTGAGGACAGCGAGAGCCAACTTGAACCGTGCTATCAGGTTAGCAAAGCGAACCCACAGTCGAAAAATACAGGAGTTCTTCCACGACACCAGCAACACCAGAAGTATGTGGCAAGGCATAAAGGCGATCACAGATTACAATCCATCCTCCCCCCCAGTGGGTGAAATTGATGCTGACTTTCTAAATGGACTCAATAACTTCTTTGGGAGGTTCGAGGCACTGAACAGTACTCCGGCAAAGAAAACTGTTCCCCACCAGGAAGAGGAGGCACTCTGCCTGGACACAGCCGATGTGTTGAAGACTCTGAAAAGAGTCAACCCACAGAAGGCCCCAGGCCCCGACAACATACCTGGGCGGGTGTTCAGGGAATGCGCAGGTCAGCTGGCTGGTGTCCTAACAGACATTTTTAACACCTCACTGGACCAAGCCACAGTGCCAGCCTGTCTCAAAACTGCCTCCATCATTCCGGTGCCAAAGAAACCTCAAGTCACCTCTTTCAACAATTACCGGCCTGTGGCACTGACTCCCATCATGATGAAGTGCTTTGAAAGGCTGGTAAAAGAACACATCGTCTCCAGACTCCCCCCCACATTCGACCCGTTCCAGTTTGCCTACCGCCGAAACCGCTCCACTGAGGACGCCATCTCCTCCGCCCTATACCTGAGCCTGGCTCACCTGGAGGAGAAGAACACTCATGTGCGGATGTTGTTCCTGGACTTCAGCTCAGCGTTCAACACAATCATCCCACAGCATCTGGCAGGAAAACTGGGACACTTGGGCTTCAGCACCCCCCTGCGCAACTGGCTGCTAGACTTCCTCACCGACAGACCTCAGTCAGTCCGGATCGGACAACACACCTCCGATGTCATCACTCTCAGCACAGGCTCCCCTCAGGGCTGCGTCCTGAGCCCTCTGCTGTTCACTCTGATGACACACGACTGCGTCCCCAGGTTCGCCACCAATCACATCGTGAAGTTCACGGACGACACAACGGTGGTGGGCCTCATCAGAGACGACAACGACCTGGACTACAGAGAGGAGGTGGAGCAGCTGGTGGACTGGTGCAGAGACAACAGCCTGATCCTGAACGTTGACAAGACAAAGGAGATGATCGTCGACTTCAGGAAGAACCGGCCCAGCCACGCTCCACTGCTCATCAACAGCTCGGCTGTGGAGGTGGTCAGCAGCACCAAATTCCTGGGGGTGCACATCACAAACGACCTCACCTGGACTGTGAACACCACGTCTCTGGTCAAGAGGGCACAGAAACGCTTTTATTTCCTGCGGAGGATGAGAAGAGCACACCTGCCCCCGCCCATCCTCAAGACGTTCTACAGAAGCACCATAGAGAGCATTCTGACCAGCTGCCTCTCTGTGTGGTGTGGAGGCTGCAGCGCCTCCGACTGGAAGAACGTGAGGAGAGTGGTGCGGACAGCAGAGAGGATCATCGGGGCCCCCCTTCCCTCCATTCAGGACATTTCATCCCAGCGCTGCGTGTCCCGAGGCCGAAACATCATCAGTGACCCCTCACACCCCCACCATGGACTGGTCTCCCTGCTGCCCTCTGGAAGAGGTTCTGCAGCATCCGGTGCAGGTCCACCTGGTTCCGAAACAGCTTTTTCCCACTTGCCATCAGACTGCTGAACTCTTAACTGGACTGCACTCAAAAACTGGTCTCCACTTTATACCTTGCACATGTACAGAGCTAAATAAATTGTATGTTACTGTCAGTCCTGCACTTTATATTTTATATTTATATTTATATTCATATTTTATACTGTATTTTATTTTATTCTGGAGTAACCTCACAACATTGGAAGCTCAAAACATTGTCCTGAGCCGTATGCAACGAAATTTCGTTCTGTATACACCCTGTGCATGCAAAATGACAATAAAGTCAGTATAAGTCTAAGTCTAAATGTTCTTGGCTCAGCCTTTATAACAATAATATATATACTGTATGTATATATGATTACATGCTGCCTGATCATATTAATGTTAGGGACTACTCACAGTAGTTATCAGTAATAATTTACCATGGCAGATATGGTTAATTGCTATATTGTGATCAGAAGTTCTTAGTTCAGAGTTTTAAGTTTGATTCCCTTTTGGAGATTTTCTGTGTGATTCTAAATTTCCCACCAGTGACTGAGAGCCTGGATTGGTGCTGCAGCTGCAGGGCTGGACAAACTGAGTACCTTGAGATTTTCCTTTGAATAAAAAAAGAATAGAATAGTTCTTGTTTTATTATCTAACCCTTTTTACTATTAACAAAATTGTGGAGAAAAAAAGATATTTTGTGTCCAAAGATATTGTACACACAGCTGTGTAGAGTCTGTGGGGGTGAGGTGGGGCACAAAGCCTAAATCTGATTGGTCAGTTTGCTTTTGTTTATTTCACGGGTTGGCGTTTTTCTGTAAGCTAAACATGAATGAGTGGAGTTTGAACCTCCCGTAGTTCTAAGATCCCGCCTGAGTTTCTTACAGTGTGCGGTTCTGGCGGGTCGCCGGTTTATTTGCTTTTTTGAGGTTTCGCCAACTGAATAACTGACGGGTCACCCGCTGGCCGACACCAGCAGATGCGCTGGGGGAAACCCTGGATATATGTATAAACATCAATGACTCCTGGATTTCTGGGCTTCTCACCCTTTCTCTAAGGGAGCCCAGAGACCCTGCGGAGAAAACCCCTCCAGGATAACAAGGCAGTTCCCAGGAGGGGCACTCTCCAGTACCCCCTCCAAGGACTTAAAAAGGCTGGCTAAACAGTCAGAACCCGACCCAAACCCGTAGGTAGAGAGAGAGGCTGTCCCCTTGTTCACCCCAACGTACCAAGACGGGAGGCAACAAGTCAGCCCACACCTGCCCAGCGCCTCTCACAAGGGGCAACTCCAGGGTGGGAAAACATCCAACCCGAAGAGCTTTTGCGGCGCTAGTGGCTCGTATTTTTCTGACAGCAGGCAGACAGGAAGGAGGGCGAGGAGAGGGGGCAAAGGTCGTCGAACCCGCAACGTCCGTTTCGAGGACTAAGGCCTCCAAACGTGGTGCGTGCTAACCCCCTGCGCCACCACAGCACGCCCCGAGTCCGACTATTTCTAGCCGGAACACATCGGCTCTTTTCGAGCTGAGCCCGGCCGGGCTCTGTGGGTTAAAGCCCGGCCACCAGGGGCTCCCCAACGTGCCCCACCCCCAGGCCTGGCTCCAGGGTGGGACCTCATGTACGGGCGAGCAGAACCACTGTTTCCAATGGTCGTTTTCATCATAAGGGATCTTTGGGCTGCACTTGGTCTGGTTCCTCACCTTGGACCTGTCTGCATTGGGTGGCCCTACCAGAGGCATGAAGCCCCGACAGCAAGACTCCTAGGATCACTGGGACACTCAAACCCCCCCACCACGATAAGGTGGCAGCCCATGGAGGGGATGTGTAAATGTGTGTGTGTGTGTGTGGGGGTGCGCGTGTGTGTGTGTGTGTGTGTGTGTGTGTGTGTGTGTGTGTGGGTGGGTGGGTGTGTGTGTGTGTGTGTGTGTGTGTAAATATGAAGTAACCTGTTAATTATGTAAGACAGAGAGAAAATGAGAGAGAGAGGAAGAAAGTTGTTTTTTAAGATGAGGAAACGAACTCAATGTGGTGGGAAGCAAATTCTGACCTTGGGTCCAGTTGTGAGGTGAAATGTATCTTTGTAGTTTTTTAAAAAAAAGATTTTTAGGCTCTAATAAAGTTTTTTAGGCCGTTATTTAACAGGCTGAACAGGAAATTGGGAGGAGAGAGAAGGAAATGACATGCAGCAGATTCCCCAGGACTGGGAATTAAACCCAGGTTGACAAACAAAACCTAGAAGTAACGTCCTAAACAAAACATAATTTACAGTTTTACTGTAAATCTGGTTAAAAAAAAACAACTGAATTATTCATTTCTTAGCCCCTTTTCCTTCTATTTTATACAAGCAGACAGCACATAAGCTCAACAACACAAAAGCTTCATATTTATTACAAAGTATTGATCTAAGAATCGATTTCTTCCTGTAGTGGAAATGATTTCTGATTAAATTCTCTGTTTTCATACTTTCATGGATTGTTCTTCTTTTTACCTTTTCTACAGTTTTTCATGTTAAATTGCACTTTTTTGTTAAGTTTCTAATATTATCTTGAATCTGTATTTCTAAATAAAGACTAACTGAAAGATCCCACAGTAACTTTTATTTTTTATAAAAGCTGTTTTTTTCTTATAACAAACAAACCAGATAAAACAAGTTTGGGCTTCTTCAGGGTCCGGAGTATTAAATTATGATTACAATTATCATCTATTACTATGTACAGATTAAACTCTAATCTTCATTTAACATCCTGGAACCTGAAGAATCCAAACCTGTTAAATCAGCTTTTTTATGTTTGGTATAAAAAGAACAACAGGATTTATCAAAGAAAAACAGGTGAATGGACTGAACTTGTGTCGTGCCTTGCTAGTCATGTTGACCACTCAAAGCGCTTCACACTACAGTCACATTCACACCGACATGCAGGTTGGAGGGCAACTTGCCGCTAAGTGCCCCGCCCCGGGGCAGCTCAACATGTGGCTGAGGAAGCTGGAATCGAACTTACAACCTTCTGGTCACAAGACGACCACTCTACCCACTGAGCCACAGTCGCACTAAAACAGCCACTGCATGATCCTTTTGCTAGTCTTCTTTAAAATACAGGTTTAAACAGTTTAATGAGCTACAATTCAGTGCAATTTAATATAAAAAGTGAGTAGAAACGGTAAACTAAAGGACAAACCATAAAAGCACAAATACAGTGAAAATAAACAGAAATCATTACTATTAAAAGAAGACATTTAAATTCTTAAATCAATACGTTGCTATAAAAATTGAGCCCAGTGTTGTTGCGGCGCTAAAGCAGCGAAGGGAAAAGGGCTAACGTACGGCTAATTCAATTAATTTGACAAGTTTAACAATAAAGCTGCACATGTGTTTGGGGTTTCTTCAAATCTTTGGGGGCAATTTGCAGTGACCAACTGACCTGACCGACATGTTTTAGGAGATGTGGGGGGAAACCGGAGCACCCGGAGAAAACCCACGCAAACACGGGGAGAACATGCAAACTCCACACAGATGGTGTCTGTGAAGACGCAGCGCTAACCGCTGCACCACCGTGCTGCCCACGTTTTTTCCAATTGGGTTGGGAAGGGATGTATTTTCTAGTTTGTCAATGGGGGGAAAAACTTTTTAAATTTGGTCTTGACGGAGCGTGGCATGGCGCCCCGTTCACAGAGGCTACATCCTCCATGCGTTTGATTCCAGTCCTCGGTTCGTCTCCTGCACGTCTTTCTCCTTCTCTAAATATCAAAATCAAGAACTTTAGACATGATCTTGATTGTCTTTACTCGTTTATTTCTTTTTTGGCTTCTTACATCGCAGAAAGTTTCGTACCTTCTTCCAAAAGGAAATTTTAGATTTTTTCCTTTTACCATCTGGATCGTCCAAATCCTCCAGGATGGTTTCTCCAGCAACCTCGGTCTCTTCTGAGGATTCTGGATCAGTGGAAGAACCTGGTAAAGGTTCTCCTGCGAGATCCTCCTCTGAAGAAACCTCTTGATTTAAGACTTTAACTTGGTTCTGTGAATTATCTTCTTCCTTCTCTTGGGAAACCGTGATGGGTTGTTGTTGGAAACCTTCTTCCTCGGCTCTGAGACTGTCGGCCAGCAGTAGATCGTCTCTTTCTCTTTGTAAATCATTGTTGTAAATCTTCTGTTCGTATGTCTCAACCTGCTGCTGTATGTCCATAATGTCTCTTTCATATCTACATTTTAGCTCCTCGTAGAGAGTGTGAACCTGGTCCTGTTCATGCAGCATTTGCTTCTCCCTCTTTTGCCGAATTGAGATTTCTCCTGACATTTTGTGGAGGAGCTCCTCCTTCTCAGCTCTCATATTGTCTAGAAGCTTCTTGTCCTCCTCTGTTTTCTCCAGGTGAGCTTTTCTCTCCTGCTCTACCTGATGCTGGTATGTCTCAACCTCCTGCTGTAAATCCATATTGTCTCTCTCAAACCTGCGTCTTAGCTCCTCATGCGAAATGTGAAACTGATCCAGTTCGTTCAGCATCTGCTTCTCTCTCTTTTGAAGAATAGTGATTTCTCCTGACATTTTTAGGAGGAGCTCCTCCTTCTCAGCTCTCATATTGTCTAGAAGCTTCTTGTTCTCCTCTGTTTTCTTCAGGTGAGCTTTTCTCTCCTGCTCTACCTGATGCTGAAGTTTTTCGACTTCTTGTTTCAGCGCAGAATGTTTTCTCTCTTGGATAAGCTTTTCTTTCTTTTCTTTCTTTGAAAGAGCAGCTTCCTCCTGCTTTACCTTCTGTTCGTATATCTCAACCTGCTGCTGTATGTCCATAATGTCTCTTTCATATCTACATTTTAGCTCCTCGTAGAGAGTGTGAATCTGGTCCAGTTCATGCAGCATTTGCTTCTCCCTCTTTTGCCGAATTGAGATTTCTCTTGACATTTTGTGGAGGAGCTCCTCCTTCTCAGCTCTCATATTGTCTAGAAGCTTCTTGTCCTCCTCTGTTTTCTCCAGGTGAGCTTTTCTCTCCTGCTCTACCTGATGCTTGTATGTCTCGATTTCTCCTGACATTTTCTGGAGGAGCTCCTCCTTTTCAGCTCTCAGCTTGTTGATGAGCTGCAGATTCTCGTTGTCTCTTTCTATGTTGGCATCTGTCGCATGTCTCACTTCCTCCTGATATCTATCCATGTCTTGCTTCAATCCAGAAACATCCCTTTCGTATTTACAATTGAGCTCATTGTATGAACATTTGAGCTGAGTTAATTCCTCCTGCAGACGTTTCTCACTGCCTTGCAGGAATGTGATCTTTTGAGACATTTCTTGATACATTTCATCCTTTTCAGCTCTCAAGTTCTCCAACAGCCGTTGTTCTTCACTGAGCCTGGCTTCATCATTCTTTTGTGTCTCGGCCTCTTGCCTCAGCAGAGCATCATCTGCTTCATACTGGGAACGCAGCTCCTCGTATGAAGTCTGGAGTTGGTTCAGTTCTTCTTGGAGGGCCAGACTTTTCTTTCTCTCAGCTTGTATTTCAGCTACAAACGCTTCCCGGCTGAGGAGGTGGGCCACCTTTAACTCCTCAAAGTCTTCTTGCAAGTTCTTCTTCTTCATGTACTTCACATCGTTGTGAACCTTAGAAGCAATAACCGCAGCGTTAAGGACTGCTGGATCACTGAACTTCTCTAGTCTCTCAAGTTCCCTCTTTGCCTCCTTGGCCTCGTTGATAAAGGTTTCTTTGAGAGCTTTCTGCTTCTTTAACTGGAATTTCGTCTCTTCCAGCTCGGCCTCCAGGTGGGCCAGTTTCTGGTTGTCTTCAACCCTCCCGGCTCTCTCCATTTCCAGGGCGTAGCTGAGTTCTTGGATTTCCCCGTGAAAGATTCTCGGGTGTGCAGGAGGGAACCTGCCTTGGGGGTTTTGCTGGCCTCCCCTTCTCGCGTGGGGTCCCATCGTTCCACTGCGGTATCTCGGCGTATAATGAGACATTTTCTCCTAAATACAATCACTAAAGTTGTCGATCGGTAAACTACCTTAAAGAGCTTTGCGCACGTCTGAACTGGTCAGTGATATTGCAAGCAATGAAAAATATGCAGAATTGTGTTACATACAATTCTGCAGTTGATGACATCACAGACTGCACCGCCAGTGACATCACAGAGTCTTCCTTTGCTGGTGGTGTGACATCATTCCACCACCAAATATCTCACTCTTTATTCTTGTTTACATTCAAAATAGTCCATGATTCACTTGTTTTTATCCCAAATATCAGGGCATCAAACTCATTTCCATTTTGGGCCAAAATCTGAATGTTCATACAGGCCTGTTGCGCCAGATCGTACTGATAAAAACCAATTCAGTTGTTAAAATATCAATATATAGGTGTTTCAGCATTCAATAATTCTTAAAATAACATCATATTGAACATCTTTTCACACTAATCAGTCCATCCAGGATTGTTTTTGTGGTTTTCTGCAATCATCACAGATTTTGTGGTGCTAATTTAGAAATATTTGTAAGGAACTTTTACGATATTTGAGCTAATATATGATGTTAAATGTTTTCTTTTATTAATCACTCTATCGGTCATGCACTATAACTTGACATCAAGCAAGGCTGAGACAGAGGTCACCAAATGTTTTTGGCCAATTTTGAGAAAAGGTTTTGATAAACTCAGAAAAAATGTGGGGATCTGTTGATTTTTGTGGTTATTTATTTATAACAACATGAAAAAGTAAAAGATAAAAACTATAACTATTGATTTCTAAATCTTGTTGAAAGTTGGGTCGGATTGATTAAGCCTTGTTTTTATTATCAGGCTTAAGACTCAAACATTGTAAATGAGCGATAGTTGTACTAGTATTGTTGTGTCTTGTTTATTGTTGTCATAGCAACTGCATACCAAGATGGCTGTCAGTTAAAATAAAGAAAGTTGTAATCTATATTTTCAGTTTGTTTTCATTAGCTTTTTAAAGGCACAATGTCGTTCTTATTATAAATAGTTTTTCTCCATTAATTCCCGTTTGTACTTATATCAGCAGAAATGTTTCAGTGTTTATTTGGTTCAGTGTTTATTTTGTTTCAGTGTTTATTTTGTTTCAGTGTTTATTTGTTGTTTTGTTTCAGTGTTTGTTTGTTGTTTTGTTATTTTGCTAGCAGCAGACGATGCTAGCCCATATGTAAATGTAGCATTACATTATGTATTGTAGCTGCAGACAGAACAGCTTGTGTACATCAATCGGACCAGAGACCGCTCCAAAAGCAGGAAGTGAACTACAGTGCAAGGCATTCTGGGTAAATACAATCAACACAAATGTGCTAGTCTAGCGCTAGCAGGAGAAATGGCTTATAGCTTTGAGCAAAAGCCAAAAAGAAAATCTACAACCGCTAAAATCTGAGGCCTCCATTTTGTTTACATTTAGTGAAGCAAGGAAATTGTGCTCAGTTTCCTTTTCAGATGTTTTCGTGTCGTTTCCTTCAGTAGTTCTAGATTCAGCGCCCCCACAGGCGAGGAGAGGAACAGGTTTTCCAAACCACTAAACAAAAATATTATCCTGAAAAATGGCCATCATGCTGAAATTCAAGTGGCTAATTGAAAACTGTGTATTGATGATTTCGATGATGACAAAATGTAATATTTGTTTCTGGTTTCTCAATTGGTGTCTATATGTTGTTTTTAGGACTTAATTTTTTATTTTCAATTCAATTCAAATGTAAAGATTTGAATTGCAACCAGATCTTTACAAATCTTTGTTTTTATTATTTAAAGCCCTTTAATCTGCCATTTTGTTGCTGAAATGTGCAACACAAGTTGATTTGTGCAACACAAATTTGTGTTGCACAAATTACAAGCACGAGACTGAGAATATTGAAGAGAAGCTTTAATATTGCATATATTCATGCAAATAGGAATAAAACTGTATTCAATAAGCACATTTCTATGTTTACATCCAAATTTTAAAGATGTTTACAGTGATATGCTGCAGTATATGCACTGGAAAATGGTCAAGTATTTAAAATAATCTCTCATATGCCAAACAGTCACTCCATGTGACATTTTTGATGTTTAGATCAAAATTCAAGGACAAAATCAAGATAAATCTTTGGTATTATTGTTCCATTTATTGCCACATTAATATACTTTCCTATAAAATATTATTTTTAAAAGTATTTGACACTGGGACAGTCAGGACTCTGTTATTTGTCGTCCTGCCACATAAAGAATCGTTTCGTTTTGTTCGCCCTCCCCGTGTCGCTTTCTCTCAGCCGTATGTGTGGCAGGTCAACTTCCTGTCTTTGTAATTAGAACCAAACCGCCATCGTGTTTTTGTATCAGATGTTAAGAACATAAACTCTAAAACTTTTGACTTTTGAAACTCGGAAACTTTTTCTAGAAAATTTCTGAGATTAAATGTCAAAATATATATATATATTTTTTTGTAGCAGAATTGCACTGTTTTCCTATCTACAATGCCGCTGTACACATCAGACATACACATAAAAAGAGTAGACCTCGCATTGGCCGTTGAGCCTCATGAAATACGGCCGCCATTTTGGAGCGTCAAGTTCATACTTGTGAATTTATCAGTCATTATTAGTTCACACCTTCGCGCACACAGGATCACAATGTCAGTCATAATGTTTCATAAGTCTGTTTGTTCTTCCTTAGTAAGATCCCCAGAGTGAGCTGCAGTTATCTTATCCTTGAATCTCTGGTGAATTTCTTCAGATCCGGAAGTGGTTTGACGTCATCCGGTGGTCAAATATGGCTGGATCTGGCATCGCTATCAGGCTGCATGAGTTCAGAGAGTCTCAGGACTCCAAAGAACTCGACTGGACCGCAATTTTACCTAAAAGGTTAGTGGAGACTAAGAAACTGATGGGACTGTCTATGAAGTTATTACGGTAATACGAGCAGACAGTGATTTGCGACGGCAGATTTGCTTCTAAAGCTATTTTGAGCAAACAGCTCATATGTTTGTAAGCTACGGCCAGAGAAAATAGCTCAAGTAACAAATAGATGGTGCGTGAAAACAAAAAGTAAAAAAAAGCTTTGCTAATATTTTTTCCCCTAATAAAATTAATTATTTAAATTTAAATGTATTTTTGTACACACAATGAATACCTTATATTTGTGGAAACAGTCCAATTGAGAGACACTTTGAGTCCTCAAAGTTACCTCCTTGGTATTTATTTACAGCTCGATTTACATTAAGGACAATATAACTGAGCTTAAAGTTTAGTTTTTATTTCAGATGTGTATTATTAATAATAGACATATAATTAACAATTTTGTAATAAGTTTCTGAATGTTATTTTTCATCATCGTAACCATATTTCAAGTCCAGCTTATTACCGTAAAATCACAACCGGATGTTATTCACGCACTCACCACTAGATGGCGGCAAAGCGCCTTCTGCCTGGCAGTTCCACATGATTTTAACACAAGTCTAAAAACGGACGGTCACATCTGTTTTCAGTCGTTCCACTAAATTATGCTATATATTGCTGTTATTGTAGAATTTACAAAGAATTTTTTTCAATTTTATATATTTTATCATCACAATGACCAGTTTAATTAGTAGTTTGATTCATAAGGAATGGCACAAACGTTTTACTGTAAATGTAATTTTCCTTTATTTTCAAAAAATAAAAATGCTTTCTACTTCTACTCAGCTATAGGAGCTTCAAATCTTCTTTCCTCAAAATTTATAAGGTTATTTTTGCAATCATCCAGCATGTTTGTATAGGTCTAATTGATCAAATTAATGGGTTTTTTTCAGATTGCACCACTTTTCCAAGGTCCTCTTTATATATTGAGAACAGTCTGAATGAAATAGTTTGAATTTAAATTTGGATTCCAGTTTTTCATTTCTTAATGACATCAACGTAACAAATCACAGATGGATGAAAAAAAAGGTGCTGATGTTTGTTATCCTCTGCCTTCTTGTGACTTTTTAAAAAATTATATTTTAGTGACACAATAATTTTGATTGACTGGAAATAAAAGCCAATATCAAGAAAGATTTCAGAAGACCTTCAGACAGTGTGGAGGAGAACGTAAGCGTATTTGTAAAAATAACATGACATAAAATTAAATTTTGTCCACTTTTGAGCAAAAATAATAAAATATCCTTGTCTTGTTATGTGGAAATAATATTTTTTTTCTTCCTCTAAAGAACATCATGTCTGGGAAGAGATGTGCGTGGTCTGTATCCAGGCCAAGTGGCAAGAGTCCATACCATGAACTCTAAGGATTGTGGGTAAGAACATAAACATTTATCTTATCTTGATTTGTTGCAGTTATACAACAAAAACTTTTTTTTTCTACATTTGACAGTTGGTCAAGGGAACTACAAAGCATAATAAGTAAAAATAATAAACTCTATTTATATAGTACCTTCCAACAAGGCCTAATTGTTGGGCCTAACAAGGCCGCGCATTGACAAAAGTGCTATAAAAATAAACTGAATTAAAATGATAAAGACAAATGTCAACACTAGTTTTTCCAGCTTTCCAATGAAAGCCACGTTTGATCAGTTCTTATATTTATCATAATTATCTTCTTTATACACAGATTTAAAAAAGAATGCTTTTTTTTTTACAGTGTGTAGTTTATTCAATTTCCTGCTGAGTTATTATGAAATGCGTTGTGATTGGACCACTGTAGTATTTAAGTCTTAATAAGATGATGTTCTTGATATTTTTGATATTTTATAAACATAATAGCCTGACAAAGAGCAGCCCGAAGACCCCAATGATGAAGGAAAACTTTGGACTTGGTGTTCCCTCGCCCGGACGCGGGTCACCGGGGCCCCACTCTGGAGCCAGGCCTGGAGGGGGGGCACGATGGCGAGCGTCTGGTGGCCGGGCTTTTACCCATGGAGCCCGGCCGGGCTCAGCCCGAAGAGGAAACATGGGCCCCCCCTCCCATGGGCCCACCACCCGTGGGAGGGGCCAAAGGGGTCGGGTGCAGTGTGGGATGGGTGGCAGCAGAGGGAGGGGACCCTGGCGGTCCGATCCTCGGTTGCAGAAACTGGCTCTTGGGACGTGGAATGTCACCTCTCTGGTGGGGAAGGAGCCGGAGCTAGTGCGTGAGGTCGAGAGGTTCCGGCTAGAAATAGTCGGTCTCACCTCGACGCACGGCTCTGGTTCTGGAACCAGTCTCCTTGAGAGGGGCTGGACATACTTCCACTCTGGAGTTGCCCAAGGTGAGAGGCGTCGGGCAGGAGTGGGCATACTTGTTGCTCCCCATCTCGGCGCCTGTACGTTGGGGTTTACCCCGGTGAACGAGAGGGTAGCATCCCTCCGCCTACGGGTGGGGGGACGGGTTCTGACTGTCGTTTGTGCTTACGGGCCGAACGACAGTTCAGATTACCCACCCTTTTTGGAGTCCTTAGAGGGGGTACTGGAGAGTGCTCCTCCTGGGGACTCCCTTGTTCTGCTGGGGGACTTCAACGCTCACGTGGGCAATGACAGTGAGACCTGGAGGGGCGTGGTTGGGAGGAACGGCCCGCCCGACCTGAACTCGAGCGGTGTTCTGTTGCTGGACTTCTGTGCTCGCCATGGATTGTCCATAACGAACACCATGTTCAAGCATAAGGGTGTCCATATGTGCACTTGGCACCAGGACACCCTAGGCCGCAGTTCGATGATCGACTTTGTCATCGTTTCATCGGATCTGCGGCCGTATGTCTTGGACACTCGGGTGAAAAGAGGTGCGGAGCTGTCCACTGACCACTACCTGGTGGTGAGTTGGCTCCGGTGGTGGGGGCGAAAGCCGGTCAGACCTGGCAGGCCCAAACGTGTTGTGAGGGTCTGCTGGGAACGTCTGGCGGAATCCCCTGTGAGACGGAGCTTTAACTCCCATCTCCGGCAAAACTTCGAACACGTCCCGGGGGAGGTGGGGGACATGGAGTCTGAGTGGACCGTGTTCCGTGCCTCCATTGTCGAGGCGGCCGATCGGAGCTGTGGCCGCAAGGTTGTCGGTGCCTGTCGCGGCGGCAACCCTCGAACCCGCTGGTGGATACCTTCGGTGAGGGATGCCGTCAGGCTGAAGAAGGAGTCCTATCGGGCCTTTTTGGCCTGTGGGACTCCGGAAGCAGCTGATGGGTACCGGCGGGCGAAGCGGCATGCGGCTCGGGCGGTTGCTGAGGCAAAAACTCGGGCGTGGGAGGAGTTTGGAGAGGCCATGGAGAAAGACTTCCGTACGGCTTCGAGGCGATTCTGGTCCACCATCCGGCGTCTCAGGGGGGGGAAGCGGTGCAGCACCAACACTGTTTATAGTGGGGATGGTGTGCTGCTGACCTCTACTCGGGACGTTGTGGGCCGGTGGGCAGAGTACTTCGAAGACCTCCTCAATCCCACCAACACGCCTTCCACTGAGGAAGCGGAGCCTGGGGACTCTGGGTTGGGCTCTCCAATCTCTGGGGGCGAGGTCGCCGAGGTGGTTAAAAAGCTCCTCGGTGGCAGGGCCCCGGGGGTGGATGAGATCCGCCCGGAGTTCCTTAAGGCTCTGGATGTTGTAGGGTTGTGTTGGTTGACGCGACTCTGCAATGTCGCATGGACATCGGGGGCAGTTCCCCTGGATTGGCAGACTGGGGTGGTGGTCCCCCTGTTCAAAAAGGGGGACCGGAGGGTGTGCTCCAATTATAGAGGGGTCACACTCTTAAGCCTCCCTGGCAAGGTCTATTCAGGGGTCCTGGAGAGGAGGGTCCGTCGGATAGTCGAACCTCGGATTCAGGAAGAGCAGTGTGGTTTTCGTCCTGGTCGTGGAACGCTGGACCAGCTCTACACCCTCGGCAGGGTCCTGGAGGGTGCATGGGAGTTCGCCCAACCAGTCTACATGTGTTTTGTGGACTTGGAGAAGGCGTTCGACCGTGTCCCTCGGGGAGCCCTGTGGGGGGTTCTCCGGGAGTATGGGGTACTGGGCCCTTTGATACGGGCTGTCAGGTCCCTGTATGACCGGTGTCAGAGTCTGGTCCGCATTGCCGGCAGTAAGTCGGGCTCGTTTCCGGTGAGAGTTGGACTCCGCCAGGGCTGCCCTTTGTCACCGATTCTGTTCATCACTTTCATGGACAGAATTTCTAGGCGCAGCCAAGGTGTTGAGGGGATCCGATTTGGTGGCCTTAGGATCTCATCTCTGCTTTTCGCAGACGATGTGGTCCTTTTGGCTTCATCAGATCGTGATCTGCAGCTCTCGCTGGAGCGGTTCGCAGCCGAGTGTGAAGCGGCCGGGATGGGGATCAGTGCCTCCAAATCCGAGGCCATGGTCTTGAGCCGGAAAAGGGTAGAGTGCCTTCTCCGGGTCAGGGGGGGTGTCCTGCCCCAAGTGGAGGAGTTTAAGTATCTCGGGATCTTGTTCACGAATGGGGGAAGAAGGGAGCGGGAGATCGACAGGCGGATTGGCGCAGCGTCTGCTGTCAAGCGGGCGCTGTACCGGTCCGTCGTGGTGAAGAGAGAGCTGAGCCAAAAAGCGAAGCTCTCGATTTACCGGTCGATCTACGTTCCCACCCTCATCTATGGTCATGAGCTTTGGGTCATGACCGAAAGAACGAGATCGCGGATACAAGCGGCCGAAATGGGTTTTCTCCGTAGGGTGGCTGGACTCTCCCTTAGAGATAGGGTGAGAAGCTCAGTCATCCGGGAGGGACTCAGAGTAGAGCCGCTGCTTCTTCACATCGAGAGGAGCCAGTTGAGGTGGCTCGGGCATCTGGTCAGGATGCCTCCTGGACGCCTCCCTGGTGAGGTGTTCCGGGCCCGTCCCACCGGGAGGAGGCCCCGGGGAAGACCCAGGACACGCTGGAGGGACTATGTCTCTCGGCTGGCCTGGGAACGCCTCGGGATTCCCCCGGAAGAGCTGGAAGAAGTGGCTGGGGAGAGGGAAGTCTGGGCCTCCCTTCTGAAGCTGCTACCCCCGCGACCCGACCTCGGATAAGCGGAAGAAGATGGATGGATGGATGGATGGATAATAGCCTGAACTCAGATGTACCAATCCATCATAACTAATTAGGTTTCCTATGAGACCTGGTTCTGTTCAAAGGTAGTCTTAAAGGGGATATGTTATGCTAAATTTGCATTTTGCAGGTTTTGGTTCTTCCATGTCGGTTTCTACTGCTTCTAAAAACAGACCAAATGCCTAAAAGAAAATAAAAACACCCAGCCATTTTTTGGCAATACGTTGATGCTTTTTGAGACATTTCAAAAACCTCTGGAATGTAACATCACAAATCAGCAGGCACTGCCCATTACGTAGCAACCCCAGCAAAGCCCAGATGGTTACCTAGCAACCCAATCAGAGTTCCAGTATGTTTGGTCAGCTGGTTTTACCGTAGTATTATCTGTATAATTAGATTTTTACCTTTTAGCATTTTTATATATTTTGTTTACCTTCTTTTGTTGTGGTTGTATTTGTAACTAGCATAGATTCTGTCTATTGTGCCCTGTTTTTATTAGTTTTATTTTGTAAAGCACCAATTCACAACACATCTCAAGGCTCTGTACTAAATAAATTATTAGATTGGACATTATAAAGTATAACCTATAAGATTATAGGTACCAGGAAGTCCCACTCACTTTCCATAGTAAGAATCAAATACAGCACGAAAATCTAAATAATAGGATGGATGTCGTTTGTATATTTGTTGAGACATATGTTATTTAAAAATTCAGAAGTACATTGACTGGAGATGGGGAAAAATGTGATCCATAAAAAAAAATTCTTTCTTTAATTTAATTTTAATTTTACAATCCAAAAGTAAGACATGGCAATCCAAAAATGGCATAGTCTTACTTTATTTTGTCAAAAATGTCACATCAGATATGAAACGGTAGTTATTAATTATATAAGCACTAAGTACGGATTTAGGAAATATGAACTATTGCAATATTTCAGGCGCAAATCCGCTAAAAACATTTTAAAAACTAGTTAGCACTATATCAAGGGAGCTTGTAGTGTATTACAGTGTATTACATGATCAGTTTCACAACACATCTCAACGCTCTTTACTAAATAAATTATTAGATTGGACATTATAAAGTATAACCTATGAGATTTGAGATACCAGGAAGTCCCACTCACTTTTCCATAGTAAGAATCAAATACAGCACTAAAATCTAAATGATAGGATGGATGAGTCCGATATACGAGTCTTATCTAACAGTGATCTAGATGGACTTTAAAAAAAATAGAGGCAGAAGGGAGTTAAGTTACAAGAGGTGGAGTTTGGTCTTTTTATTCTGGGATTTTGTTACAAGAAAAAAGCAAAGTCATCACACGTTGCGTTTTAGACGAGTTCACCAAGGACAGATGCGGAACATTTTGTTAACAACGAACAATGTAGTGTGGGAAAAATGGCTGCCTCGCCCTTTTTCCCTATGATTGTAGGTTTGAAGACTTTCTTTGAAATTGACACAAAGCCATCGGTCCCCACCTGCACCAAAACTTTCCACACTGCCTTATTTTTATCTCTTACTAATGTGGCACACCTCTGTGGTAATTTTTTTCCTTGGTTATATAATATATCATCATAAAAATGATGATATTAGATGACTGATAGATGTTTCAAACACCCAGGTGGGAAATTTGCTACTTGAGTTGGTGGTTTTAAATAGGAGACTGTAATAATCACTAACAGTAGCTGCGTTTCCATTCACCATATAATTGCGCACTTTGACATTTTGAAAATGTATTCGCTTAATGGAAACATGGCAAGTTCGCAAAAACTTGTTTTTCGCTACGAGTTTTAAAATCAATAGGTTGTTGTGCTCCGTGCTAGCTGTTAGCCACTCGTAGCGCTCATAGTTACAGTCTTTAAAATGCCTTACAAAGTTCTTACTGGTGTGTGTTAGTGAATCCAGGATTGGTGTCGAGGAGAAATGGCTGAAGTGTAGTTTTTTGGGTTTTTTTTGGCCGTATTAAAATTGATTTGTAAAAAACACCCTTTTTTCCCATTACGAGTCAAAATATCAACAACCGGATGTTACCACAGGGGTGCAAACCACGAAGACGACGACGACAGGAAGTAGTTGGAGTAAAATGGGCGTCATGAAAAGACGCATTCACGTGTGATTTTAATTGCGTCTCCTGTTTAACAGCACCACCGCAACTTCCAAATTGTATTTTTTCGGCTTTAGCAGAATATTGACAAAGTTTTTGCGCACATCTGAAATGGAAATGCAGCAGTGACCACTACAAGGAACCTGAATGAAACTGGACAAACTTTCTTCTTCAGGTCAAATGAAATATGTCGCAGATGTTTGTGGTACATTTGTGTTGGTTTGTGTTGCAAATAAATTCCGTAAATGTGTCCGTATCAATTTTAAGATGTTAATGAATGCTTCCAGATGTCAACCCACATTTACAAAATAAAACAAATGTGCTGTCAATCAACTGTGATACAAAAATTTTAGCTGCACAAACATAGTGCAATTAATTCATAATACTTTGATTTTTTTTTTGGAAATGTTGGGGAAAGGAAGGCAGGTTGGTCTCTAGTGACCTCTGGAAGCTTTTTATTTAAAATCCTTAAAAGTTGTAGCTTTTAAGGATAAATGTTGCACTAATGTCACTAAAAAACACATACACTGTATTTTAAACCCCTAAAGTACTGAAAGGTCCAGCTGTCTCCAGACGGTCCAGCCTCCTGAGTCTCCATACCTTCAGCCAAGTTTTGAGGTCCGGACCCTGAGGGCTCTGAGTCTTCTCCGTCAAGATCCCAATGCATGGAAACGGCGCGACCATCAGACGACTTACCAGGAGCACTTTGGACTTCAATCTGCTTTCTTTCCTCAATCATAGTTTCTTCACTCCTTTGAAATAAATTAAAAAAAAAAACAGACTAAAACAATTCAAATCTAAATATTAAAAATGTAATCTCTAGAACAAAATTATATATTAATTAATTATTATTTTGGTTGGTGTGTTTTTACTTCATTGCTACTAAATGTTCTATTTATGGTCATGTGCAATGTGGTGGAACGGCCACCAGAGGGAGCCCTTTGTGTTATTGTCGACTATAGAAGGAAATAGAGCATGAGAACTTGTTTCATCTCATAAATGTGATTAAATGAATGTATCCTTTCATCTCATAATGTTTTAGTTAATTAAACTATAAATGTTTCAAAGCATTTGTAAATTTAATGTAACGTCACAATAAAGGCATCTGTTAAGGCTTTGGTGTGGTTCTGTGAGCGAATCAGTGAAAAAAAGAGGTGCAGTGCTGCAGGGCTTTTTTCCAACACTTGTGGCACAGTCATTGTTTGCATTCCTTTTCAATTAAATCACATTGACATCTTTACACAAGAATGAGAATTATCTTATCTCAGAATTTGCTGACGCAAACTTGCATGCATGATCCGACAAAATGGACGAGTAAAATTACAGAAAATATAAGATCAACTTGATCATGTCGAGGTCTCTGCTTGAATACATCTGTCAAGATCTTTGATAAGAATGCTGTCACTTCTGGAACGTGTGAACTGATAAAACTCAAATTCTTTAAGGAGCTATACTGTAATGTGGAGAAGAGAAGACGTCTCTGACTTTAATAAACAGCAAAAAAATTGAGTTTATTTTCTTCAAGTTGTTTCACAAAGCAGCAGCTTTCAAAATCCACCCGTCTCTTCAAACTGGCGTTATGCTTAATCCTTTCTTAGGAAAAGAAAAACAACGATTAATCCGATTAATTACCAGTAATCAAAAATAAAGCAAACTTGTAGTATATACACATACACCATTTATACAATATTCAGACTTCTCTAAATGACTCTGAATGTCTGTGGTACACCAATCTACGGAAGAGGGCAAGGGCCACTTGGGAAAAAAATGGATTCTGACATTAATCTCAGAATTCTAACTTTTTCCTCAGAATTCAGATTTTTGTCTCAGAATTCTGAGATTAAAATCAGATTTCAGATTTCCCCCCCCCCAGAATTCAGATTTTTTCCCCCCTCAGAGTTCAGATTTTTTCCCCCACTGGTCCTAATCCTGTTCTGTCCCAATCAGCAGCATTTAAGGCAGAGTTTCTCTTCATCTGCAATATAAGATGACTGCGACGGAGAACGAACTTGCACGGTGACCAAACACAGGTTGAATGCTATTAAACTTGATTTAGCGTCTCTAGCTGAAATAAATTAAAAGCTCTTAAATTGCTAAGCATTTAAATTCAAGATTTAATTTGCTGTTTTACTTTGTAAATCTCCAAAGAATAATCATCATGAGCTGCGTTGCCATTACAAATGTAAGTCATTAAAAAACATACTGCGCCATGATCCTCCAACCACTTCCTGTTGTTTCCTTCTTTGCGCCAGTCGATCACCTGACTCATGTGATGTGAAAAAATGTTTCCATTAAAATAAACCAACTTAGGTAAAAATGGAACTGGGCCGTTCAGACTGCATTTGCTGTGTTAACATAGCTATAGAGAGAACTTGATTATAGAAAGTGCTGGACTTTGTGCCTCGCCATTTTCACTGTGCATTTATCAGAAAGACTCAACACATCACATCCGTTCTTTAGATATATTAGACTCACTGTTGGACGTGTGGTACATCTGTAATCAAACGTTTATTAATATAAAGAGATGCAATGAGCATTTGCCAACTGCCTGTTTTATGTGCAACACAGCGCCACCTTGCCCCTCTCCAATGTATGTCAACAGGCAACAAACCCTTAAATTTAGCAATTTCGACCATATAAAAGTTGAAATGATGTAGAAAACAAATTTATAAAACAGTCAACTGGACAAATACATTTTCTCTTGTTAGTTTTTCATTTGTCCTGATGTCACTGCCTCACCTGCTTCACCTGACTGGACCTCAGACAGCCACAGAGATGGCTCAGGATAAGGTCAACTATTAGCTAGTCTTAAAACGTAGACAGGGTGTCTGCCTCACAAAAAGAAAAACTGCTTTTCATTTTTGCTTTCCTTTCTTTTTGAGAGTTGCATCGCTTGTGTGAAAAATCTACTTCACACCAGTGACTGAACTTGATCATTTGCATTCTTTGAGGCTGTGGTTTCCAATAGGAGGGAACAGCATGCGTTGTTTCCACAGAGGAAAGAGTTGCTTCCAAAGTTCACAGTGCAGATTAGCATCATGAATGTGCAGAATGTAATCTAAAACCAGTCTGACAACTAACTCAGGAACATATATGAAGCTACACTGATGGGGGATTTCCAGAGGCTCGTGCGTTTATTTGGAAGAAATGTAGTTTATGTTAAAACTTGTTCTTTTGTTTTATGGTTAAATAAAGCAAGTTTTGGTTTAAAACAAAATACAAACTACAGCTAACAATAAGGTAGTTATAGCTGCTGCTTTTACAACATAAAAAATGTTTGAAATAAAAAATATCTGTCTTTGTTGTAAGTGCAAACAAACTTAAACACAGTACAAACAACTGAAGAGTTTATTTCTGTATTTGTCATGTATGTGTCATGTTCTGAGGATGTTGTAATTTAATGATGGACAACGAGACTTTTACACAAATCTCCAATACAAGGTCCCCGACTTTGTAACACTTTGATTCTTGATGTTACTTTGCAGGAGATCAAACAAAGCAAGTACTATTTTGTAAATTAACCCCCTGATAAAAATGCTAATCACCTTGCAAAGGTAGTGAAAAATCAAAGCTCATTCATTGGATCTAATACTTAACCTTTAATAAGCCATTTCAAGACAGGTGTGAAGTTTTATTTACCCATTTGCCTACTAATATTAAAAAACAAGTATAAGCTTATTTAAAATAGAGGTTAAACAAACATAAGACGTATTGCATATTCTGCAAAATACACCGTTTATGGCCTTCTTTCTTGGTCTGTGTCATCATTTAGTGATCTAGGAACAAGGAAGCAAGCTGCCGAGCAAAATGAAAAACCCAAAAATCAGTTTTCATCATTGTGAAAGGAAGTGCTGCACAATGCCTTTGTTATCCACGCTAACAAATAAAAGTTATGCAATCAAGCTTAGTTATTTTCCAAACAAAGACACATTTGATTGCGATTATGCTAGTTTGTACATCCTGTTAAGATTTATGGCGTCGATTAAGCTGTCGTTGTTTTGTGACACAGCAAAAAGCCTGACCCTGACAAACGAGTTTCTCCTTCTACATTCTCAGTCAGACAAAAATAGACTGGCATGCACACAAAAGTTTGCCAAATAATTTTCTCACTCAGTAATCTTCATTGCTTTATATGGCTTCAAAAAGAGCATGTGAGAATGTAGTAGTTTAAATCTCTTTTTACCTTCAGTTCTGATTTCCTCATAATCAACAGTCATAAGTGACAGTTCTGTCATAAAACTGAGCTGCCTCTGAAATCATCAGTCAACTTTACAATGTCACAGCTCATGTTGCATTAAGCCTAAAATAAGTGCAGGCCATCTTCTGTCTTAAAGCATAAAACACATTGAAGACGTCAGTGTAAGGATTTGAGTTTTCTGTGTGTTTATTTAGGTTTCTGTGTCAGTTGAGTCTCTGTATTGTCCTGTCTACCCCATGATTGCTCCCAGCTGTGTCTTGTTCCCTGATTACCCTCTGTGTATTTAAATCCACCTCTTGTGACTCTTGGGTCCTTGTCTATTCTGTCGTTTGTTGTGTCACGTCTCTGCATTTATCTCCAGTTGCTATCAGCGTTTTGAGCTCCTTGTCTCACCTGTGCTGCCTGGATTGTAGTTTTGTGATTCATCATTAAATAATTTCTCTCACTTCGACCTGAGTCCACTGCGTCTACCTCACCACCTTAATTACCGCAAATCGTGACAGTCAGTTCTTTTATGTCTTGATCTACCTTCAAGTGAAATATACAGAGTTGTGTCCCGGCACACCTCACCTCACCAACACCCATCCAATGTGTGCAAATGTAAACAAATTAGATGCATGAAAAGATGCATGACACAGTACACATTTTAAATCTGCAAAAGAAACTGCAGGAAGGAGTCTTAGCCTGTTTTCACACCTGATATTTCAGCATACTTGGTTCGATTGGGGACAAAGTTGCAGCATTTGTTACATTTCCGGCTGGTATTGTTCACACTGCACTGTGTCAAACGGACCAAACTATCTGAAAAACTTGTTCTGCCTTCTCGCCAGTGGTGGCGCTGCACCAAGAATCACTTAAAGAAAAACCTCTGAAGAAGACACTGAGCGCAACTTCCTACTTCACGAAATGTAAACAAAATGCAGTGGCATTAGATTTTGTTGTAGGATTTCTCTTTTGTCTTTGGTAAAAGACAATGAACCGTTTCTCCCGCTAGCGCATTTGTTTTGGTTGCATTTACCCAGAATGCCCTGCGCTGTACTTCGCTTCCTGCTTTTGGCGCAAACTCTGGTTTGCTGGTCGTTCAGAACAGCATTTAAACGACCCCAAAGTTCACTTCAACCGAACCGAGACCGAAGTTTTTAGGCTTGGTCCGCATCAGAGTTTGATTGCGTAATCACGCCTTCCCAGAACAAACTGGACTTTCTAGATAAACGAACTAGAGTTGTAATGAAACGGACTAGACACGGCTTGTGTGAATAAACTCTTTGTGAAAGAAGCTGAAAGTGAAAGAAGAACAAAGTGACAGATGACGTCGTTTTATAACTCAAGGAGTCTTCAGAACAAATGAACTAGGGCTGAAATGATTCCTCGAGTGATTCGAGCACCTCGATTATTAAAATTCCTCGAGGAAAATTTATCTGCCTTGAAACTTCGTTAAATTATGTTTTATTATTTAGCGCTCCGTGTTCCGGCTGGGTTATTTCGTGCGTTGCGCGGAGCTCTCACTTCCGCCTTAGTTGTTGACGGAAGCTAACTGTTAGCAGCATAACGTCCAGTGTTCAATTTTGGTCTGGGAGGATTTTATTGATTCATGATAATGTCTGGGGCTTTGTCGTTTTTCGGGGGACCAACAATCCTTAAAATGACTGGCGTGATGCCTGAAGTACGGCAGCTTTTCTCCTCCCGGAGCTGCTGCCTGGTGCCGGTTCAGAGCGAACAGCGGTGTGTTTATACAGGTGAGCGGATAGACTGAACACTGCGGACGGCTGCGCATTAGATAATTAACGTAAGTGTAGCTTTACGGACGTACCGGAAAATTTATTTCATATCATCCCGGTCTCAACAAATGTGTGGCGGAACTCATCATGGCGGCTGGTAGATGTTTCTGTGTGTGACGAACGAAGGAGTCAAATCCCGTCGCTAACATAAACACAAAAGCTATAAATGTCTGGGCAAGGTGAGAGTTCATCTATTAAACTGACTGGAGATGAATGCATAAACAAAAAGCTGGAGTACAGACATTTTTTATAAGCATATTTGGGAGCCTGACTCCTTATTAAATTGAATATAATTTCAGATTTTTGTATAACTTTTCTTCAGGTTAACTTAGAAAGTGAGCTATTTTTGTTGCAGGTTAATTTTCTAAACTACAAAAAAGTTGTTAGGGAAGATCAGCTGTGAAAAATTGGATTGATGTTGATATCCGGTAGTAACACTGCTGTTATGTTAGATTTACCAATGTTTTATTTTATCTGATTACTTGATTAAAGCTCAAGCGATCAACACTCCACCTTCATGCATGGCAGTCAGTATTAGTGGAGTATGAGCTGAAATTGTGTTGATCATTAAATATGCTTTGCTGTTAACCGTCTTCACTTTTGATCTCTTCTGCCAAAAACACCATTGCTCTCGATTTCATTTGGTTTATTTAGATGCAGATGCCACAATCTAACACTTGCTACCATGTGGTTTTGTTCAAACTTTTCAAATTTAGATAGACACTGGGTTGCAAGAAGAGCGTCTGTCCGATCTATGAAATACATTGATTGGCACAATCCGAAGCGAATTGTGAGATGCGCATCTTTGCTCGTGTTTTGAAGCAATTAATGAACTTAAACAAGAATGAAAGAATATGTGAGGAATGTGACAAAGAGTTAGTTGGTTTTTATTGGGTACAGGGAAAATCCATAACCACATTTTTTGCACGCCCTTTGATTGTTGCTGAGTCACGCCACACCACCTTGTTTACAGAGCCCTGATTGGCTGCTGAAAGCATGATCTCACTTGCAACCAGAGTCATAATATAACTTTTGTAGTTGGTCATCAGGTTTACATTCAAAGGCTACGTTTACACAGCAGGTCTTGATGCTCAGTTCAGATTTTCTGCTGAAATCCCCTTTTTTTTTGCGTCATCGTCCCCAAAACAAATATCATACACAGAAGAAGAACGCTGATGTCACACAACACCAAACTCGATTTCAGTTTATGGAGGTAATATGGATCGATTTTAAAGTGTTATTCAACAACAGGAGCCGAACAGCACCTCACACAAGGTGATTGACAGCACTAAGACCTGCCTCCCAGCTCTGATTGGTTACTTCTAGTTTGGCAAAACTAGAAGTAACCAGAAGTGTTTGGCAAAACAGCAAAATGGTAGAAAACATGTTTTTTTTAATAAAAGTTAAATATTGCAGCTTTAATGAAAACTGTGTTTAATATCTGCTTAAAAGTTGTTAAAAGTCTTTAAAAGGTGCTTTTAATCTGACAAATGAGACTCATTGGATCGCATACACTGTAAAAACATTTGAGTCACATTTAGTTGTGTCTACTATCTTCGACTCTCCAAGTAAAATAAATTTATCCAGTTTTACATTTTGAACCTAAATGTGAGTTTGTGGAAGATAAACTTAAGTTGTGTTAACTTTTTATTAATTTTGTCAAACCTCCGAGAGTTGAATAAAGTAGATTTTAGGTTAAAAAACTGAAAGAAGAAAAAGACAGGAGTGGGAACCATTTCCCAGAATGCTTAGCGGCTTGTTTCTGTATCCTGAGATGGAAGAGCGTTACATTGATCTGACTCTTGTGTTATATTAAGGCAAAGGTTATTTTTTATGTCCTGTTCACACTAAATGTTTCTGAGCTGAATTCATTGTGATGTTCAATAAAATTAATTATCAGATCAGAAATTTTGTTCATGCAATTTGAAACCAGAATTTAAATTATTCTAAAGTAAAATAAGTTGTTATTTTAACTTGATAATGTGAGTAAAATAATAGAGAAATGTGGCTCTTTAACTCGGTGAGGGCAGATTTTTTTTCTTACATATTGTGAAATAATTATTTGGTTTAAATTGCAGCATTAAGTTAAAATTCACAATTCAAGATTAATGAACTTACAAAAACAATGTTTAGACAACTTGTCTCTTGTTGTTAAATCAACTTCATGAACTTTAGTTTCTGAGTTAAAACCAAAACAATTTTCTTGCTTGTGGTGATTTGGTTTTCTGTGTCAATTTAGTTCCTGTGATTGTTCCCAGCTGTCCCTCGTTTCCCTTGTTCTCTGTCAGGTTCTTGTCTTATTGTTGTGTCCTGCTTTTGTTACTCCTCAGATGCTGCCAGTGTTAGAGCTTTTTGCTTTTGCTCTACTGTGCTGCCTGAAAAATGATCAGTTGCTACCTGAGTCAGAGTAATTGCCACTGCTCACCTGTGCTGCCTGGATTTATTGTGTTCTGTCAATTTGTTAAATCCTCATTCTCCATCATACCTGGGTCCTGCCGCGTCCATCCTCACCGCTTCAAACCCCAACCTATGACATTGTTAACTTAAATTATATTTTCAAGGCAGCATTTGGACTTTCATTTTCAAATCAAACCAACTTCAAATGTTTTACAGTGTGACAACTTTACTAATGCATGTTGGAAAACATGTTTAAAGAAAAAACATGCAGAAAAGTATTTTTCTTTTTATTTAAGTTTAATTTATTTCAGATTTTTTACACAACAGTGCATAATAGACAGAACAATCCAAGTAACGACCTGCAAAAGTGACCAAAATAATAAACACCAACAAGTAAATGGCAAAACAAAAAGCAAAAAAAACCACCAAATACTTTCATACTGATTTTGGTGGATAAAAATATATAAATAAAACAGAGAAAACACATTAAAATAAATTAAACAAAGCAAATAGTCTTTATTGTTTTAATTTGCATTAAAATAACAAGAAGAATCTTGTTTTTTAGTGCTGATCTTTATACAATAATTACAAGATAACTGAAGAAGTTTTCTGCTATCTTCTTTTAATAATTTTTCTTTTTGCTGTTATTGTCTATTTTTCCATTTCTTCTTAAGAGCAGCTGCGTTCTTGGGAAAACAAACATCACACCACACCTTCACTAACTAAATCTGATCCTTTGCATTCTTCGCTGCTTGCTGCACCAAGGAGGATGAAAAATGTCTGGCACTGAGCTACTGTGGCTAAATTTAGAGCAGATCAGAAACATGAGTTTGCAAAATGTGACATAACCAACGTGACGGCTTCGGATGAGGTAAAGGTATGAAGACTTCACAAGTGAATTTCCAGAACCCTGTAGCTTTAAATAATAAACTACTGTTTATTTTGAAGACTCCTGGTTTATTTGATGGAAGACAGCAAATATAAAGGAAGTTATTATTTAATTACAAACTACATTGTGACTGCTTTCAGCTGATTAAAAGTTGAAGACGTAGACTTTGATTAGGCCTTCCTGCTGACAGATGAGCACAGGTTTGATTCCAGGATGAGTAGTTTGGTAAACAGATGAGTTCATGGCTGAGCAGGTGCCCGGCTATTGTCACTGCAAAACCAACTGAAACCGCCACCTCTCCGCCCCTGAGCTCAATGGCTGGCATTGTTCTTCAAGGCACCACACGATGTACCAGCGTGTAACAAACTGGTACATCCAGTTTGTTACACGCAAGTTTCTTTTTGCTTAATAATTCATGACAGGGTGGAAAATGTTGCTGGTTTTTATACTGAAGCTTAGATTTTCTAAAATTGTACCAAGTGTGCTTTTAATAGATCCAGCAATAGATGGCAATATGTTTTTATGACGGGTTGCATGAAGTACAAACATTTCTCAAGACCCCATTTAAGGATTGCTTGAAAATGTTCCTCCTTGGAGGCAAATTACTCTGCAAAAACAAAAAACTTGGTAGCAAAAAAGTATTTTTGTCCAGTTTCTGGTGCAAATATCTTGAAATAAAGCAAAACAAACTTACATGTAACGTCTCAGCAGGAAATGGAAGCTTGTTTTAAGTCAATAATTCCCTAGTATTAATGAAAAGGTAATAGTTCCACTGGTAGAATATTTAACTTATAACAAGACATTTTTTCCATTACAAAAATTGTTAAAAGTTGAACATTTGCAAGAAAAAAAACTTAGTAATTCTAAGTTTTTGACATTTGAAACTCAGGAAAGTAAAAAGAAAAAACCTGTCAGAGTCAGAGAATCCCTGTAGCTGAGAGAATAAATTTTAAAATACCGCTGGCAGTTTACAAACCACTGAACGATTTAGCACCACAATACGTTAAAGATCTGCTGTTGTCATAGCAACCTTCCAGACCTCACAAATCTTCTGGTTCTGCTCTCATTTTTATTTTTTGTACTCTAAGGACAATCCCAGGGTACGCACAGTGTGCACAGGTCGTGTCTGATTTCATCCTGGCGATTGCTTTTTTCACACCCCCTTTGTTCTGAATGGAAAGAACATCATGTGAGCCAATAGCTGGTATTGTCATGTTCTGCACAGATTAGTGGCAAAAATGTGTTGAATGTAAGCTAGTCAAACATTGAACAAAATGACATAAGCCTTCAATTTGCACTTTGAGGACAGGGGATTTCCAGAAGCTTGTATTTTTAATTAAAAATATTTTTTTTTATTAAAATCTCACATCCTAAGCTGCTGAAGTAAAGTCTTTTAAAAAAACATAGAATCTCAACCATAAGCAATGAAACTATGAAACCATAAATAAGTCTCATGCTCTGTCAGGCTGTCATTTTCTGTCATTGCCAAACTACAAACTAAAATCAACGATATCAGCGTGTTGAAATTCTATGGAAGAAATCCCAGACAGAAAACTGAAGGGAGATGAGAATTGAAAGCAATATGTCCATGTCGCACTAAATCAGATACACATCCAGTTGTTTTCAAAGCAGTCAGAACGGTCATGTCGCATTTTATCCGACTTTTCTGTCTTTGCTGTGAGACATGCATCATAATTCTGCACCAGAGGAAGCCAGACGTTGTAACACCAGACGTAAACAATGGCTGACGATTATAATTATGAACTTATGAAGGAAGTCTGTGTCAGTGGAGTGGATCACATCACGACTCTGGGCTCTGACTAGACTTCCCTACAGCAGGCAATACTCTACAAAACGCCATCGCTACACAGCAAAAACACAAAATATTACCAAGTATTTCTGTCTGTTTTTAGTGCAAATATCTTCATATGCTTGAAATAAGAGAAAACTAACTTACAAGTGACTTCTCAGCAAGATATAGGAACTTGTATAAAGTAATTAATTCCTTAATATTGATGAAAAATGGCAGATTATTTCATTAAAAACATGGGGAAAATATTTTTTATAAGTGAAATAATCTGCCAAAGGAACTATCACGTTTTCATCAATATTAAGGAATTACTGACTTTAAACAAGTTCATATTTGTTGCTGAAAAGTTACTTGTAAGTTGTTTTTTTCTGGAGAGTGATATGAAGAATCCCTGATCAACATACATATTTAAGAGAATGGTAAAAGTTTTGAAGAAATCAGAAGTAGCATAATGTGAGTCCATACAAATTGTTTTTTGAGTTGATGTTTTTGTTTGTTTTTTATGTAAGTCCCTATTGTTTTATTGCATTTTTTCCTTCTTTCTGCTGCCTTTCATTTTATTGATTTGTATATATTTTCTATCATATATAATTGTTTGTTTTTAATAAAATGAATAAAATATTTCAAGTGTACTAAGATATTTGCACTAGAAACTAGACAGAAATACTTGGTAAGATTTTTTGTTTTTGCAGTGTATTATTTGTTCTTTCTATATACTAGTATCTTTCGTGTTCTTTTGATTTTGTGACAATACTTTAAGCTTAGAATAACTTTAAACAGCAGCATCCATTATTACGGCTGTAAACAGTGCGCTGCTGTGTGGGGCTCAACATGAAGCTCGCTTTGGGGACTTAAACCACTCTGATTGAAGTTGTATTTAATTAGCAATTACAAAACAATCTCAGCAAAAAATCTAAATTAAGCATCAAGACCTGCTTCATGAAAGTAGCTTTAGTTTTGTTTGTCTTCACTTACTGGGAACTTTCAGCCCAATGTGAGACACGATTGTAGCATTGGAAATACCCGGCCTTATGCAAACCCAGAATGCAAACTTTATCCGTCAACAACCCTTGTTATTGTGTCTAATGCATAAGGCATCCTCTGTGTCCGGTGATCGTCAGATGTTCCAGTTCTGCCTGCAGCATGTTTATACTCAAAATGCCATCATTTGTACTTTTGGGTGCACTTCTCAGACATCATGAACAGAAAAAAGAAATCTAATCCCTGTATAAACATAACTGACACAATAGTACACAGCGTCTGATTTGTTCCTAGAAGCTAATCCTAGATTATGTAAGATAATTTGCTCCTTTATCAATTAGACACTTTAGATTACAGACTATTACAGCTCAAACTTTAAAGATTTGTGACGCTCGTTAGCTGTGAGACAAAGGCCTTCACATGACACAGCAAAAAAATAAAAAATCCCATCAAACCAGTTTCATTTTCTGCTTTCTGACTCAGATAAAAATAGATTTGCATTAATACAAAACATTTTTCTTGTCTCGTGTCAAGCAGTCGTCGAACTGATCATTGCACAATGGTGCAGAGCATATTTTTCTAAAGTAAAACAGAAAAAGTATGACATAAATCAGAGAACTAAGACAAGCTATAATATATAATATAAAACTATATTCACAAAAAAATATTTAAGCAATACATAAAAGACAATGTGAATCGTCCATGTAGCTCATTGCATTCCGACTTCAAATGTGTCAAAAATGTCGAGAAAATGCAGAAAAAGGTCAATCTTTAAGAGAAGGTTCCTAAAAAGGTTTAAGGAATATTTTAAACAGGTTTCAAACAATTTTGGTGTGTACTTTGTAAACCAGACAGCATTGGGTTAGGATACTTGAATAATTAAAAATCTTGAAAATTAACTTTTGAACAACCTCCAGAAGGCTTTGGGAGCTCTGTGGGCGACTGTAGAAGATCACTAAACAGATTTACTGCTCCCTTTCAGCAAAATTCAAAAGAGGAAATTTGCATTCAAAACTTTTGCATATTGTTTTACATTTAAACTCAGTTTGACATTAGGTCTCAGTTCAAAACAGTGTAGTGTGATACTTTGTCTATGTGCTGATATGAATAAAAAGTAATTTATTTCCAGTTTTTAAATCAGTTTATTTACATTGCAGCAGTTCACAGACAGATCCTACCTCGTCTACATGTGTCTAAAATTTATCCTGGCTCTCAAATAATGCAGTCAAGTTTAATTATTTAAATTGGTTAAAGTTTCCTATCTAAACCCCCCCAGCAGATTGCAGCATTCATGAGAGACTTAAAGTAGTTAATATCATTTTTTTTCATATCATTAAAGAAAGCATTGTTTTCATTTCTTCCTTCCCCTTTTAAAACATCCTACCTTCAGGGAGGCGATGCAAATAATTTGAAGGTGGTAAAACAGGTTGGTCAACTTGCATTGATCCTATAAAAAGCAACAACATACAACAAGTTTCTCATTCTCTGGATTCATCATCTGAATACAGGTCTACCAGCAGAAATAAAAAAGTAAGAAATCTTTTTATTATTAATAACTGCACTGTATTATTATTCTTACATTGTGAACGTGCCCTTCCTGTCCTGCCTCTATTATTGCTGTGTTGTTTTTATGTTTTTTACCTTTGTGTGCACGCTGCCATTTACCATTAATTGTGCCTGCAATACTTGAATTTCCCTGCTGTTGATCAGTAAAGGATATTTCTAGATTATTACTTGTACTGTATGAACATTCTACCGATCCCTTATATTATATTTTATCACATTATATATGTTTTCTTAATGATCTGTTCTTGATGCTTTTAAAACAAAGACATAAAACATAATATAAAGTTGTATTTTTATATTATATATTAAACAGGGTACATCCCAACACATAAAATACAACAAAATGTTGAGCTAAATATAACTTTTAGCCATATTTCTTCTTGGATGAAAAATAATTGGTTATAATAAGCCAGAACATTTTGAAAACTTGTCATATTTTTAAGAGTATTGATGCTTTATTTTCCCAATGTTTTTTCCCTGAATGCATAAAGTATTTTATGCTATTCTCACAATGCTTGTTTGTTTAAATTTAAACTCAGTCACAAGAAGTGATTGTGTCGCTTCTTGTCCTCACAAACAACCTTTATTTTTTCTATTAGAGGTGACATGAAGCTGGGTTTGCTGGCGCTGCTGGTTCTGGCAGCACTGCTGCCCAACCTTTCTGACACTCGCATTGTCTCCAAATGCGAGCTGAAGGACAAACTTGCAGAGGCAATCAACAAGACCAGAGGACCAGAACAAGTTACAGAAGAAATCCTGGCAGAAAGTAAGTTATATAGTTATATTTCGTGACGGTAACTTATTTTATCCATAGCAAAAATCCCTTGGAAAAACAGATTTAGGAAAAAATGGCATTTGAAAAAGCTATGATAAGAAGCTTTCTCAGTTCCACATAAAACTGTTTTAATAGGGTTCTCTCACTTTTGGGAAACAGGTCTGGAATTTATGCAAGACATGTTAGCTTACTTCACATTTTCCACCAAACAGTGACATGACATTTAGTAACCATAACACTTTTAACCAAACAAAAAATATATTATGTAACAATAGCCCCTTTCAAATCATTGTTCTTCTGTAAACACACATCCACAAACCCACACTATTTATCCTTTTACAAAGTCAATCTGTTGACCTTTATATGAGGTGCTTTCTGTGATTGGAGAACCAAAGATTCTTGACTTCTTCGTTTGTATGTCACAATCATAACACTGGCAAATTACTGCAGACAATTAAATACAAGAAAAGTTGCTGTATGCCATCAACATGTTGCCATATACTTGGTTTCCACCAAAGAATGTATTTCTCAGATCAGACAGACAATGGAAGATCATGAGTTGCCTCTGGACTGTGTGCGCGTGTATTTCACAAAACAAAAGGGTGATCTGAAAGGGGCTGGAAAAGTCATGTTAAATACCATCCTTCTGATCTGCTTTTCTTTTTCCTTTTGTCTTTGTGTGCTGTCTTCCTCACCTTGCATGACTGGTTTGCTCTAGTTATCTGTGAGGTCAACAGGACATCTAATTTGAACACCAGCCTGGTAAAGACGGAGGGCTTTCGGCATCCTCTGACTTCAGATGTCAAATCTGGCAGCAGACACAAGAGAGAAGCCTCTTCCAGAGGAAGGCACCACTCAGAGGAGACAGATAGTTATGAGGAAAACATGATTCAGGAAAGAAACATGGAGAAACACAGTGAGCACAAGAGCGATGAAGATAGCTTTGAGATCAGTGAGGAAGATGAAGAGGTCTCAAACTCAACTTCAGTATTGGGCAACCGAAGAAAGCGTGGAGCCCATGACAATAGAAGAGACCCCTCAGTGGAAGGAAGGGGCAAAGGAAAGTCTCATAAGAAAGAGAAGGAGCATGATGGCAGCCATGAGACAACTGAAGAAGTGCCCTCAAATTCAACTGCAGCTCCTGGAAACAACAGACAAAAGCGTGGAGCCCATGACAATAGAAGAGACCGTTCAGGAGAAGGAAAGGGCAAAGGAAAGTCTCATAAGAAAGAGAAGGAGCATGATGGCAGCCATGAGACAACTGAAGAAGTGCCCTCAAATTCAACTGCAGCTCCTGGAAACAACAGACAAAAGCGTGGAGCCCATGACAATAGAAGAGACCGTTCAGGAGAAGGAAAGGGCAAAGGAAAGTCTCATAAGAAAGAGAAGGAGCATGATGACAGCCATGAGACAACTGAAGAAGTGCCCTCAAATTCAACTGCAGCTCCTGGAAACAACAGACAAAAGCGTGGAGCCCATGACAATAGAAGAGACAGTTCAGGAGAAGGAAAGGGCAAAGGAAAGTCTCATAAGAAAGAGAAGGAGCATGATGACAGCCATGAGACAACTGACGAAGTGCCCTCAAATTCAACTGCAGCTCCTGGAAACAACAGACAAAAGCGTGGAGCCCATGACAATAGAAGAGACCCCTCAGGAGAAGGAAGGGGCAAAGGAAAGTCTCATAAGAAAGAGAAGGAGCATGATGGCAGCCATGAGACAACTGAAGAAGTGCCCTCAAATTCAACTGCAGCTCCTGGAAACAACAGACAAAAGCGTGGAGCCCATGACAATAGAAGAGACCGTTCAGGAGAAGGAAAGGGCAAAGGAAAGTCTCATAAGAAAGAGAAGGAGCATGATGACAGCCATGAGACAACTGAAGAAGTGCCCTCAAATTCAACTGCAGCTCCTGGAAACAACAGACAAAAGCGTGGAGCCCATGACAATAGAAGAGACCGTTCAGGAGAAGGAAAGGGCAAAGGAAAGTCTCATAAGAAAGAGAAGGAGCATGATGACAGCCATGAGACAACTGACGAAGTGCCCTCAAATTCAACTGCAGCTCCTGGAAACAACAGACAAAAGCGTGGAGCCCATGACAATAGAAGAGACCCCTCAGGAGAAGGAAGGGGCAAAGGAAAGTCTCATAAGAAAGAGAAGGAGCATGATGACAGCCATGAGACAACTGAAGAAGTGCCCTCAAATTCAACTGCAACTCCTGGAAACAACAGACAAAAGCGTGGAGCCCATGACAATAGAAGAGACCGTTCAGGAGAAGGAAAGGGCAAAGGAAAGTCTCATAAGAAAGAGAAGGAGCATGATGACAGCCATGAGACAACTGACGAAGTGCCCTCAAATTCAACTGCAGCTCCTGGAAACAACAGACAAAAGCGTGGAGCCCATGACAATAGAAGAGACCCTTCAGGAGAAGGAAAGGGCAAAGGAAAGTCTCCTAAGACAACTGCAGCCTCTGCCTCTTATGGTATCTTCCAGCTGAGTGATGGCTATTTCTGTGATTCTGGTAACAATTTGTCCAGAAATCTCTGCCAGAAATCCTGCACAGGTGAGTTTATTACACCAAAACAAATAAAAAACAAAGAATCAACTTACTACCCACTAAAGATGTTAATGTTATGAATTGTTCTTGTTCCCCTTTTAAGACTTCACCAATGATGACATAACAGATGACATTGAGTGTTTCTTGAAGGCATTCTTTGATGGGTAAGCCAAAATACAGTACATCCATCTGTAATTTGTTTTGTTCCTTAGTTTATTAGTCTAATAGTCTTTCAGTACACTAATACACTTAGTCATTGATTTTGTATCTATATTAAAATTTGCAGTTGTACCAGCGGTAATACTTGGTACATCTCATTCAGACACATGTCTCATTCAATTCCTGACTCATCTGGAACTGAGCATTAATCAGTTCCAGATGAGCATTATTCGAGCATTAATCAATGGCGTTACAGTGCGGACACATAGTGCAATGGCTCTCCTCCGCTCTGACTATTGGTATACTGCAGAACAGGAAGCGGGAGGGGCTGATGGCAGCAGTCACTGCTTGCTCAGGAAAGTTGGGTTGCAGCGGTGCTGCAAAATGTTGTTGGCATTAAAATCTCCAACGACACTAATAAAATGTCACTAGATTAGTTAATACCAGTTTAAAAAAGCAAAGTCACTTCAGGTTCTGAAAAAAATGCTAAATATAGTGACAAAGTTGCTAAGTTGGCAACAGTGCTTCTCTTGTCCTGACCACACCCTGCTTCCCCTCTCCGATCAACCCCAAACTGGACCACACTCCGCTGTGTCCCTTGGCTCTGCCCACTGCATCTCTTGGCTCCGCCCACTTTGTTGGACTTTTTCAAAATTAGTCAGGTTATGCTTTCTCAGTCAGATTAGTTATGCTAACAAGGACTGCTGCAGAATTATTGGATGATTTTGAATGCTTTCTATATTCTATATCTACCTTTATTTTTGTTACATTCAAAAAACAAAAGGCTAGCTGTTAATAATCTATTTGTTCTGCTTTTTGAATAGTTTTTAAGATGTCTGTTTTTAATTGCACAGGTATCTTCGGAGGCCCCGCTCTCACCACTGTGACGATGAAGCAGGAACATCCCTTCAAGATTGCTCCTAAGTGTCTATGAAAGCACATTTTCTTCCACCAGGTTTACTTCCACTGTGGGTTGTAGATCACTGAATTGAAGCATTGCTTTCTTGTTTTTGTTGACTATAACAGCAATACCTTTTCATCAATCCTTTTCTTAAAGATAACAAAAAAGGTTTTGTTAGATTTAGGGCTTACTGTAGATGTTTTTAAACCTAGTGATTTAAATAACTTCTGATTTATAGCAGTCTCTGTAATAAAGGTGAAAAAGTGTAACTATCTATCTGACTATCTATAAACAGTTCTTATAATATCTATCATCTATTTGGTGACTGATAACGTTTTAGATACACCAATAGGACCTGGTGATATTCATCCAAAGTGTAACATTATAGGTCTGTAATAAAAATGCTAAAAATTGTTCTCTGTTGTCAAGTTTTTATAATGCAAAATCTTCTTTTACAATTTACAATCCAAGATCTTTGAAATAACAGTGAAAAAAACATGAAGACATCCATTTGGAAAGGAACAGATGGAGGACATGTGAATCATGAGTTATGGTCTGAGTGTCTAACAGACTTACCTTCACAAGCAGAACATTACAGAAAGGAAAAAAGAAAGAAAGGTGGAGAAAATGTTTAAAGGGAAAGAAGATAGGAGTAGAAGAGAGATGCATAGAGACAACACAAATCAATACCATGAAAGTCTGCCTCTACACCTGCAGAAAAAGAGAAAACAACAAAACTGAGAACCCACATCAATAAACATGCATATATAACAACATCACTGGTACAAGTGTGGACAAAATCTGTGTGATAACAGATCAGGCTGAGACTCTGGCAAATGGCAAAGAGCAAAGCTTTGTTTCGTTTGCAGACGGAGAACAACACAGCAGCGAGCTGCTCTGAGTTCTGATTTGGAGCTGCAAGCCCTCACAATATATAGAACTCATGTTACACAATATGGTCACTCCAGTTTCAGTTGAACAACTTTCATGCAGTCACATAACCACACTGGAGGGTCAGTTAACTCCTTGGATGATAAACATCTTGTTCAAATATGTGAGTTTCCAAAAATCAGGTTTGCTAATGGAACAATTTTGCATAACAAGAACATTGTCAAACCAGAATACCCAGGAAGTGCATCAATTTCTTAAAACTCTGAGCTGGTGATATTCCATAGAGAAACTTGTTAAGACTCAGGGCTTATTCCATCACACTATAATAATAATAATAATAACTATAATTATCGAAACTATCTGTTCTTATCTGTTAAATACTGGTGCCTTGCTGTGGTATGTATGGTGAGGCATTAGTCACCATCAGCCTGCTGCAGTTGCTGCAGGGACCCCTCTGACTGGTTCTGCAGAAACTCTCTAGCCCAGGGGTGGGCAATCCTGGTCCTCGAGGGCCGGTGTCCTGCAACTCTTAGATGTCTCCCTGATCCAATACACTTGAATCCAATACTTGACTCACCTCCTAAGTGCAGTCAAGTTCTCCAGAGTCCTGCTAATGACCTCATTATTTGTCTCAGGTGTGTTGAAGTAGAGATGCATCTAAAAGTTGCAGGAGACCGGCCTGATGATTTTCAGTTGTTCTGTAAGAGAAACACAGTAGTTAAGCATTTTTTCATCACAAAGTGTGGTATCTTCTCTTGGGTGGTTGGGTGGGCCCATTTTCATATTTGGTGGACCTGCAAAAAGGATTTCAAAAAGGACTGAGGTTATTTCTCTGACGGCGGCGCATGTGCATGTACATAAGTCCTAGGGGTAATGCTTGTACCCAGTTCAGGCCAGTTTATTCACATATTTTTTATAGTTTATTCTTTAAGGTCCCATTTTCTCTTTCCACAGCTCCTCCACTCTGTGGGTGATAGGAACAGTGTTTCACCAGGTTGATGTTGACCATCTCTGAGATGTGTGTGAGGATTTGATTTGCAAAATGTGCACCATTGTCACTGGAAATTTTCCTAGGGGCACCCCATCTGCAAATGATGTCTCTCAGTAGAATTTTTGCCACAGTCTGTGCTGTTGCATACTGGACAGGAAATGCTTCAGCCCATTTGGAGAACATATCAACAATGACCAAATAGTATTTTTTCTTTTCAACAGGGGTTAATTCAATGAAATCAATCATTAGATGTTAAAAATGTGGTGTTACCTGTGGGTGAGCACCTTGACCTTGCAGTTTTATGCCTTTTGAGACATTGTTTTCAGCACAAATTAAGCAATTTGAGCAGTATTCATCTGCTACTTTGGAAAAATTTTGGGTGTACCAGTTGCGATCCATTTCTCTTAACATACCTCCCTTTGACACATGGTCATCTCTATGTGTCAATACACAGAATAGCCTGAAAAAATGATGAGGAAGACATGGATTACCATTCGGACCTATCCAAACAGAATCAATAAATTTGGCTCCAGCTGTCTTTCAGTGTTGTTTTTCAACTGGTGAGGCAAAACTTTGGAGGTCAGAGAGTGACAGGTCAGTTTCTCCCCTTGTGGTTTGCAGGGAGAGCTGCTGAGATGTTGGCAGGGGTAATAGAGACGCTGCTTTGGCTGCTTTGTCAGCTCTGGCATTTCCTGTTGAAATTGGGTCAGAAGCATTTGTGTGAGCAACACATTTCACAATGGCTAGAGCAGAGGGCAATATTATGGCATCTAGTAAGTCAGCCACTAGATGCCATAAAATGGGGGTTCTGTCTGATCTTAAAAATAAACGTTGTTTCCACAGTGCACCAAAATCATGGACTACACCAAATGCATAAACAGGAGTCAGTGTAGATGTTAGCAGTTTTTTCAGAGGCTAAAATGCATGCTCTTATGAGGGCCACTAGTTCTGCTGCTTGTGCAAAGTAGTGGCGAAGCGGGTTTTCTTCTAGCACCTCCCTTTGGGTAACCACAGCATAGCCACTATTAATGGCACCTGTGAGTGGATCTCTGAATGCAGAGCCATCCACAAAGAGTTCTAAATCAGTATCTGGCAGGGGTTCCTGCTTCAGATCGGGCCGGGGAGAACAGAGGACGTATAGTTCTGCCACACAGTCATGAGGTTGGCCTTCCTCGGGTGTGGGTAATAGAGTTGATGGGTTCAGAATGTTGCAACGTTTGATAGTGATGTTTGGCATATCCAATAATGCTGAATGGTACCTCAGCCACCTTGCTGTGGACAGGTGAGCTGTTTTTTGTTCATTTAAAATTAATGTAACCGCGTGGGGAATGAGTAGGGTCAGATCCGAATATCCCACAATGTCCCTGGATGCAACTACAGCTTTTTCAGCGGCTGCCACTGCACGCAAACAGTGTGGTAGACCTGCTGCAACTGCATCCAATTTGAATGAAAAATAGGCGACTGGTTTCAATCTGTCACCATGTTTTTGGAGCAAAACAGAAGTCATGCAACCTCCTCGCTCATCCACTGTCCGGACAAGATGGATCAGGAATACCCAGTGAGAGCACATTGCAGTTGTTTTTTCAGCGCTTCAAATGATGTTAATGCTTCAGACGTCCATGTAACCCTTGAGCTCATTTGTAACCCTTTTTCATGGCACACTTCTCTTAATGGTTTCTCAAACTCAGCATAACTCAGAATGAAATGCCTACAATAGCCACAGAGTCCTAAGAAGGACATCAGTTGTTTCTTAGTCTCAGGCAATGGCAGAGAGACAATAGCTTTCACTCTGCTCTCAGCAATGGCCCTACCTTCACGAGGGATCATGTATCCCAGAAATGTTACAGTGGCTTGTACAAACTGCAATTTTGTTTTGGAGGCCTTATGGCCATTTTGTGCTAGGGAAATCAGGAGCCTCAAGCTCTGTTCCCTACACTCTTCTTCAGTGGGTGCTGCTAGAAGTAGATCATCAACATATTGCAACAGCGAGCATGTGTCTGGTAGTGTAAAACCTGTCAGATTATCATTGAGAGCCAGGTGAAAAATGGTGGGTTATTCGAGCCTGGTGAATGTATAGGAACGACCTTTGAACTGAAGATATTCAGTTTGCCTGTCATACACTAACCACTCAAAAATGTAGAGTAGTGTAGATATGTTCAGGAATGATGTTACTGTCTCAGGCTGTTTACAGACTCTGAGGCCTTGTGGAGAGCATTCAATTTGATGGAACATTTTTAGAATTAGATCTGTGGCCAGTAAGTTAATAGGACACTTACTGGACAGCAAAAATTGATGTGAGTGCATGGATCCATCAAAAGGATCCATCACTGTGGGTGGTTTTGTAACTGGTTCAGGGATAGTTGTTCTTGATGCACCAGTTGAGTGAACGGTTTTCCCTGACAGAGGAGTTTGTGGGAGACATTTTTTCATTATTAAGGATTGAGTAGCTCCAGAGTCAACCAAAAAAATCAATGTTATGTCCTGCAATTTGCACTGTGAGCATGCGTAACACCTGATGAGCATTTGAGGAAATTTTCGTATAAATTTGGACATCATATATGTGTGCATATACTTGCGGTTTGTTGAGCTGGAGGCTGACTGGACTGTTGCTCCAGCGGCACCGAGGGTAGTCAGGTAGAGTATCCTCCTCTGCCTGAATGATTTTAGCCGGCCCGAGGTTGAAATTCTCAGCCGTGGGAGCTGAAACCCCACGGCGGGCCTTGTGGGTCTCTGCAGTTAAAGTTCTGTCTCTGTCCATGGAAACCTCTTCCTCGGCTTCCCTGGAGCCTTTTGGTGGGGCAGGCTCTAGCCCAGTGGTCTGTGGCTCCGCAGATGAAACATGCACCAGGGGATCCTGTTGACTGATGGGCATATTGATCTGGGGGTAGCTCTTTCTTTGTTGCTGCTGGAACCTAGGGGCAGGGGAAATGTTCATAGAACTGGTTGCTGCTTGCAGGAGGGTCAATTGAGCATCTTCCATGAGTTTATCTTTTCTCTTTTTGGACTTTCTTTCTTTCTCTTGATGATTCTTATAAGCATGGTTTGCATGTTGTCTCAGGGTAACCATTCTGCATTGGTCATTCCAACCAATGTAAGACTGCTTCTCAGCACCCCTGATGTCTTCATGGAGACCCTCCAAGAAGGCTTGGCATAGGATGGTCTCAAAGGGTCCTGGTCTTCCAGCATCTGCCCAGTTGTTGGGTTCTTTGATGCCAGAGTGAACTTTGAACACTTCAAGAAGGCGCTGGTAGTATTCATTTGGTTTCTCATTTGGTCTTTGAACACAGTCTTTGATGACGCTGTACTGTGGATTAATAGGCATTGCTTGAATCAGGGGGTTTTCAAGTCCGATGATCACAGCAGTGTAGTAGTTGTTGGCCGCATTATTATAGTCTGGGTGGTGTAGTCTGTAATTTATTGCTAAAGAATTTCCAAGGAGGGAAACAACTATAATTCCATAGATGGCGATGAGAATTTCCTTGAGTTCAAACAAAGTTGGTCTGGTCGTGGCAGCCATTTCCACCAGGGCATCATAAACAGCTTTTCCACCTTTCTCAGGAACTGGCATGTGTTGTCTAGCCAGTCCCAGGAGGATGTTGGGTTCCCACACTCTGAACACTAGCTGTGGTCTTTGTGGACCCGCCACCTCGATCATTGGGGCGTTAGTGACATGTTTATTCCTGTCTTTGGTGCTTCTGGTGATTCTTTTTGGGATCGTGCTTGGTTCTCCTTCCTTTGAGGCACTGTGTGTCTTTTTGGGGGGTGCAGTGTCTTCTGGCACTGGTTCTGGTTCAGAGTCCTCTTTAATGTCCAGTAATTCTCTGCCACCAGCTGCTCCAGGTCTCAAGTCTTGGACCTGAGGAACTACGGCGGGAGGAGGCAGTCCTTGGACTTGTGGGATGATCACTGGCCACTGATAGGAGTCATCCTTGAGGCTGTGAGGGTCCCAGAGTCCTAGTGGGGTTGTTTTCTTCTTCTTTGCTTTAGGCTCTGAATGTCATATGGTGGTGGAGAATGGAGTTCAGGCAAAGTAGGGTAGAGTTGAGCCTGTGACGGTGCTGATGGTGCCGTTGGATGCAAGGCCTCAGTCGCTCCGCATGTAACAGAAAAACAAGATGTTTTAGTCTTTTTATTCTTTTCTGACTCTGGAAATGGTGTTGTATCTGCTTGTGGTGTTGGTGCAGCAATATGTGGTGAGGTTGCTGACTGCTGCTTTTTCTTAAATCCTATTTTTTTGTACCATCTGGAGCTTTGACTGTTGTTGCTGTAAAGTTTTGCTCTATTTCTTCCAGAGAGTGAATATATCTGTGTGTGCTTGTATAGTTGCATCTAAATGACCTGGAATTTTCTTCCTGCTTTGGAGTTCATCTCTCTGTCTGACCAAGGCTACTTCTAGTTTCTCAATGTCATCTGGTTCTACAGACCCATTTTCTGGAAATCCAAATTTATAATGCCACTGTGACACAAACTGGAGCACCGGACCTGTCTTGACATATAATCTGCCAACGGTCCAACTGGGGTGTAATGTTTCTGATTTCTCGAGAAAGATCCTCCCATGATTAATCTCTACCTTAAAGCTCTTAAAAAACCTTAGTAATTAATTAAAAATCTCATGCACTACTCTCAGTTGAATAGATTCAGCCTACATTTATCCTTAGTTGAACTAAGTCAACCTACTCTCAGCTGAATGAATTCCACCTACATTACCTTTAAAAGAGTTGCTCTTTTCTCAGCGTTGGGTCTTTACATCGTGTTAGTATTTATTTTGTCTTTATATTAGTTACAGCTTATAGTCAGTTTAAGTTATTTCATTTAGACATCTATTTTCTATTGGGTGCACAATTTAGTTAATGTCTGTCTGAATGGTTTACTTACGCTTGTTCTTTTGTTTGAGGTGATGCAATTACAGACCAGCTGGAGGAGGAAACTTGCAAGAAACCATTTGATTTTCTGAAAGACTGAAGAGGGGAGACTTTGTTGTTTCAAGTTGATTTTAATTAGTTAATTTTGTCACTTAAATATTCACTTATTATTGTTTGTGCTAAGTTAAAGTTAGTTTTGCTTTATTTGTTTCATAAGATGCTTTAGTTAATTTTGTATTTGTTTGTTCGTTTGTTGTTGTGCCTCCATCATGTGGTAGATTTAGATTACTCCACCCCTATTCAAGCAGCCTTTTGTTCTTTGTTTGCAGGTCAGTTCTGTTTGTGTTCAGTTAGAGTTCAGTTGACCTCAGTTAAATTGGGCCCAAATGTGTTACTTATACTTTGACTTATTCTTGCATTAAATCTTTAACTATTTTTGGAAGAATTAAATTTAAACTATTTCTACTTTGAACACTTTTCTGTCCTCGTTTGAGTCTGGTCCCTCACAAGGCAGGTGGATACATTTTAGGATAGATTGAATTTAGTTGTGAAGGAAAGAAACTGTAGGGGAATTAAATATGCATAGTGAAGCTACTGCCACAACTAGTTATTAAATTATTATTTTTTCATTTGGAAAGCTTCTTCCCTTCATAAATTGTAATTAAAAAGCAGCTTTCTTGTGTTTACCCATGTTGACTGATATTAAAAATTGTTTGATCTGAAACATTTAAATGAGACAAAACCCAAAAACAGATGAAATCTATTATTTGAAAAACATAAACCGGGAGGTTTACAGAGATATTCGACTGGGAGCTACGGACTGATTTCTGTAACAATTTCTGTAAAAGGTTTCCAATATGTCTGGTAAAAATAAGGGTCTATAAAAAACAAAAATAACTATTATTCTTGTACTTTGTTATTTAATACGTTCTAATGCTCATTCCAATCATATTTGTAGTTGTTGCTACTGTTTCAGATTCGTCCAGTTTGTCACGTATGAACGTCAGGGCCTCAGATGATGGGAAAAACTTTTTTCTAAGCTCTGGTTGGAGCAACTGCGCCATCTAGAGTCCAGTATTATTATCACACTTTTGAGTAATGACATTTCAGTCTAAATAAGAGAAATGTCCCATTCACCTCTGAATAATGTATGGATGGTTGGGTACTTCAGCATTGGAAAATATCTTTGAAATGGACTTATCAATAGTAATCTCTCCAGAAAAGAAAAATAGTTTATGTTGGACAAAATAAACAGACATGTAATCCTGATATAATAATTAATTATAGTTTTCCAGTTTCATCCTCAAAATAACTTGTTTAATCTATTTCTCTGTAAATTAACTTAGTGTGGTGTGTCAAAACTTGACAACTTTTATAAATCTCTAAAAATAATTTCTGGAATGTATTTTTTAAAACTTTTGGAGTTTTAATTTCACAGATAAACTGTAAACATTTTAGAATCCTGTGCCTTTAATTCTTTCATATGCACAATTTTTTATTGTCACTAATTGTAATCTTTGCTTGCAAAACTTTCTGCTTGCTTGTAGGGAACAAAAGATGTGAAATCCTGCTTTCAGACTGAAAATGTGTGCTCTTGGATCATGGCAGAAAAATTGCCCCATATTACAAAAAATCCACCAACGAAGTCAGAAATTTACAAGTTATTTCTAGAACATTTATGAGATTGATCTAAAGGTTTCTGAGCTTTTTGGTGGAAACTTATAACTCCTTTTCTTTTCTGTCTACAATGACCCTAATTAGCTGTTTCTGCAGTTATTAAATAAATAAAATATTAGATATCTTTTACGTACTTCAGTGTATTAATGTCTTTTTATCGCTCTGTAAACCACATCACATTTTCTGTCTGTGTTTGAAATCTTCCTGGCTATAGTTATAGGAACGCTGCATTGCTTTTACATTAAGCTGCAAACTTATATAGGTTTATGTTTACTTAGTTGGATGCACATTATAATCCAGTTTCAACATGTGGTTTTCCTGGGTTCACATCTAGCATCACCTGCCAGCTGTATTTTGTTTCAAACGGGGTACACCTTAACTTCATTCTTTTCTCTTGCACCATAATTTTGCTCTCCTCTCTAACAGAGGAGCACAGGCAGACATTTTGAAAATGTGATTAAAGTAGTAGAAACACTTCTGCTCCAACTGAAACAGCTGCTTTGTTTTTGTTTCTTTTGTTCTGTTTCTGTCTGGCTTAACATGATAGCTGCACTCAGGATGTTCTCACATTTAGTACACTCTGTCCTTTACTTTTCTATGATGACTTACTTATCTAGCCAGGTTCTCTCTTCCTCTTATATATGTGATCAATTTTGACCCATAAATGAGAATAGATTGATTTAAGGACAGTTGTAGTCTACTGTACATAAATTTAATTATGGGTATCCACATGTTTTTAATTGTGGTCTGTTAAAAAAAGTGGGCACAGGTTTGCATTTCTTGTGAATGTTGTCTCTTATTTGTTGTTTTTTAACAGTAGCTGTTAAAAAACAACAAATTTTGTGCACATTTTTAATGTGCACAAAATTTTGTCTAATGCCAAAAGGACAAAATTTTGCAATTACAGTGTTTCCATTAAATAAGAAACACAAAAATCACGTGAATAAGTTTATTCATGCGGTAAGTCATTAAAAATCATGACCACCATCATCCTATTTCTTCCTGTCGTTTTCTCTTTTCTGCCAATAGTGACATCCAGCTGTTGATCATGTCACTTGTGTGATGCAAAAAAAAATGTTTGCATTGCAAATCACACAAATTTTGATACAGCCGAAAAAAATCACCTGACCTATTGCATAAACCTTTTCTCAAAATTGTTGTGTTTCCATTAAGCAATTTATTTATTTTCACAATTCCAATTTGCACAATTATACAGTCTGTGGAAACCCAGCTTACGAACATTTGAAAAAAATTCTCTGCTAAAATCTATGCCATATGGTGAGCAGCGACCATTTTCCACCTCATCACATAACCTTCTGTTGGTTTACCCAGAAACCTGCAGACACTCTGAACCAAGCTATTTCTATTCAGAAAGTTTCAATGGTTATGTCTGGAAAAAACCACACCCAGGTTTCCCTTGTAACAGTAATAACACATGACACTGACGTAAAAACAAATAAAACTATCACTAATTTTGTTCCTCAAATCATATACGGCTGTTTTAACACACGATAACCCTCTGTTGGTTTGTTTTCTGGACAGACTGCAACAAAACCTTTCTTTTGCCACAATACTGTTCTATATTTTACTTTTAGACGTCTGTCGTTCTGAATGATCAGGGATCAATTATGCTGTATTTTTTTTTTTTTTTTACTTTTGTTCTTCCTTTGGAGACTGTTTTAACCTGATAGCTGTGCTCAGGATGTTATTTCATTCTGTACTCCCACTCTATGTTCATGGAAATTATAAATGCCTCATGGTGACGTGGGGAAGATAAATCGTTTCATCTTATGAGGTTTTCAGTCTTCTTTCAATTGGATCAGATGTGACCTAAAAATGAGAAAAGATAGTTTCACGTGGAGGTATCAGTTTCTTCCCCAAGCCTCTTTGGTGATCTAAAACTCAAAATAGCTGTGAGATTTTACATCACCATTGAGAGCTTAGGGAGAGGTCTTTATTCAGGAGGACAATGGGTGTCCCGTGATTCTTTGCTGTCAATGATCCCTACGAGACATATAAGCACCATGACACACAGGCTCAGAGTCAGAGAAGATACTTGGTGTCAAGATGAAGACTCTTGTGCTTTTTGCTTTCGTTGTGCTGGGATGCAGCCTGGCTGGAGCTCGAAATGTGACCAAATGTGAACTGAGGCAGCAGCTGATGGTGGCCCTACCGAAAAATGTAACGGTGATCGGACTGACTGAAGAAGTCTTCTTAGCCAAGGGTTGGTACCCGATTTTGTTTTTAGATAAAAAACAAATAATTGTAGGCAAAGTTAAATCATAATGGTGTTTGTTTGTTGTTGAAAAATGATTTGGGAAAACTGAACAGTCAAATCAATTACTGATTTCATTTTAAACTTTTCAGTGGTCTGCCACGCGGAGCGTCTTTCAGGCTTTGACACCAATGCCATGAAAAATCTGAGCCATGGGACGGGAAAAGTGAGTCAGGAGAATCCAAGTGACAGCGAATCATCTGAATCTAAGGAGGAGGACAAGAATAAGGGGAAGGGAAAAGGCCAGGAGAACAGCAAGTCCTCCAAAAGCAACAAGGATGATGTGAATGTGACCCTTTACGGCCTTTTCCAACTCCCCGGGAATTTGGTCTGCAGCAGCACCAACAGCACCTCACTCAACATCTGTGGTATCAACTGCAACAGTAAGTACACTTTTATTGTGTAACTAACCGACAAATCAACTGTTTTTTGCTAACAAATTGTTTGAACGGGTTATTTAGAGTTCTATCTTTGTGTTTCTGTGTGAATTTTGCCATTTTTATGTAAAGTTTTGCATTATTTTGCCTAAAACCTTCTCAGTACTGGCCCCAACAGTTCTTTATTTGTTGTGACTACAGCCCCTTTTGCCTCCCTCCACTCATCCAAACACGCCCCTCTGTGTATCTTAGCTCCGCCCACTTTTGTGCAATTTTTCAATGATTGTGTGGGGGTGCGGTTGTGTTTTCATGTGGAACCCCCAAATCTACTTTTTTTTACTGACAGGGTTCTATCTTCAAATTTCGGCATTTTTGTGCAAATTTGTTGAGTTCATATTATTTTGCCTAAAAATGTCTCATTTCGTCAAACGTAAGCTGTTTAAAACGGTACTGTTTTATGTCATGCAGCTCTGAATTCAGATTTAAAACCATCTCAAATATAAAACAGCACAAAAAAAGTTTAGATTTGCTACTTGTTGGTTTTTTGGATTTAAAAAAAAAGCAGTTACAAAGTTCATAGCAATAGTACCACAGCCCCCCTCTGCTCATCCCCACACTTGGCCACGCCCCTCTGCGTATCTTGGCTCCGCCCACTTTTCCTGGAAAATGTTTTTTCAATAATTATCTGAGGCAGGGTTAGAGTTACAGTTTAAGTTACTCATTGCTTAGGTGTCACATGTAGAGTTATATGAGGACTGTTAACATTTTTTTTACTGTTTTCCTCAAGTTTTTTTGTTCTGTCATCTTAAACAGGAAATACTGTTTTTGTGTTTTTTTTTATTAGAACTAACTGATGACGACATCTCTGATGACATCACCTGTGTGGTGAAGCTCATCAAAGAGCTTGTGTAAGTTTTTATTTGTTTATTTTTATTTTGTATATTGTAGCAAAGTGGGACATCAAGTTCCTGATGGTAAACTGTGTATTCTTAAATATTTTGGTTGAGTTATATGAAGTACGGCAAAAAAGTGTCTGTCCCCTTACAGATTTCTTCTGTTTTTGTTTTTTTGCCACAATATATCATCAAAGAAATCGTGATGTTTCCACTGGATTGCATATTGTTGGGATGGATGATCTAAATTATTAGATTGTGACAATAAAAGCAAAAAACAGAAGAAATCTGTAGGGGAATAAATACCTTTTCAACAGAACTAAACAATGTTAAAATTAAGCAGTTCAAGGAAGAATCATTACAAAATGACAAATATATTTGTTTGTTTTTTTTACTTTCTTCAACAGAACAAAAGGCTTCATGGCAAAGAACTCAAAGGAGCTTTTTGAAATGTAAGTCTGATTTATTATAACGTTTTACTGTTGTTCGTTTTTTATATTTTTTGTATTTTTTTTGACAGCTTGGTTAACAAATGACAATATGTGCTTTATTGAGTGATCCCCTCTGTTTGCTTGCAGTGTCAAGGAACTCATAGGTGGCGACTGCCAGAAACTGGACCATTACTTCAGTGAATGCTGAGAAACTTTGTTTCACCCTTACATCTCAATAGAATGATCGGTCTTTCTTTACCAAATTATTGAGCATTATAAATGAATAAAAAATATGAAGCATGTGCCATGTGTTGTGTTTACAAAAAGAAAGTTTATCTTTTGATCACTTTTGCAAAGTAAAAGCAATTACTGAGGTCAGGGAAAGTGCGGCTCTGTGGCCATTTGCAGCCTTCCCAATGATTTTGTGCGGCTCTCTACAGAATTCACGAATAGTATCCATTTGGTTTGCCAACTCAGATGGTTGTTACAGACAAAGATTAAACTTTTACTGATAAGAGGCCCTTAAAAAACCCCATTAAAAATAGAAAATATAAAAACAAATTTGCAGGCAGATCTGTGACATGTTTTTATCTTGGATCTACAGAGATTTCCTAATCTACTTTGCTTGTTTTATTAAAATATTGTGACCCAGAAGATTGAAAACATGTCTGGCTTCCATCAGCCCAATAAAAATGTTGCTCTATTTCTCTTTAGGCCAGTGTTTCTCAAACGTTTTCAGGCTGAAGACCACTTAACCCATTTAACAAACAGTCACGAACCACCTAACCTGAAATTGCTTCCGCGATAATACATATTTATATATAATGCAACCTCAAATAAAAATGTTATAGCTCCGTCAAGCTGGTGGGCAATAAACAACCACCAGAATGAAGTTAATTATTAACAATATTTATTGTTACACACATAAAAGGATTCCCCGTTAACTTTATCCATTGTTTGTCAACCCGATAATGTTTGACCCGAATTTAACCACTTCAGGAGGACAAACCCGTATAAACCACTACTGTGTTCACCGCAAACTTAAGATGCACTCGATTCACTGCAAACATGATCACATGCAATTCAAACTGGAGATCACACCAACAAGTTCGGGTCTCAACTATTTAAGATTGACAACGACATAGGAATTTAGATATTCGGGGAAGTGACCCAAAAACAAACAGAGAACAAAACAAACAAAATAAATTAAAAGTTGTTAGCCCACCCTCACAAGTACTACGAGGAGACAAACAATCCTAACTGGGTGACTAACAAAAAAACAAAACCAAGCTCTAAAAGGACAGCAGGAAGCAGTGATGGACTATAAAAATAAAAACACAAAAATTACTAAATGCTTATTAAATCATTTTAATCAAGTCAATCTAAAACACATTAAAAAACACTGCATACCTGCATCGCATAAACCAGCACTCTGAGATCAAACTTGGTGTAGCAGATCTGGTGCAACCCTACCAGATAAAAACAATATAAAAAACATACAATTCATTCTAATTAAGAGACAAATGTATAAGCCTACCTACGGCGTCGAACAACCACATGCCAGGTAACGCTACCACCGGAACACCATTAACAATGCAGCCCTGTATAAAAACACCACATCAGCACAACTTACTTAGGAGAATCACTTTAAAACAGTTTTCCTCCAACCTACCACAGCCAGCAAACTGCATGGGCCCAACACACACCTGGTCTCACACACAGGAAATTAACACTTAGCCACCACCAGTCCAGCTTCCCTTTAACGGAGGCTCAGGCTGTGGAGAGTGCGACACCTAATGGTGCCACCTGTTACATATGTTTGCAGATGATATTGTAATAAATGTGTAAAATAGGCATGTGGTGGATGCTCCTACCACCACCACATTGTGTTAGTATTTATTTTGTCTTGATATTAGTTACAGCTTATAGTCAGTTTAAGTTATTTCATTTAGACATCTATTTTCTATTGGGTGCACACTTTAGTTAACGTCTGTCTGAATGGTTTACTTACACTTGTTCTTTTGTTTGAGGTGATGCAATTACAGACCAGCTGGAGGAGGAAACCTGGAACAAACCATTTGTTTTTCTGAAAGACTGAACGGGGGAGACTTTGTTGTTTCAAGTTGATTTTAATTGGTTAATTTTGTCACTTAAATATTCACTTATTATTGTTTGTGCTAAGCTAAAGTTAGTTTTGCTTTATTTGTTTCATAGGATGCTTTAGTTAATTTTGTATTTGTTTGTTCTTTTGTTATGTTGTGCCTCCATCATGTGGTAGATTTAGATTACTGCACCCAGGGGTGATTCTAGGATCTGACATTTAGGGGTGCTTAGCCCCCAGCAGGGCTAAGACCCATGAGAAGATATTTGTTGGTGTGGTTTTCTAAATCTAACTGCTTATTTACATACATTCACAAACAAAATTAAGCGACATGTTGTCAGTAATTCACAGAACAAAAGACAATGTTTATTTTACTCAAACGTATACTTATAAAGAGTAAAATCAGAGAAACTTTAAATTTTTCCCAGAGGTGTAAACTCAGTTTGAAACAAAATCTCAACACCACCAGTGACGTCGGACCACTTTTTTCAGTAACGAGTAATCTAACGCGTTGCTATTTCAAATCCAGTAGTCAGACTACAGTTAATTATCGAGATCACTTTGCGTTACTATTTTCTTTTGGAATTTAATTTTATTTCCTCTACCCGTCTTGTCGAGTGACCTACGCCTCTATGCGACAGAATTGTAAACAATGGAGGGAGATGCGCATTTTGTTGGTGGAAAAACTGGAACTATTTTGAGTTTCTGTCACCAAGTCCGATTATTATAAGCGGCTTTGGGCTTTTTTTTTTTTAAGTCGCATGCAAATTTAATGAGTGGCGGATTGCGCCTTTTTGGGCTCGTTTTTGAACGTGAAGTTGCTCATTTGGGCTTAGAAATGAGCAGAGACTCATAATAAATCCCAGAATTTGTCCGTCATTAAGGTAGTTTTAGTCAGGCTCTCCCTGTCCATCATTTCCCGGATGATCCGTCCCGCTGTGTCTTTGTCAATGTCAAGTTATTATATTACCTCTGAATGACTTCGAGCTTCACGTTGCGCTCCAGAAAACTGCAAACATCGAGACTAATTTGAACAGCGCAATAAATGTGAAAACAGCCATGAATAAACGTGTCCGGGATCAGACTAACCCATTATTTATCCAAATATTTTGCACATATACAACATTTTGTACAAAACTACAAAATACTCTTCAAATAAATAAAGCCAATGCTGTACACAATTTCATTCATAAATATAAAAATAATTCTAAGTTAATTAAGTACTGCATTGCCCATTGCAAAAATCACTTAGCATAATATTTTGCATTACAAATTGTCATCTGAATTAAGGTGCTGATGATATACGTTTGGCCCCTTGTAGCTGGTTAAAAAAAATATATATATATATAATGGTCTTTACTGTTTTCTTTAGAGGCTGGTTCTAGACCAAATTAATCACAGATGCAGACAGTGTTTTTATGGAGACACTTAAAAAAAGAATTAAACAAAAACACAGCAATATTTCATCATTTAATAATGTGAGCCAAAGAGCCACTTGTGTCTCCAGAGATTCCGGTTGCAGTTCTCTGATTTAGTAGATGGAAAGTGTGATCCCATCTCCATACAGAAGCTAAAAGAGCAGTACTATAATTTTTCATTCATTAAATAAATTTTTATTAAAAATAATTTTAATGTATTTTTAGTAATACCTTAAAAAGAAAATTGGGAAGAAAAAAATATCTACCACTGAATATTTTAAAAAGACATTTATTTAGTATAATTTCTTTAGAGCCCCTCTTAGCCCCATCTAGAACCGGCCCTGGCCTGCAGGTCTGGTGCATTTTTGCTTAGCATGTTTTTTCTATATTGATAGGAAGTCAGGCTATCCAAACTGATAAACCACATTAATAAAATATTAGTGAAATAACTGGACAATTATTCATAAAATATATCAACATTTTTGAATAAAACACACAGAAAGTAATATAATGTAGGAAATATTTATGTATTTACTGTTAATCTATTCGTATGATTTGTTCTTTAAATGGCCACTTATTTTGCCTAATGCTATTATTTATTAAATATCATCCAAACTTAACATCCTAAGCAAAGAATCAACCCACAATAGTGAACTAAAATCACAAAAATAAACTTAATCAATCATAACTAAATGTTCTGTACCATGTCAGCATCAGAAGATGACTGAGGATGAAGGGAGGCTGATTTCTGGTTCTTAAGGTTCTGATGGGTCTGCGGTTCCTCTCCTCATCCATTCTGTCTGATGTACAGCAGCACACTGCGCCACGACGGACACTTTTTTTTGTCTTTCGATGTACACAGTTTCCATCCTCTCTGAAATTGTTCAGCTTATAATGCGCGTCTGTATTTTTAAAAGCGTTTTTGCTTCTAAGGACAGAGAATCGGGTCGAGGACGTTTTAAAAAGACGCGAGTTGATAGCAGCTAACCGCGGCTGCCTAGTGTCCGTCTCTAGGCAACGGTGACGTTCAACGTCGGTCCGTAGCGTCCTGGGGTCCTTTTGCTCAAGCCACGACAATTTAGCTGACCTTAATATTTCCTGTATTTTATTTTGGTCATTGTTGTTAAACTTAGTGTTGATATGTATATGATAGGCGTTTCTATCGGACAGTTATGTATCGGTTCAATACGGGACGCACATTTAACGGCCAAATATGGGACGACTCCGTATTTTACGGGAAGAGTGGCAACCTGATTCAGGGGTGCTGAGATACAGTTTTAGGGGTGCTGAAGCTCCCTAAAACCACCCTAAAACAGGCCTAGATACGCCACTGCCGTGTTCTTAAACTTGAAAGCCTCACTGTGATCCAAAATTCCTTGAGATACAGCATACATTAAAACATAAATGCTTCAAAATGGTCTAAAGAAGTCTCTCAAACTGTGGTCGACCACTGGTGGTCCGCGGTCGCCCCCTGGTAGTCCACAAGGTACTGCAGGTAAACGACCGTTTATTTGCCGTCACGTCGATCAAATTGCGAAGCTGCAGCTAGCTTACCAAAGGATTGTGTTAAAAATAATGATGGAAAACTGGCTTAAAACCGGGTTACTCAAAAGAAAAGCTGCAGATACTGGTGGAAGGAAAACAACTCCAGGACTATTATATGATCACAGGAAGCTAAATCACAGCTGCTGATTGTTGATATGTTGTTCACTAGCGACTGGATTTCTTGAACGGCTCTATGCGGTCAGCGGTTGGACTCGAATCGGTTAGTGAGAACTGTTCTTTGGGGTTTTTTTTATTAATTTGCTTGCCTATGATACTCTGCTTACATGTCTACAGCTATTGTTATTTTTACTTAATTAGAAGTGATCAAATTAAATAAAAAATACAATTGGTAGAAATGGGTGGATTATTTTTTAGATTTAATGGTGCAAAATATGATTTTCTGTTTCTGTTAAAGCAAATCAAGTCTACTTTTCTTTAATTCTAAATCACAAATAGCCCTAATTGTTATTAATGCACATGACACTTTTATTTGTTTGTTTGTTTTAATATTTCCTATTTTTAATGGGGTTTTTAAGGCCTCATATCAGTAAAAATGTAATCTTTATCTGTAACAACCATCTGAGTTGACATTATTCGTGAATTGTGTAAAGAGTCGCATAAAATCATTGGGAAGTCTGCAAATGGCCACAGAGCCGCACTTTGGACATCCCTACCTTCAGTAATTGCTTTTACTTTGCAAAACTTTCTTTGCAAAACATAAACTTTCTTTTCGTTAACACAACACATGGCACATGCTTCATATTTTTTATTCATTTATAATGCTCAATAATTTGGTAAAGAAAGACCGATCATTCTATTGAGATGTAAGGGTGAAACAAAGCTTCTCAGCATTCACTGAAGTAATGGTCCAGTTTCTGGCAGTCGCCACCTATGAGTTCCTTGACACTGCAAGCAAACAGAGGGGATCACTCAATAAAGCACATATTGTCATTTGTTAACCAAGCTGTCAAAAAAAAATAATACAAAAAAAATATAAAAAACTAAGAAGAGTAAAACATTTTCATAAATTAGACTTACGAGTTCCAAAGCTCCTTTGAGTTCTTTGCCATGAAGCCTTTTGTTCTGTTGAAGAAAGTAAAAAAACAACAGATATATTTGTCATTTTGTAATGATTCTTCCTTGAACTGCTTAATTTTAACATTGTTTAGTTCTGTTGAAAAGGTATTTATTCCCCTACAGATTTCCTCTGTTTTTTGCTTTTATTGTCACAATCTAATAATTTAGATCATCCATCCCACAATATGCAATCCAATGGAAACATCACGATTTCTTTGATGATATATTGTGGCAAAAAAAACAAAAACAGAAGAAATCTGTAAGGGGGCAGACACTTTTTTGCCGTACTTCATATAACTCAACCACCATCATGAAAATATTTAAGAATACACAGTTTTCCATCAGGAACTTGATGTCCCACTTTGGTACAACATACAAAATAAAAATAAACAAATAAAAACTTACACAAGCTCATTGATGAGCGTCACCACACAGGTGATGTCATCAGAGATGTCGTCATCAGTTAGTTCTAAGAAAAAAAAACACAAAAACAGTATTTCCTGTTTAAGATGACAGAACAAAAAGACTTGAGGAAAACAGTAAAAAAAATGTTAACAGTCCTCATATTACTCTACATGTGACACCTAAGCAATGAGTAACTTAAACTGTAACTCTAACCCTGCCCCAGATAATTATTGAAAAGAAAAAAAATTCCAGGAAAAGTGGGCGGAGCCAAGATACGCAGAGAGGCGTGGCCAAGTGTGGGGATGAGCAGAGGGGGGCTGTGGTACTATTGCTATGAACTTTGCAGTGTAGAGGAATATAATTATATTATTAGGTAAAATTTATGTTGTTTGGTTGGTTCGCACTAAGTTATGTTTTAACTTAAAAGAAATGTATTGTGTCAAATGGACTGGGTCAATCCGAAGAGTGGAAATACTCTTTATGGAGTTGTTTTTTACTGAGGAAATCTGGCGCCGTTAAAGGTCAGTTTGACCTGAATAACTTGGAAGTCCTTTCCCTTTTCTTGCTTGCAAAGCATAAAATTGGACTGAAATGTGATGGGAGGAAAGCTGTTTAGACCGATAAGAATAACATATGAGTGATGGAGTGGCTTGTTTAGCACTTTTGAAACGGAGCAGATGTTGGGGGTCAATAGGTCTGAATATTCCCAAAGAACTTCCAATACACACTCAGTGTAAGACGGAGCCAAATGAACTACGTAAATGGAGGAAAGCAACGCCATTGGTCGAGGCTTCCCAATATAGAGCTGGGACTCTATAAAAGGCTGATATCAGAAGTAGAAGAGAAGAGATTTTGGGACTACTGTAACGATGTGTTTTGGATATTTTAGTTCCGCAGATGTGCATTAAAAATCTCTTCTCGTTTGACCATGAGCATGGAGTTCCGAGTCTTATTTAAACCTTTGTTTATATATTCTATGAGTTTAGGCAACTTTAATTTCCTCAATAGTAGCAACTTTTTTTAAAATCCAAAAACCCAACAAGTAGCAAATCTAAACTTCTTTTGTGCTGTTTTATGTTTGAGATGGTTTTAAATCTGAATTCAGAGCTGCATGACATAAAACAGTACCGTTTTAAACAGCTTACGTTTGACAAAATGAGACATTTTTAGGCAAAATAATATGAACTCAACAAATTTGCACAAAAATGCCAAAATTTGCACAGAAATTTAAAGATAGAACCCTCAGTAAAAAAAAAAGTAGATTTGGGGGTTCTACATGAAAACATGACCCCACCCCCACACAATCATTGAAAAAATACACAGAAGTGGGCGGAGCCAAGATACACTGAGGGGCGTGGCTATGGCCAGGACAAAAGCAGTTTTGTTGCTAACTTATAAACTTTGTCACTGTATTTAGCAAGCAACTTTTTGTCAGAAATACAACAAGTGAGAAATGTAGCTGTGTTTTTCTGTGTTGTAGAGACTTTTATGTGTGAGTGAGATGTTTTATATCCCTAAGGAAGCTGTGTAAAGTTGGTCAGTTTAAAATAATAGGAGAATTAACTGCTTAGGCGGTATCAGTGCTGGCCTACTTTGGCCTACTTTGACCAAACCAGCACTGATACGGTTTTAGGCAAAATAATGCAAAACTGAACAAATTTACACAAAAATGTCAACATTTGTACATAAACAAAAAGACAGAACCCTAAACAACCTGTTCAGACAGTTTGTCAGCAAAAAACGATGATTTTGGATAAACATTTTAAGGTGTGGATTACTGAAAATGTAACCCTGCCCCCAACACAATTTTTGAAAAAATTTTTGTTAGCAAAAAACAGTTGATTTGTGGGTTAGTTACACAATAACTGTGTACTTACTGTTGCAGTTGATACCACAGATGTTGAGTGAGGTGCTGTTGGTGCTGCTGCAGACCAAATTCCCGGGGAGTTGGAAAAGGCCGTAAAGGGTCACATCTACATCATCCTCGTTGCTTTCGGAGGACTTGCTGTTCTCCTTGCCTTTTCCCTTCCCCTTATTCTTGTCCTCCTCCTTAGATTCAGAGGATTTGCTCTCACTTGGATTCTCCTGACTTTCTTTTCCCGTCCCATGGCTCAGTTTGGTCACGGCATTGGTGTCAAAGCCTGAAAGACGCTCCGCGTGGCAGACCACTGAAAAGTTTAAAATGAAATCAGTAATTGATTTGACTGTTCAGTTTTCCCAAATCATTTTTCAACAACAAGCAAACACCATTATGATTTAACTTTGCCTACAATTATTTGTTTTTTATCTAAAAACAAAATCGGGTACCAACCCTTGGCTAAGAAGACTTCTTCAGTCAGTCCGTTCACCGTTACATTGTTTGGTAGGGACTTGAATGCCACTATCAGCTGCTGCCTCAGTTCACATTTGGTCACATTTCGAGCTCCGGCCAGGCTGCATCCCAGCACAACGAAAGCAAAAAGCACAAGAGTCTTCATCTTGACACCAAGTATCTTCTCTGACTCTGAGCCTGTGTGTCATGGTGCTTATATGTCTCGTAGGGATCATTGACAGCAAAGAATCACGGGACACCCATTGTCCTCCTGAATAAAGGCCTCTCCCTAAGCTCTCAATGGTGATGTAAAATCTCACAGCTATTTTGAGTTTTAGATCACCAAAGAGGCTTGGGGAAGAAACTGATACATCCACGTGAAACTATCTTTTCTCATTTTTAGGTCACATCTGATCCAGTTGAAAGGAGACTGAAGACCTGGTAAGATGAAACGATTTATCTTCCCCACGTCACCATGAGGCATTTATAATTTCCATGAACATAGAGTGGGAGTACAGAATGAAATAACATCCTGAGCACAACTATCAGGTTAAAACAGTCTCCAAAGGAAGAACAAAAGTAAAAATAAAAAAAAAACAGCATAATTAATCCCTGATCATTCAGAGCGCCAGACGTCTGAAAATAAATATAGAACAGTATTGTGGCAAAAGAAAGGTTTTGTTGCAGTCTGTCCAGAAAACAAACCAACAGAGGGTTATCGTGTGTTAAAACAGCCGTATATGATTTCCTACCCTGCAAGTAATGTTTGAGGAACAAAATTAGTGATAGTTTTATTTGTTTTCACATCAGTGTCATGTGTTATTACTGTTACAAGGGAAACCTGGGTGTGGTTTTAACCATCGAAACTTTCTGAACAGAAACAGCTTGGTTCAGAGTGTCTGCAGGTTTCTGGGTAAACCAATCAGTGGGTGGATTTCAGGATACCTGAGGTATAGTTAGGGTCATCCTTCCCTGAGATCAGCTTATGTGATGAGGTGGAAAATGGTTGCTGCTCACCATATGGCGTAGATTTTAGCAGAGATTTTTTTTCAAATGTTCATAAGCTGGTTTTCCACAGACTGTATAATTGTGCAAATTGGAATTGTGAAAATAAATAAATTGCTTAATGGAAACACATCAATTTTGAGAAAAGGTTTATGCAATAGGTCAGGTGATTTTTTTCGGCTGTATCAAAATTTGTGTGATTTGCAATGCAAACTTTTTTTTTTGCATCACACAAGTGACATGATCAACAGCTGGATGTCACTATTGGCAGAAAAGAGAAAACGACAGGAAGAAGTAGGATGATGGCGGTCATGATTTTTAATGACTTACCGCATGAATAAACTTATTCACGTGTGATTTTTGTGTTTCTTATTTAATGGAAACACCGTAATTGCAAAATTTTGTCCTTTTGGCATTAGACAAAATTTTGTGCACATTAAAAATGTGCACAAAATTTGTTGTTTTTCAACAGCTACTGTTAAAAAACAACAAATGAGAGACAACATTCACAAGAAATGCAAACCTGTGCCCACTTTTTTTAACAGACCACAATTAAAAACATGTGGATACCCATAATTAAATTTATGTACAGTAGACTACAACTGTCCTTAAATCAATCTATTCTCATTTATGGGTCAAAATTGATCACATATATAAGAGAAAGAGAGAACCTGGCTAGATAAGTAAGTCATCATAGAAAAGTAAAGGACAGAGTGTACTAAATGTGAGAACATCCTGAGTGCAGCTATCATGTTAAGCCAGATAGAAACAGAACAAAAGAAACAAAAACAAAGCAGCTGTTTCAGTTGGAGCAGAAGTGTTTCTACTACTTTAATCACATTTTCAAAATGTCTGCCTGTGCTCCTCTGTTAGAGAGGAGAGCAAAATTATGGTGCAAGAGAAAAGAATGAAATTAAGGTGTACCCTGTTTGAAACAAAATACAGCTGGCAGGTGATGCTAGATGTGAACCCAGGAAAACCACATGTTGAAACTCGATTATAATGTGCAACCAAATAAGTAAACATAAACCTATATAAGTTTGCAGCTTAATGTAAAAGCAATGCAGCGTTCCTATAACTATAGCCAGGAAGATTTCAAACACAGACAGAAAATGTGATGTGGTTTACAGAGCGATAAAAAGACATTAATACATTGAAGTACGTCAAAGATATCTAATATTTTATTTATTTAATAACTGCAGAAACAGCTAATTAGGGTCATTGTAGATAGAAAAGAAAAGGAGTTATAAATTTCCACCAAAAAGCTCAGAAACCTTTAGATCAATCTCATAAATGTTCTAGAAATAACTTGTAAATTTCTGACTTCGTTGGTGGATATTTTTTAGTATGGGGCAATTTTTCTGCCATGATCCAAGAGCACATTTTCAGTCTGAAAGCAGGATTTCACGTCTTTTGTTCCCTACAAGCAAGCAGAAAGTTTCGCAAGCAAAGATTACAATTAGTGACAATAAAAAATTGTGCATATGAAAGAATTAAATGCATAGGATTCTGAAATGAACAGCACAGTTTATCTGTGAAATTAAAACTCCAAAGGTTTTAAAAAATACATTCCAGAAATTATTTTTAGAGATTTATAAAAGTTGTCAAGTTTTGACACACCACACTAAGTTAATTTACAGAGAAATAGATTAAACAAGTTATTTTGAGGATGAAACTGGAAAAACTATAATAAATAATTATATCAGGATTACATGTCTGTTTATTTTGTCCAACATAAACTATTTTTCTTTTCTGGAGAGATTACTATTGATAAGTCCATTTCAAAGATATTTTCCAATGCTGAAGTACCCAACCATCCATACATTATTCAGAGGTGAATGGGACATTTCTCTTATTTAGACTGAAATGTCATTACTCAAAAGTGTGATAATAATACTGGACTCTAGATGGCGCAGTTGCTCCAACCAGAGCTTAGAAAAAAGTTTTTCCCATCATCTGAGGCCCTGACGTTCATACGTGACAAACTGGACGAATCTGAAACAGTAGCAACAACTACAAATATGATTGGAATGAGCATTAGAAAGTATTAAATAAAAAAGTACAAGAATAGTAGTTATTTTTGTTTTTTTATAGACCCTTATTTGTAACAGACATATTGGAAACCTTTTACAGAAATTGTTACAGAAATCAGTCCATAGCTCCCAGTCGAATATCTCTGTAAACCTCCCGGTTTATGTTTTTCAAATAATAGATTTCATTTGTTTTTGGGTTTTGTCTCATTTAAATGTTTCAGATCAAACAATTTTTTAATATCAGTCAAATATAACTTGGGTAAACACAAGAAAGCTGCTTTTTAATTACAATTTATGAAGGGAAGAAGCTTTCCAAATGAAAAAAAAAAAATTTAATAACTAGTTGTGGCAGTAGCTTCACTATGCATATTTAATTCCCCTACAGTTTCTTTCCTTCACAACTAAATTCAATCTATCCCAAAATGTATCCACCTGCCTTGTGAGGGACCAGACTCAAATGAGGACAGAAAAGTGTTCAAAGTAGAAAAGGCTTAAATTTAATTCTTCTAAAAATAGTTAACAAAACATAAAGATTTAATGCAAGAATAAGTCAAAGTATAAGTAACAAATTTGGGCCCAATTTAACTGAGGTCAACTGAACTCTAACTGAACACAAACAAAACTGACCTGCAAACAAAGAACAAAAGGCTGCTTGAATAGGGGTGGAGATGGTATGAAAGCATGGTGGTGGTTGCATCATCCTGAGGATCTGTGTTTTTTTGTTGTTGTTTTCTTTACAAATTTTGTATGTCTGAATGTAATTCTCTAAGCTGTTGAGCAACAAGTTGCATTAATTTTGTGGCACTGCGGTTCTGAATTTTAGCTTATTTTGTTACATAATCAATGTCACATATTGTTCATGTGAGGATTTATTGGCTTACAGTAAAACTTAGCAAGAATAAGAGGATTTTAATCTAAATGTTTGTGATTTCTCTCCCGTCATGCCTGAACTGATAAGAAAATTATTTTTATAATGTCCCACACAAAAAGGCAGATCACTGCAGAGATTTCTACATATTTTTTATTCATTAAGACACCTTTGAGATTAGAACTCATAAAATATCCATATAAACATTTTCACACAATTCATATTTACACATTTAGAAAAACAACTTGATGTGGTAGGATGAGCATCTCCTGCTTGTCTGTAACTTTGTCTGTTTCTTTTGTTTCCAGTAGCAACAAATTTCCCTGACCATTTTTCTGATACTACAAAACTACATTTAATATTGAATATTTAGTATTAAGCAGCTCTTAAACAAAACTCTGGAAGCAAAACAGATAAATATTTTCCAGAACCTTAGTGTCTGATTTCATGTTGTTCTAAAGTTGTTTTTTAATTGTGAAGTTAACGCTGCATTTTGTAACTTTTGTACAAAATGCATTTTGTTACATATTTATTTAAAATTGTCCCCATGTCATGACAGTTTGGTATGAGAAAGAAAATCTGTGAAAAAAATCAAGCTCCTCCATGTTCTCCCAGAGCTAACTAGAAAGAACTAATCAGACAGGAGGTGGGTCTTAGCGCTGCCAATCACCCTCTGTGTGGCGGTGCTCGCACCTCTTTGCTCCCCATCATCCCCCTTACTGCAGCTAGAAGAGCCTGTTGTGAATGCTAAGGCTAGTTAGCATGCTCACTGTTTTTCTGTAACTGTAAATTGTTTCTTCTCCATTAGCAAGTTTAGCAGCGCATTCATGAGGTTGATTGACAGCTCTAAGACCCGCCTCCTGGCTCTGATTGGTTGTTTTTCCACTCCTTAAGACGAAAATAGCAGCTAAAGTAGGAGGAGAAACAACCAATCAATGTCAGGAGGAGGGTCTAAGCGCTGTTAATCACAATCTCATGTGGCGCTGCTCATCCACCCCCGTTGCTCTCTGCTACACTAGAGCTAGCATAATTTGTTTTGTGAATGCTAAGGCAGTTTTCCTGTAACAGTGAGTTGTTTCTCTGTCATTAGCATATTTAGCAGTGAGAACATGAGGATGATTGACAGCTCTAAGACCCGCCTCCTGGCTCTGATTGGTTGCTTTTCCATTCCTTCAGACAGCAGTAGCTTGGGGAAGAGAAGGAGATCGATCTTTTCACAGATTATCTGTCTCATAACAAACTGTCACACAACATGGTGACAGTTTTAACAAATGTGTCAAAATTATATGTTTTTGATTAAATAAAAGTGAATGAGATCCAACTTTAATATCTCATCACACAGTCTGGATGTTATGTTTCAGCTCAGGACCCAGCAGGGCCTCCAGGTTTTCTATCTTCATCGCCTCTACGTCTCTGGAGCTGGCCAGGCTGGCGGCTCGGGTGATTTTGGTGAGCGTTTCCTCGTACGGCGGCGGCAGATAAACCATGACGAAGACGCCGTCCGATCCGTCAGAACTGGTGCTAGTGTGGCGCTCGGCGTTCCTGGTCAGGGAGGCTAGAAACTCTGCGTTGGCATCTGCGTCCTGGACGTCCAGGGCGATTATGTTGGCCAGGGTAAGTTTGTGGCGGAAACAGCGTTTGTAGATCAGACCAGCCAGGAGAGCCAGCAGGAAAACGGAGACGATCGGGAGACAAATGTACAACGCCAGCTCTGAGCCTCTGTCCTCTTCTAACTCCACATCAGGCCAGGTGATGATCTGAAGATCAGCAAGAAAGATTCAGATTTAAAAACCTGATTTTCTTACATTACACCATAGAGGATGGTATCTGAAAAGTAACACATGAAAACAAGTAATAATTTCACTGGATTTCAGCTTTTAAAACCTGAACAAAATGATTAGAACCTTTATAATCTGCATTATAACTACAGAGGGCCAAATGGGACAAAATTAAATAAATACACCATTAAATCATTAATTAAAATGAACCATGAAATAAACGTTAAATTCAATGTTAAAAAATGTATTTAATTGACAATTAATTGATTAAATATGTAAAATTATAATAACAGATGCAAATAATTGTCTATGTCAAGGTTTTGTTTTTGCTTTAAGAACAGGTTGAAGCTGCACCAAAGTGTGCAAATATAAAATCAGAATAGAATAAAATGACAAAACGAAAATAAAACATATTCATGTAATTTTTCACTAACTTGAGGGTCTTTAATTTGTTCCAGTTTAAAAACTACAAAACTCAGAAAGAAAGTGCAAAGTTTCCAAACTAAATGCAAGAAAAATATATCTAATAAAATATTACTGGTACTTTTAATAGTACTAATACTAAAAGTACCATGTTTTTTCTATGCAATTACTCCATTAAAAACTGAAAACCTGCTGCAATCTGCATTTGTTATTGTAACTGTATTTAAAAACATGATTTAATTCTTTCTCATTTTTACCCAAAGTTATTCTAGAAGGTCCAGAGAGACTGTTTGTTTTCTGTTATGTTTTTGTTTTTTCTCTTTTGGACCTACAGATGAATTTCTTTACGATATCATGTCATATGTTGGGTTAATTGTGTGTAACACAGCTGACCAAAATCAGCATTTTCTGTTATTTCAAATTGATTACTTTCCCCTCTGTAGAAGTTAGAAAACATGTTGTTTTGTTTTCAGTAGTAAGACGCTATTAAATCCTATTTGTGTGGATTCCAGATTCGAATGCGTGCACGACGTTAGTGGCCTAAAACCGAAGGTTTCTGGGGATTTGCCAGCTGGGAAAGAGTGGTTGGATTTTGTCTTGACTTAAAGCCGCATCAGCAGATAAGACAAAAGCTGAATTTACATTTGATCCACACATGAGGCTGATCTTTCAACCTTCCAGCTGCTACAAAACAGCATGTTGTGTTGCTGTTGTTTACTTCAGTGTCTCTAAATTCCCTCCCAGTAATCACTTACGCTCAGGGTACCTAAAAATGTTACTCGAGTAAGAGTATTTCTGCTTTAACATATTTTTACTCAGGTAAAAGTAAAACGTAGCCACCCAAGAAATTCCTTAAGTAAGAGTAAAAAAATATTTGGTAAAAAGTTTACTCAAGTACTGAGTAAATTACCAGATTATCAATCATTTAATGACTTTAACAGTTTTTGTTAAAGTTTCATAAGTTTTTTTATTTAAAGAAACTGATCTGGAAAAAAAATATATTTTGCCTGATTTTGTTATTTTTTGCTACTTATATAATTTATTGTCATTGTGGTCCTTAAAACACCAAAATTTCCACTTAACTTTATATTCTGGGTCATCTGATGATGTAATTTTTAAATATTAAATGATTGATAATTTCATCAGTTACTCAGCAGTTGAGTAGACTTTTTACTTTTACTTGAGTAAAATGAGTTGAAGTAGCGCTACTCATACTTTAGTAACATTTTTGGCTACTCTACCCAAATTATTTTTGTCTAATTTCAAGTGTACTAAGATACATAAACTAGAAACTAGACTAAAAAATACTTGGTAATATTTTGTGTTTTTGCAGTGAACTTTAAAACTCTGCACTGTATTGTTATTATAATAATTATCCAGTTATGATGTAACTTCACACACCTGCTGCTCCTGTGTTGGAAGCCGTCCCGTCTCCCAGTCGTCCAGCCCATCGCCTGCTGGTCCAAACCTCATCCAGCTGCTGTCCAGCAGCATCCGGATCATGGTCAGCTGCTACTGGAGGGGGAAAATGGACGGATGTATGGATGGAGAACGGCCGTTTGTAGCAGCAGGATATGTGTCTGCAGAGAAAGCTGCGCTGAGTTAAGGATGAGATGAGCAGGTTTCTGTCCAGCTGTGGTGGGAGGGACCAGAGGTTAAGCAGCTGCTCACATGCTTACACATGCAGCGGAGCAACTGCCCAGTGATGGGATTATCTTTGTTTTGTCTGCCCTTCATCACAGTAACTGGAAAGCCTGGTGAGACAAAAGGGCGTGGCTTGTCTTAAACCTCAGTCACGTGGAGTAAACGATAGGAAAATGACATAATAGTAACCTTGGGACCTCCGCAGCATGTGTGTTTTACAGACGCATTGTGGTAAGAAAAGTCTCAGAAACGTCTGAGCTAACGCGAGAAATGGGTCTGAAGCACTGTTTCACGATAAAACAATGAACAACTCATTGTTCATTGTAAATAACTCATTTTGAGTTATTTACAGATTCTGAAAGAGTCTAACCTTTCCAATGATGTCAAACACATGGAAATCAAAGAATAAGTTAAGTTGTTAATAACATTTTAGGTCTATTTGTAACTAGACTTGACTTGCTGTGGCAGAAATAAAAATCCTCTTCTGCACCTTTACATATAAAAGTTATCCACCCAGTTCTATAAATTGTATTTATTTCCCGATTAAACCATTTTTAATTAAATAAAAATAACAATAGCTGTTGTGGTGCGAGCAGAGCATTTTTAGTAAGCAAAGTCATAATAAGCAAAGAACAGTTCTCTCTTACTGAGATTCGAGTCCTACCCTTCAGGAACCGTTCAAAGGAATCGAATCGCTAGTGAATGTTTTTGTTGAGGCAATAACATAAATTGATGAAAAGCTAAAAAACAAAAGTGGATTTTACATAATATTGTCCCAAAACACAATGAAAACATGGTTTAAGCATCATTAAGGTGTTTAAAGTCAGACTGAAACATTTTATTAATGCATTTATTCTAAAAGAAAAAAAAAAGTGACAAAGTCCTTTAGTAGTAGGTCAAACCCTTTTATTCAACCTTTTCAGATTTATTTAGTTTTTTGATTGAGATTCTGACTTCTACCACTAGACGGCGATAGTGCATAACAGACGTTTGGAAAGACCCACCCCGTGACGTCAGTCAAGGTGTTTTACAGGTTAATGAGCCATCAGTGTTTTTACTATACACGCCTGAGGACTAGTCGGAGCTTTGACTCATTTCCACTGACGGGACGTTTGAGAGGAAATCGACTTAAAGGGAAAAATAGCTCCAATGTCAAATCACGCAGTTGTCGAGGCTTTTAATCCTTTTTGCCAAATGTGGGGAAGCTGAGGTTTAATTCGTTTAATTCTGGCAGCCGGTCGCTGAGGAGGAAGTCCAAACTGATCGTCAATCAGAACCTTTTCAAAGGCCTCAGACATGCAGACGAATGGTGCGTTCACGGCCCTGATTCTCATCTGCGGGCATTTTTCTGGCGCCGGTAAGAAGGTTTTCTTTAAAACAAAAATATTGACGTTTCTTTAGCTGAAATAAGGCTTTGTAGCTAGTTTACAGACAATGCATAAAGAGATATATATGAATTTAAAATGAAAAATAGAAAATGACTGCAATATATCTAATATTGGAGAAAAATATTGTAAAGATGTACCCTAAAACAACTAACATACACGAACTGATAAGGAAAGGATTGTTTCTTTGATGTTTTAATATCTCGTTTCTATTTCAAAGTGGCTGATAAAATGAACAACAAGGAAAATCCCGAATGAAAAAAATGAATATCCATAGAAATCCTAGCCAACAAATACACTTATTTTGTTTACTTTAACAAAATAAGTGAATTTCCCGTCTTTTGTTCTGAAAAAATGACACAAAAAATATAAATAATACAAATTAACTTGACTAAGGTCTTTAAAATTAAATCTGAAAACTTGATGCAAATCCTAAAAAAAATTATGTTTTTTGATATTTAGGTAAATGTCTCCTATGTTCAGTTGAAAAGGTTGTGAATCTTGACCTTTGTTTTGTTGTACAAGGCTGAAAAGGGACAATTCTGTGAGATGTTGTCACCTGAAAGTAATCAGGGCTGACCTGTTTGACAGAAGGTGTGGAAATACTTTTTTGTTCGTCTTCTTCGAACTCTTGCCCAACCTGCTTGAATGCAGCTCCGCTACAACTTGTACTTTTCCACTGGCTAAAAAGCAGATTGAAAAATCTGCTTAAGTAATTTAAATTCAATATCAATTTAGTTTATTTATAGTTCAATTCACAACAAATCTGTGTTTTTTTTTTACTTCCCTAAAACTGGAGTATGTACCTTTTGTAAATATCCATCCATCCATCCATCTTCTTCCACTTATCCGGGGTCGGGTCGCGGGGGTAGCAGCTTCAGAAGGGAGGCCCAGGCTTCCCTCTCCCCAGCCACTTCTTCCAGCTCTTCCGGGGGAATCCCGAGGCGTTCCCAGGCCAGCCGAGAGACATAGTCCCTCCAGCGTGTCCTGGGTCTTCCCCGGTTCCTCCTCCTGGTGGGACGTGCCCGGAACACCTCACCAGGGAGGCGTCCAGGAGGCATCCTGACCAGATGCCCGAGCCTCAACTGGCTCCTCTCGATGTGAAGGAGCAGCGGCTCTACTCTGAGTCCCTCCCGGATGACTGAGCTTCTCACCCTATCTCTAAGGGAGAGCCCAGCCACCCTACGGAGAAAACCCATTTCGGCCGCTTGTATCCGCGATCTCGTTCTTTCGGTCATGACCCAAAGCTCAAGACCATAGATGAGGGTGGGAACGTAGATCGACCGGTAAATCGAGACCTTCGCTTTTTGGCTCAGCTCTCTCTTCACCACGACGGACCGGTACAGCGCCCGCTTGACGGCAGACGCTGCGCCAATCCGCCTGTCGATCTCCCGCTCCCTTCTTCCCTCGTTCGTGAACAAGATCCCGAGATACTTGAACTCCTCCACTTGGGGCAGGACACCCCCCCACCCCATCCCACCCCCCTGACCCGGAGAAGGCACTCTATCCTTTTCCGGCTCAAGACCATGGCCTGGGATTTGGAGGCACTGATCCTCATCCCGGCCTCTTCACACAAGGCTGCGAACCGCTCCAGCGAGAGCTGCAGATCACGACCTGATGAAGCCAAAAGGACCACATCATCCACAAAAAGCAGAGATGCGATTATAAGGCCACCAAATCGGATCCCCTCAACACCTTGGCTGCGCCTAGAAATTCTGTCCATGAAAGTAATGAACAGAATCGGTGACAATGGGCAGCCCTGGCGGAGTCCAACTCTCACCAGAAACGAGCCCGACTTACTGAATTCAAAACTGTAAAACCATCAACTTCCACTCAATATTCAGAAAATGTTTTGGACTGGATTAAATGAGTCTAAACAAAGTACAGATATAAATCAGCTTTAAAAATCTCATTCATATGTTTTACAGGATGGGTGTCTCAAAGACCAAACATTTTATTAATATAATATAAAATATATGAATAACTGTACATTTAAGGAAGAGAATGTGAGGTTTAAGTGTATTTCAATGTGGGAATAATTTCAGAGTTCATCATGTGGGGAGATTTAAATGTTTGTAGGTTGATTAGAGCAGCAGGGAAGCTTTAGGTCAATTATGTAAAATTGCATGACAATGGGGCAGGAATTGTTTTATTTTTATTTTTTTCAGGTTCTCACCTGATGTCTGTTAAAAATAAATAAATGAAAAAAGTTTGGCGGTAACAGCATCATGCTGCCAGGCTGTTTTTCTTCAGCCGGTCAGAGTTGATGGGAAGAAAACCAGTTAGTCTACAAAGAGTTCAGGATAGGCCGGCGGTCCAAAACTAATGTTTCTGTCTCTCCGCAAACAGGAAGTAATTTGTCGAGTCAATTTCATCTATAAACGTTGCATCTGAAACCAGAAGTTTATATACTTTATATAAGAAACACCACAATTCTCTTCATGGTATGTTGGCTGATTTATTTATTCTTTCCATTGACGTTACACAAAGAAGCCGTGTGTTTAAATTACATCCACAGGTTTGTATCTAATTAACTCAAATGTTATGAATAAGCTTCCAAACACCTGGCATCAAATGTCCCAAATTGTTTAAAGGCGTATTTAAGCTTTTGACTTTAGAGAAAATAATAAAATTTGCTGCTGTTGGTAAAAATCTTAATTGACCTAAAATGGGAAAAGTTTGTCAGTGTGGAAAAAAATACAGTGTATGTAAACTTCTGGTTTCTATGTATGCAAATGGACCAAAGTGCTGAACAAGATCATCAAATACTAATCAATCAATAAATGTATAAAATACAACAGCTAAAATCAATAAAATAACATAAAACAATAAAATACAATGTTAGCTCTTATCAAATGCTATAGAATAAAAATGAGTCTTAGACCGATTCAAAGTAGGAATAGTACTTCTACTTAATTATTTGTGTTTATAGATCACAAAAATTACTCTAAATATTTGTCTTTGCACTAAAATGTGGGGTGTAAAAACTTTAGCAAGTCACTGTATGGATAAATTTCTCTTCTTTTGCTGTGGGCTGTTATCTGATTACATGTTGGTACAAGTTGAAGTTTCATGTATATTCCTGGATTGTTTCTCAGAGCCCATCTGTTGCCTTTTCCATTTCCTCGTTTTAAAGCGTTTTTGTATTTTTGCGACACCTTTTGGAACTTGACTAACCGATCGACTGAGGCCGGTTGTTGCTGCTATCAGCGAGTTTCTTAAACTTTCTTATCATCTCGTTTGATCTGTGGAGTTTAACCTGCAACTGAAGAATTGTAAAACTATAAACACATGAGTTTGTAAAGCAAAGGTCAAAAACATTTCAGTTGCTGTTGCAAACTCTTTCAATAAACAACTCAGAATGATCTTAAAGATTATTTAACTTTTGTTAAATGACTTGGTAATTATTTAAGCAGAAGGAAATTAAAGTATCTGAAATCAGTTAATCGAACGATAAATTAAAATGAGCTCAATAATTTCCATTTGCCTGATTTATAGTTTTTCTCTTTCTACCAAAAACGGGATGATTAAAGTCTTCAGTCTGGTGCTTTGGCCTCAACTAGCACTTTTGTTTTGAGGACTAATTTTGTTTACAGACTTTATAATTAAGTTTATTTGTTGTTTCTGTTGTTTTCTTCCTTTATCTTCCAGTTTCAGTATTAAATATTCATTATAATTTAAAGTTTATTGATCTTTGAGAATGTTTTATTTTATTATTATGCCATTATCAGTATAATACATTATATTATCGTTTGTAGCAATAACTTCTGACACAATTTATTGTCCAGCTAAATTTATTACCATGACAGGCCTAATCAAGTAGCCAATAGAAAATCAACAAAAACATAAAGCATGCATAGGTTAAACATATTTTGTAGGTTAAACATATTTTGTAGGTTAAACATGTTTTTACCAAAGTTAAAAACTCACCAATAAAGTGGTTGATGTATTTATAGATGTTGCCATGGAGCCGATCACAAACAAACGAAGCAAAAAACACAGCCATGATTTTTGTTTTCTTAGTTGTTGATTTAAATTCTAATTATGTTAAATGGGAGGAAAGGATGTAGCTGTTTCCTCTGCTAATGGTTCTGCTTCGATCCAGAGAACATCTGGCATCACCAGGCGTCCTCATCTATTGATCAATCAATAGTAATCAATCATTCTGACAACTGGAAAAAATTTGACACATTTTGCAGATTTTTTTTTATTTAACCACTTAAACTTTTTTTTTTTTTTTTTACAGTACAATACATTAAAAGATGAAAATAAACAAATCAATTCATTAAAAAAACAATTCCTAAAATACAATAATATTGCTCGACTTAACATCAATGCAGTGTACGACCGATCTGTTTACTTTTTGGATTAACCGATTATTGGATAGCAAAAAGGGGCATAAAAGATTTATTTTTACTAAAACTGGCCTCATCAGTAGTGTTGAGTACTTTCTTTTTAATCTTTAATTTAAAAGATTAATGCATATATATTTATTTTTTTACAGTTTTGGTTTAATTACAAATCTCAGTATGTTGTTCTTTTTGGAAATATCATAGTTAAGGATTAATTGCTAAGTTAGTTGATTATTTAAAAAATCGATTCATCACGATTAATCGCTTCAGCCCTACATTTTTTAAATAAATTTTTTATTACCATTATTGCAGGTTTCCTGTCCGGCTGTCGTCATTTTCTGACAGGAGAAATAAAAAATTGATTTCCACTTTAACTAAAAACTCGTTATAAACGGAGGTTTTTCTGAAAAACGGGGCATTAGATTTGGTCTGTGATGATTTTTTCCCCCATCTGCTGAATCGCCCGCGCTGGATTCCTGCTCTGGCAGCGAGAAACAGTAACTGGAATGCTGAACAGCAGTAAACCAGTTGCTGTCATCTGTCACCTCAAGGCCTTCAGATCCTGGATGCAGTACAAAGTGTTACCGTATGTGTTGCGTAAAACTCTATTATAGCTTTGGGCAGCAGTCTGACTTGTTTTTGAAAATTATAACCCTGATGGCTCAGAGTTTTGCTGTTTGAACTATGCAGATCTTTATCTGAGCAGGTATGACAGAATGTTAAGTGGGGGTTGCGCCTTTGAATTTGGGTACAACCTCATGTTTCCTAAGGGTGCGTTCACACCAGCCCTGTTTAGTTCTCTTTAATCAAACTCTAGTTTGTTTGCCTAGGAAGTTTGGTGTGATTCTGCAATCTAACTGATTTGGACCAAAAAAACAAGCTCTGGTCCGGCTAAAAACATAGGTCTGGGTTTGGTTGAAGCAGACCGGAGATGGCTCCAAAAGCAGGAAGTAGACTATAGCGCAGGGCATTCTGGGTAAATACAACAAAAACAAACACAGAAGTTGAACTCTAGAGTGAGAAAAGGATTGTGGTCTTTTACCAAAGACAAAATAGAAATCTTACAGCCTCTAAAATCAGACACCACTCCATTTTTGTTTACAGTTTGTGAAGAAGGAAGTTGCTCTTTTATCATCTTTGTTTCGTTTCCTTCAGTGGTTTTTGTTGTGGCGCCCCCACAGGCGTGGAGGAGGACTTTTAGGCCAGTTCTGAGTCGTTTTGGTTTAATTATGGAAATAGTTTCATTTACAATATTTTGAATAGAGCTTATTGTTGAAGTTCTGGTTTACCTAACTCCGTTTAATGCACCAGAGGACGAGTAGAATATGAAATACCTATATTTGCCAAAAAACGGAAGTCTATAAGAGAATTGTCTTTCAGAGTATTACAACTCTTATTTGCTTTTCTCCTTTGCAGTTCCACCTCCATCAAATGTGATGGTGAATTGCATAAACCTGAATACCACAGTTAGCTGGGATTACAGTAAACATCAACCTCAAACCATTTTCCGGGTAAATATCACTGGATCTAGCGCTGTAGGGTAAGTATCTGCTGTTGCTCACCCTACTGTTCTTTCTCTCTTTGATTTAGAGCAATATTAATGAAATTAAACGATTGTTTTGTTTTCTTGCTTTGATTGAAGGTCTTTTGAAGCGAATACAAGAGACCACCACTACGACCTCCGCCAGTTTGTGTTCGGCTCTAAGGAACGCTACCTTTCTTTCATGGTTGTTGACGTAACAGCCTTCCAAGGAGGCGAACAGTCTGAAGCCGTTCGGTCACAGTCCTTCTCCTTCAACCGTTTAGAATCAGTTGATAAGAAATGTAAGTAAAATCATTCAGCATGCTCAGCGACTCAGCATTTAGCAGACTTTTATGGGGTGCCATTTGTAAAACTGCACAAACAAAAAAATTAAGTGCAATAATTTGGGTTATTTGGCCTTTCAAAATTGTAAAAAATATACATTTTACATTTTCAGTCATATTTCACCATATTATTCATTCATTTATAAACCACACGGTCTCCAACTAAATAATTAATTTAGCGAGTAAAAACCATGTTTTTTATTTCCTTCTATTTCTTTACTATAAGCCACTTTGCGTTAGTTTAACACACAAACACGTTTTTGTGGGAGGAATAAATGAAGGTTATGAATACGGTTGCATGGCGCTGAAGCTTGACTGGAGCTGGATTGTGGTGTTTGCACTGGTTTCCAGCCAGCTTCCTGATGCTCTCGCAGGATGCTTGACTTGGATTTCAGGTGAAAGGAGCCAGTCAGATAAACTTTAAATAATCTTCTTTTAGGTTCGTTGGATTTTCCTGATGTGAAGGTACACAAGACTGAAGAGGGGGCTTCTGTGAAGTTCCCAAATCCCCTCCATTTCTACGACGAATTGAAGAGGACTGTCTCACCAAACAGTAACGCTGCTCTCCATTACAGTGTTTCATCATCTGAAAACACTGTAAGTAAGCTACCATTGTAAACTGTGTTCCTTTAGTTTTTTTGTTGTTGTTTTTTTACCGTGAAAAGATTGCACGCTAATATTTGATGGCTGCAAAACACCAGGCTGTAATCCTGATCTCTTTTCATCCTCAAGTTGACGCTAACATTTCTGTTCCTATGTTTAAAATCTGTCATTGTCTCAAATTTTCTCAAAGTTTGGAGTGATTTTACATCAGTTTCACAGTGTAATCACCGCAAAAGAAAACACCTTTCCATGCTAGTGTGTTGCATCTGATCTCTGTTGAAACTGCACCACTTAGATAATATGTGTAGCTCATTTAAAATGTTAGTTATCACAAGCTTTTGAGAGAATTAAATATGCAACCACCTTTTGATAGGAGATATGTATTTTATTGGTTTGTTAGTCCAGTATTTTATAGGGTGGTGACTAAGTTGAGCTTCATAAATGGCAGAGTTTGGATGTTGGATAACAGATTTATGAGCAGAGGAGGTTGGAAAGCACCTTCTGGTTCTTTGAGTTTAAATCTGCTGTCTAAGGCTTTGCACACACCAAGCCGAGTCTTTATGAAAAGAAATATGTTCGCCATATCGTTTTAAAAAAATATTTTACACAGCGGACTCGTTTCAAAAAAGCTTTTATCCAAATAAACTCGCACAAATTTGCCCCTGAGCAAATTTGTGCTGCATTGCCTATAGGGGGCAGTGTAGCGCAAAGCTAAAACCTGTCAGCCAATCAGATTGCTTCTAACAACCTCCACTTCCTGTTAGTAATTAAACATGGGATCAGCAAGTTCATTTAAAAGTTGAACTACTTTTAAATAGGATTTTAGAGTATAAAGTTAATGAAACATACAAACATCGATTGGGAATCATATGAAAGGAAATATGTGGTGAGTTGTTGGTTGCAGATGATAACGCATGGGAACCTAAATCTCCATTTTCCCATGTATACACACAAACAAAATGTTTGCTCAATTCTCCTTTTTGAGAGTTTTTATAAATAATTGTTTTTATGGACATTAAACTAAGTTTTTTTGTGGATAAAATGCCAAATCACATAAAAATGTATTTGTTTTCCTAATTATCTGTCTACATGTGAACTAGACTGAACTTCAGCTTCACAGAATTGGAGAGGATGAACCTGTTAAGATTTAGCCATGCAGACTGTATTTGCACAATATTGCAGCTTGTTAGAGCTCAGTTTGTATTTCATAAAATTCATCCAAATAGGACTTCTGGGATACCAAACACTAATACTTTTTTTTTTTACCCCTCCAGGGGGTCTTTTTTGTGGGCTCTAGTGTCCCTTATGTAATAGTAGGCTGACAGGAAACAGGGAAGGAGAGGGGGGAAGACATGCGGCAAATGTCGTCGGGTCCGGGAGTCGAACCCGCGACGGCCGCGTCGAGGACTCAAGGCCTCCAGATATGGGTCGCGCTATCCCCTACGCCACCATGGCACGCCCCCAAACACTAATACTTGTGACAATTATGTGATTTCAGTTTACAGAGACATGCAGAGCATCAGACGAAACCTGCAAACTCGACGTGACGGAGGATTGCGTCACCTTAAAGGGCTACCTGTGGTTTGAACCGTTGCGTGTTAAGCAAATAGAGTTCAAAGAGACGAAGGAATACTGCTCTGAAAAACAAGGTAAGTATCTACTGGAAATAAAGAAAAAGTTGCATTAAAACATGGATTATACCATGACAGGTTTCCAGTGGTGAAACAGACACCATGTTTAGCACAGACACTTCTCAGATATTCCTCTTTTCAAAAGGCATTTACTTCAAATTCAAAATGGCCGCCATATAGAAGTCTTATATTTTGCTCTAATTATTCACATATTTGTCTAATGATTCTGATATCAAACTATATATTATTGATCAAATGGAATCCAAATCTCTAACTCCAAAATCTATCAAAGATGATTTTTTAAATTTATTTGTAAATATATAAAATAAGCTCAAGTGGCTAAATGAAAAATCTGCAGAATGTGACCATTTTTTAAAAATCTAATTAATCATCAGAATAAGTCACAGAGTAATCAATTACTAAATTATTGTCAGATTGTAAACTTATTGAAACCAATTTGAATAAAAAAACTGATCTTGATTAAATTGAAATAAAATAACCAACAGACATGTTTTAAAATCCAAACATTTTCAAACAGAAAGGCATTTTCCCTAACCTGATCGCTATCCCTGCTTGTATTTTAGGTGCAGACGTTGATGGACTGGTAATGTTCGCCATCATTCTGGGGTCCATTTTTCTCATCATAATCATCGTAGCAGTGGCCGTCGTCTGTAAGGTGGAGGCCTGGACCACGAAGATACCAATGCCAAAAATCCGGGTAATCAGAGGAATCAACATTTTTCCTTTCTTCCTCCCAGCATATTGGATCCAATGTAGCTAGAAAAAGAGTAAATTTCCACCAAAAAAACTCACATGTTGAGACTAATCTTAGAAATTTTCTAAGAAAAACAAACAAAAGTAATTTTCCTAAGTTTATGGGGGGGGAAATTCTCAAATTCTATAGAAAAAAATGAAATTTCTGAGTTTGAAAAGTTGAAAAATTTGCTAGAAATATCTCAGATGTTTAACTTAATTTCAGAACATCTGTGGAATTTTCAAACTCAGAAATTTCCATGTTTTTTTTTCCAGAAAGTTTCTGAGATCTCAAAATTTTAGGGTTTTTTTTCTAGAAATTTTTTTACTTTTCAAACTCAGAAATTTCCAAGTATTTCTAGAAAATATGAGATGAATCTCAAAATTTTTGTTATTTTTTTGTCTTTTTCTAAAAAAAACTTGAGATTAATCAAAAAAATTTCAGAGATTTCTGGGGGAAATGTATTTTTTCCTACATTGTCCCTGATTCATGCCGTCCAGCTGACTGCTTGCTTGTTTCCAATTCTTAACAGGAGAATTCAGAGGGAAACGGTGAACGGCAGAGTTTCTTTACCCCGCATGTGAATCCAGAGAACAGTCCAGTCTCCGTCGTCTCTCCGCCTGTCGAGACGACTTCGCTCGTCTCAGAGGACAAGAACTTCTGTGAGCAACCGGAACCGGACGACGGCGCCGGTGATTACGACTGTCGGACCAACGGAAACTACGCGGATGGAGGCTATTTGGAGGAGAGCATCCCGAACCTGGACCTGGAGAGTTTTGTGTCGGGGGCAAACGGGACGGACGACGACTCTCCAGACGGCTCCGTGAAGACGGAGTGCGTTTCCTTATCTTCCACGGAAGAGGAAAGCTCGCCGTATGACCGGCCACATGCATACTCGCAGACGGACCTGGGCGACGGAGAGCCGGTCATTGGTTACCATGGGAACTAAAAGGAACCGCTTCTGGGATTCTTTCCTTTTTAGTTGGTGCTTCAACAGCAAGCCTCACATGTACCTCAGGGAATATAAAGGGACACCGATGTTTGGGACATCGATGAACTCTTAAAGTGACAGGAAGTAAATACATTTTTCCATCCATGACCTCATAGTGGAGACGCATCAGGTTGAGGACGCTGCCTTTCTGGATGCTTCCTGAAGCATTTTAACAGGTGCAATAGATGCTAAAGTTGCACTAAGCAACTTTTAATAATAATAAAAAAACTTTACATATTTGTCTTGACAGTAAAGTATGAGACAGATGATCTGTGAAAAAAAAAGCTCCTCTACCTTCCAACAGTACTTACTACAAACAGCCAATCAGAGCTAGGAGGCGGGTCTTAGTGCTGTCAATCATGACTGTGTGCAGTAAAACCTATTGTGAATGCTTAGGCTAGTTGGCATGGGAAGCAATGACTTTGGATAACCAAAGTTTCCTGTAACAGTGAGTCATTCCTTTGCCATTACCACGAGGATGATTGACAGCGCTAAGACCCTCCTCCTGGCTCTGATTGGTTATTTTTGACAAGGAGTTGTAAATCTTTTCACAGATTCTCCCACATGCTGACAGTTTTAATATGTAAAAACAATTTAGTAAAAGTTGTATACTGCAGCTTTAAAGCATCTTTCTTTAGGGATTATTCTGATTAGAGAGGCGGCACATGACCACTCAATCTTCAGTGACAGGTTTCGACTATTAGCGCTGATTAATCTGCCAAAAGTTAATCTTTAACCTTATTTAATGTTTTATTACCTGATCAAACTAAACGGCAGTCAGCATGTGAAACAGTCGCACCCAAGATGACTGCGATGGAAACTATTCGACTTGTAAAACTGGCTCCAGAAGTTTTTTATAGACGTTTATGTGACGCCACTGAAGGATTGTTTCTCTTTTTTCTAGAGCTGCTATCTTAAGTTAGTATTTTAATAAATGATTGAATGTTAATTTTATCTTCACTGCGCTCAAAGTGACTGCAGTCTCCTGCTTTTGTAGAACAGGTTTTCTTCCATCCTTGTTTGCATGAGATGGAGGAAGGTCAACACGTTGCTCAACCAGAATCTCCCTGCTATGAAGGCAGGTCGACTCCACAAAGGAAAACATTTTAGATCTTTAGTTTATAAACCATAAATGACTTCATGAAGAATTGGTGATTTTTGTGATTTTATGTATTCATATTTGCTTAAATTTTGTATATTATCGTCACCAATTTTGCATCATTTATCTCTTTTTGTTGGGTTGTAGTCCTTTAACCTCCATGTTGCCAGATTTATTACAAGTTGTCAAAATGGATTCTTTTATTGCCCACAATAAAGTATTTGTATATATTTTTAAAGTGCTTTTTATTGCCATCTTTTTGCAATTTGTGAAGGCAGGCGATTGTTAAACTGTCAGAAAAATGCAGAAAGCGATTATTTTCTACATAATGTTTTTTAATAGAGATATACAAGACACTGGATGGCTGCTCGGTTAAATAACTCATTAACATTCCCACAGCAGTCCAGTTTTTGACGCAGATAAAACACCCGTTCCTCCTGTGGAACCTGTTTTATGCATTCAACCAGTTGCTTGCTTCTTCTTTTTTTGGGGGGGGAGGAGGATTATTTGTTTTGGCTCTGCAGTCACCCAGATTCTCCGTAGGTCAACGCCGTCCTGTTATCCGAGCTTCTCAGTTTCACTGAAGAGAGGAAGCTGTCCACTGGAAAGGCCACCAGGTGAAACGTTCGTGCAGAACGCCAGCGGTCGGTCGGCAGCTACAGCTTCAGGCCCTGAATGTTTGTCCTTAAGTTCAACATTTGCTTCTCCTGTCGCACTTTCTCCTCCTTGAACGCCAACTTGTTCGCTTTCTTCTCCACTCTCCTCTCCTAAAAAAAAAAGAATATTCAAAGTATATCCAAATGTTGAGCTTCAGTTGCAGTCTTTTCTCATCTGGCAGGGAGTGTCTGTTCACCTTTTGTCAAGCAAAACAAACAAGTGGTGCCCTTAAAATAAATAAATCGTGGCTAAAGATGCATTAGCTGTAATGAAAATATTTTGCTTTGACCCATCTTTGCTTATCGATAAACTTGTCTGGGACTTCAAGATATATCTGGGTTTCTTTGGCAAATCTGACTATATATGTGGCTGAAATGATTGTGAATCGTTAACTGGAATCTAGAGACTCAAAGGCAATCTGCAAGAATAAACCAAAATTGTACAAAATAAATAAGGAAAGCAGAAAAGGTTCAGCTTTTCACATAGAAGTATTTTGCAGCTGCAGATGCATTCTTTGCTACAAATGATCAACCGTATGTTAAAGGAATGCTACATTATTGCATTTTAAGCAACTTGAAAAGAGAATTTAATTATTTGCACTTTTATTGTATTTCTGACATTATATAAAAATCTTTAAGTGGTTAAATAAATATGCAAGATGTGCCACTTTTTTATCTGATAAATCATCAGAATAAATCGATTATGAAAATAATTGATAGTAAAACTGCAACTAACCAACAATGAAGATTGATCCCAAGTGGTAAAACGTTGGTTCTCAGTAAATCAACCTATGGTTCAATGTTCTAGTGTAAAACAGCTTTGGATGCCATAAGAGGAACAATTGAAGCCACAATACTAAATATATAACATTTAGTTGTTAAAATGTTGCAGGTATCGCCTGACAAAGCAGCAGCTTTCAGTGTTTCTTTTTCTTTTAATAATAATACAAATAATACAAAGATGGAAATGATTCAACCCAGCAGAAATACTGTAAATAAGTCTGTTCACTTTCTGCCATCCAGATTGTGATTTTTAGCAGTTTGGAGAAACATTCCTGAGGAAATCTTTTTTTTTTTTCAGAGATAATGGTTTCTAGCTGTAATGTAGAAGCTGGAGATTAAAACAGGAAAAAAACTTTAGAGTAATCTTTCTCTGCAGAAGATGATCTTTGAGTGGTATCTCAGAATAAACAGCTCAGTTTTTGCCTTTCTTTGAGCTTTAAGATTACTCTGCATGTGTTACCATGGTAACAGGCCCACGAATCTGCTTTTTGACGATGGAAATCCGTACGTTACCTCAACGATCTTTGACAATCACGCTTATCCGACTCAACAAACGACAAACAAAGCCAAACCAGAGGCTCTTCGAGGTTTCCTCACCTTCCGCTCGTCTTTGATGGCCTGCTTCCTCGCCCTCCTCTCCTCTTTGCTCTCCTCTTTGTTTCGGGCCTGCGTCGACACGCGCGGCAGATCCGAGTCGTTGATTCTCGTCATGCGCTCCGCTTGCTTGGCTGTGAGGCCCCTGGAGGGCAGGACGTCCAGAGGGATGCCCGTCTTACCGGACACACGGATCGCCTTTGGCTGCAGACAAACAAGAAGGTTTCCGTCTGATTCGTCGACCTCGAATATTTGACTCTGCTTAATTAAACAAACTCATAATTAGTTCAATTTAGTTTGTTGCTAAACAAGTTCTCAATTTTAGGACGGGAAACCAGTAAAATGTAGCAAACCAAGCAGCACCACAGCAGTTGGCAACTCTTGCAACTGTACAACTTATCAAAACAAATAAGTTATGTTCTGGGATATTTAAACCTGACAGGTCAAAGCACACCACATATGGGAAAATTAACTCACTATTTCTGGTTCATGTGTGCATTTTACTTAATGTGTGTAAATGATTGTATTTTTGATACCTTTGCTGGTTCTTCAATGACTTTAGGTCTGTTGAACAAGTTGGAGTACGTACCTGAAAAACAAGAATATGTGGTTAACATTTAAACTACAGCAGCATTTCTTTGTATTTTCAATATTTTATCTCAGTTTTTGACTGTTAATTTAATTAATGTCAAGGATGAAGGTGTTTCCTCTCGTCAGTGGAGATGATGGAGCTTCATAAGATTCGAGAGTCAAATTCATCACTGATGCTAATAAGGAAACAGATATGAGGCCGATTGAACCTTATCCATCTAAATCCTCTAAATATTGTCTTTTATTCACTTTATATCTTCAAACAATTGATATTTGACAGTGTTGCTGTGGAAAAAATGCATTTCAAACATTTGGTAAGAAAATCTCTAGTAAAAATAAACAATTTAGGCCTTCGTTTGCCTCAGACGTTTGTGAACAAAGATGTTATTACATTCTCCCTTGTCATATTAATATGCTTAATTTAGAAAAAAACCCACAGGTGGTAAAATAATGTAGATGTTTGATCACTTCTGACTGAATTTAATGTTGTATTTTCCAGGATTTAGTGACATCTAGTGGTACGTTGTAGGGTTACATAAATTAAGACAATATTTCTTCCTCAAATAACAGTGTTGTAGTACAGACCGGTTTTGGTCTCGGGATTTTATTTTAAGACCAGTCAAGACTGCAACTGTGAAAATATCACTAAACTTACAACATACTGTCCAGTTTATTAGTAACATCTTTGTTTTCACGGCATGCAAAACGCACCGACTAGAATCCAAGCAATAACGTGACGTACCAATTACCTGTTTGTTACTCTCCCCCTCCCCACCTTTCACTCGCAAGCGGCGCTCCAGACATGCGCAGTGGCAGAAGATGTCTGTCTAATCGTCAGTAATAGAATTGCGCTGCATAAATCATAAGGAATTGTAGCACAGAGATGGAAGCAAAGCAGAACAAAGAGTTTGTTCTGCTTTTAATATTGGTTAAATTTATTTCAGCTCTAAGTATTTAATATCTAGATGTTTTTTATGGGAATGTGAATCTTTCAGATCAATTTGAGAAGCAATTTTGATCATATTTCACATTTTATTGTGTCATGTACCGTGGGCCGCTGGTCTTAGTCTCGAATTCCCTCGGTCTTGGTCTTTACTTGGTCTTGGACCCTAAAAGTCTTGGTCTTGGGTTAGTTGGTCTTGACTACAACACTGTCAAATAAACTGTAAAACTCTGGTAAATTTTTAATTTCAAGATATTTGCACCACAGGAACCTTTTCCAGGCACTGAGGTATTTTAAGGGGACATTATTGCTCAACTTTTATTTTGGTCTCAACTGATGTGCTTATTTTTCATTTTCATCCTGGTGGCCAGAGCAGACAGGTAACAATTTTAGCGGGTCACAACTAAAACAGTAAAAAAATAAAATGTTATTTATTAGCTTTTAAGTAATAAATAACATTTTTAATAAATAAATAACATGGAAGCAAAGCAGAACAAAGAGCTTGTTCTGCTTTGCTTCAATGAAGCCATCTTCTTCATTGAAGAAGATGACTGCATGCCTCTTTATAACATGAACATAATTCTGTGGAGGCCCAGTGGTGTGGCCAGCAGTTTTCAAAAAGGGGCCATGGCCCCTTTGGTCCCCCTCTTGGGGACGCCACTGTCACCAATGTTCTCCAACATTAGTGACCGACTTATACACCTAGATTTATTCTGAGGTTAAATTACACACAAGTGGTCTCTATTTACCAATGAGAGGACTTAAACTTATTTAGATTTTTTAAAGGTTATCAGAGTTTAGCACATCAGCAAAGGCACATCTTAATTTTCTATTTGTAGAAAAGTTTTGAAAATTATGCATCGCTTTTATTTCCCTTCTTAATTATGTGCCACTTTATGTTGAACCATCAAGTTAAATTATATTAGTGTTTGGTTGTAATGTGACATAATTTAGAAAAGTTCAAGCTACTAAATGTGAATCAAAAGCTAAGTGCCTCTCCTGGTAGCCACCGTGAACAAAGACTTACTGATGATGGTTTCACAGTCCCACTTCTCCTGAGGAGCCTCACAAACAACCGTCTCCATCTCCTCTTCATCCTCATCTTCCTCCTCATTCAAAACAGGAAGTTCTTTTGGACCCAAATCGTCAGGCCTCAGAAACCTGACCCAAAAACACAATAAAGCTGCTACAAAAACAAATTCGGTAACAGGAATCAACGACAAGAGGCTAGGAAAGAATCTCACTCTTTTGCTTTCTGCTTGAAGTAATCCTTGAGGACTTCCTCCAGGCGGGCGCTGTCCGGTTCGATGAAGCCCTCCAGCTCGGCGTTGTCCAGAGCCCCGATCTCATCGTCATCAAACTGTTGATAAAACTGAAAAACAAGAACGCCGGATCATAAACGTGGCTCGTTAGCAGATTAATAACTTCTCTTTTTACTCTGGAAAAGTCATCCAATGTTAAACATCAGACTTTTAGATGAACCTCCTTTGTATGCCGAGAAGTTCTCCAAAGTCCTGCTAATGACCCAATTATTTGACTAGTTTGCTAACAGAGCTCAGTGTAGTGGTAGTGACCTCTGACCTTTTCAAAGCGGTCGTCCAGCAGGCTGAGCTGCTCGTTCCTCCTCATAACAGACGAAGTCAGCGAATACTCTGTGAAGCGACTCTTTGTCTCCTCGTTCATGAACAGAAACTCTCCATCATGGCCGCCGCCCTCCAGGTGCTCGTCACCTGAGAAACCGCCATCAGAGTCAAAGTCGCCTTCCTCGTCTGTGTCCTCCCACTCATCGTCATCATCATCGGATCCTCTGTTGGAATCACACAAACAGGAAGTTTAAAAAGATACATTTGTACTGAAAGTAGAGTTGAGCGATAAATTGATTTGATCTATTAATCAAATTTTCTGTTTTTCAAGATTTAATTTTGGAAAATTTGGATTTGCATAGTTCAGAGTGATGTTAGCCAGGAATCTTGACTTTTTACAACTTGACTTTGAATTTAGGTTAAGCCACAGAAGGAATGTATGAAAACAAAAACGTTTTTAAATTTATTTACTGTCATTTATAATTCTTTTGAAAGGAAAAAAGATTAAATCATAGATAAAATTTCTTCTAAATATATTGCTATTGCTAATATAGCACAAATATACTAAAAAACTAACATGACTGAATAACCAAAGCCACATCTTTTCCAGGGCTTCCACACATTTTGAATATTCTAGAATCAGGTACCTATTTCTGCAGATTTCTCGTTTGTTTTTTATATTTTCTGTCTTACTCTGCATGCACAGCTCCTTCTGTGCGGTTTGCTTTCAGGATGAAGTCATCCTCCAGCATGTTGTCGGGGTCGTCGTAGTCAAAGTCTTCGTCTAAAGCAGCTACAATATCTGGATCCATGTCCAGGCGGGGTCCTGGACGAAAACACAGCACACAGTGAAAACAATTAGGTTTATGTAAGAAAACACTCAAAATAACAGAACTAGAAGCTAGAGAGCACATTTATTTTTTTCCACAGAAACAAAGAACATGTTTGTTTAACAATATTTAAGAGAATTATCTGGTCTATTTTGAGTGAATTACCAGAAACAGGAGCGGCTTTGTTCAGAAGTCCCACATCTTCCTCAAACTCCGAGGCGAACACCGAAGACGGCAGGTGGATCGTAGCTTCCTGTTCGTCAAACCAAACAGGGATCAGACTAGTTTGGTTATTTCTTGATTTATTGTTTATTTGTTTAACTGAGAAAACATAAAATCCACGCAACTTTACCAGAAGCAGCAATATTAGACCAAGCACAAGCAACGTCAAAGAAAAAACAACAAGACACAACCAATAATTTCTAGTTAAACTACATACTTTATTAATATTTTTCACAAAAGATTTTTCCTCATTGCATATTTTCATACAATGACAACATTTACTTCTTTAAAATGTAAATCTTTAAAGGATCAATATCCTTTAAAAATAGGATGTAAACATACAACATTTATTTTAGCTGGGTTTTTTGTTGCCTAGAAAAAAAACTTTAAATCCCACATGGTTAATTTACCACCTGCTGTTTTAACCATTCCTATTTTGTAATAATAAACTGGTCTAGAGATGCAGCGAGATACCTGGCCAGTTAGAAAGTCAGAATTCCAATCTTTTCCTGGTCAGTAAACACATCAAACCTAACAGACAGAACATCACTTTTGGTGTTTCTGAGGGGAAAAGACTGGTGTTAAATAATGGAATCAGAGAAGCTCTCTAGATAGGACATTTATTTTCACTACATGTCTTGAAATCTCAGTGATTTTTCAGGCTTTGAGAGAAGAATTTTAACACACAGCAGAACCACTGAATGGTTCAGCAGAGTTCCCAGGCTTAGTCCATTTGAGTTTTCATTAAAGTGAAATCTGCTCAAGTCAGTATCAAAGCTTTAAAAAAAAGCTTGAGGGTTGAAAATCAGTTGAAAAATTTGTGATCGGTTTATCTTGACAAGAAATAACTCCAGGTGTGACAGACAAAAATTAAAACACAAACTCACAGGAATGTCCTTGCTCACAGTTTCCACCTTGTTTTCCTTCTCTTCATCTCTGAAATCAGAGGCTCCTCTGTTGAAGTGTGAGGGTCCAGCGGCTACCAGCTCCGAGGGCCCAGACGCCTCCTTCAGGTGCTGCAGGTAGTCGTAATCATCATCGAAGAAAACACCAAAGTCTCTCTGCTCTTCACGCCTCTTTTCTGCATCCGCCTGGGAAACACAGTCAGGGTGTCACTTCAGCATTTCCAGAATCAGCTGTGAAAATCTAACTGCTACGTTTAACAAACAGTACAGCTGAACATTTCTGCTTATATGCTTTTATTGCGAAAAGAAAGCATGTCTTAACTCTGGGTTCTGGTGGTTTTGTAAGGAACATAGTGTTGAAGAAACAAAGTTGTTTTTCAGCAATATGGAGTTTTATTAAAGAGACATTAACCTTGTATTTAAGTCAGTTTGTTGTTGTTTTTGCATAAGGAGTTCAAACATCAATTTATACTACTGACAAATATTCGTATACAGTGAGAACAAGTTATTAGCAATTCTGCTGCAAAGTTCTATGTTGCTTCTAATAAACATAATTTGTAACATGGATAAAATAAACTATAAGTGAAATAATCTGCCAGAGGAACTAGTAGTTTTAAAAAAATATCAATATTAAGGAATTACTTATTTAAAACAATGTTCTATATCTTGCTGAAAAGTTACTTGTAAGTTAGTGTCTTATTTCAAGTGTAGAAACTAGAAAAAAAAATACTTGGTAAGATTTTGTGTTTTTGCAGTGTATTGATGTGGACTTGGACAAGAGACCCAAGTTACCAAACACTTTACCCATCAGAGTACGACTGTGTGGGTGTAACTCTACTGTCAAAGTGCTTAAATTGTATTATGATCGGAAAAGTTCAATGAGTTCCATTGGGAACTCCATAAAAGAACCAGAACCAGAACCAGAGTCAAGGCTGTGAATGTTTACCTTTGCAGCAGGCAGGAGGACATGCTGTGGCGCTTTCTCATCTGCAGCCAGAGGGTCCCTCTGACTTCTGTGGACGAGGTGAAAGGTCACCGCTTTCTTCTTTTCAATAAATGATTTCTTCTTTCGATGAGGCTGGATAAATAAAATGCATAAAAAACAAAGGAAAATGAACAATCTTCTTTCCCGAGCCATTCAGACATCAAATTTTCCAAAATCAGAGCTTTTAAAATGAGATGCTTAAAAAATAAACAATAATCACATTTTGTTGCAAAAAAAAACATTAAAAGACTTAAAGAAGTCCAAAAAGAGACACCATTCATAATTATTACAGAATAATAGGACATGAAATCCCCAATGTCCATAATGTCACATCAGGCCTATTCAATATTTTAAAGTAAACAATAAATGGAAAGCGCAAAGAAACAGCAATAAAACAGCAGATTTCTTTCCTTTACGCAAAAGTAGCAACAGTTTTGAGATTTAATTATAAAACATCATTACACTAAATATATAGTAAATTGGATATTTCCAGTTATTACAACTATAATCCGAGTAGTTGTTGTTAGCTAATGCTATTAGCTTAGTCTGGAAATGTCCTCTTACCATTTTGTTCCTAACAATGTCACGACTTTCTTCCGCGGATCAAGGTTAGCAATGCCAAAAGCTCCCAAACACCCGTAAAACACCCTTTAAACAATGTAATTCTCAAAATATAGAAGCTACGGTAAGGATTTATCAACGTTGAAACCTCATAACTCGTGTTACATTAGATCAGACACACGGAGGAAGTGGGCGGGACGTTGCGGTCATTCTTGGCGCTGATTGGTGCAGAGTGTTCCAGAAGGCGGGCCCTTCACTCCAGCTGATCCAATCTGGACCCATCTTCACCACGCTGCTTCCTGTTCTTCCTCTACTTAGTGGCTGCTAGCAAGCGACGTATTTGAGCGTTATCGCCACCAGCTGATATAAAGTAAGGACTGCTTCTTTCTTTCTTTGTTCGCCACAACTTATTTTCAAGATTAGTTCTGTATATCTTAGAGAAAATGTATCTTATAACCAGTTTCATTGAGATTTTGTCTGACCCGCTAAATCCTAAACAAACATGTAGTTGTCATGGTAAATTAAAGATTTAGGGACAATAATTACGTAATAAAAATACGTTTATTTGATAGGTCAGTAAAACAAGAAAAAAAACAAGTCACTTTAAAGGATCAGCCAAGAAGAGTGAAGCTAGTAATAATCAGTGTAGTCCAGGAAATTCATTATCTATTTATTTGTTTTATTTCAGTCATTTATAGTTCAAAATGAACATGTCACACATTGACACAAACAAAGGTTTTGAATGAAAAAAGTCTTGTATGTCTTCCCCTTCTCTGAAAAAGTCAATTTACTATACCATAAGCAACTAAACAAACAATCAATCATCCATATTATCTTTAAACCCAATCAGGTAACGTGTACATATAAAAATAATAATAAAGTAAAGATATACATATTATTCTTGTGTTGTGTTTCAACAGAAATAGTGACTTAGGTAGTCGCACGTAATCAACTCAGTTAATTTAAGTTCAAGTTTATTTTTAAATGGGACAATACATATTAGTGAACAATGACACATGCAATGACATATAGCCAGGTGGCTAATTTCCATCTCTAGTCCCATTGGCAGGTTGATGTTAAAGCAAACAATAAATACAAGGATAACAACCACAAAATCACACTATGGAACAACAAATGCATAAAACAACCATACAATCCACACATCTTTGCATATAATCAATTTTAACATGTTTTTTTTTTATGAAACAGGAAGTGAACGGTCCCTTGTGTTTCTCATAAAGGAAAGGATAAGCTCTGCTTTTTCTTTACAAGTATTACACTTTAACATTTATTTTAGACAAATGTGATTATACACAGGGTTTTATGTGTAATTGTGCCATGTTTTGTATATATTTTTTTACTTTTATCATAATTGATATTGTGCATTTTAGCTCTGTTTAAATTGACATTTGGATAGATGCTAACATGACAAGGTCAGTACTTTAGTTTCAGATTCATTCATGAAATGTTATTTTTGTATTATAGTTTTTCCATTTCTAACATCTAAGAAAAGATTTTGCTTTGATTTACCCTTAAATGATGATTTTTTTGTGTTCCTTTAGTTTACTGAAATGGACATAAATTATTTTTATTTTTATTTTATTTCTGTTTATCATCTAAATATGTTATTAAAGTATTTAGATAAAATGTACACCTATAAACTCCAAGGTTTTAACAAAAATAATTCAAAGGACAAACCACAAAGACAACTAAAAATCAGAAGTTTGATGATATATGATATATAACATACTTAAATAATAAGTATTGGTATCAGTATTGGCATCGGAAATACAGGGCCTGTATTTACTTTGTATCAGATCAGTAAAATATGAAATATCGCACATATTTTAATGCATAAAAGATTCATTAGCACATTGTTAATGCAGCCATCCCGTCTTGTGTGTTTTTGAATGAACTACTTTCATGTTTGCTTTCTGATCAATGTATAAAGTATTATATATATATTTTAAAAAGTATTCAACAAGAGTTACTGTTGTTTATAATCTGTTGACTTTGCAGACTGTGCTGTACAGTGCAGATGATTCCTCTGAAGCATCATAGCTTTTCTTACTGTAAAGAGATAAAAACACACTTTGTAAGTATCAGATATTATCATTAAAAGCTTAAAATCTTTACTTACTTTAACTGGACTAAGTGTAAGAACATATAAAGTGTTAAGGAAAAATGATTATTTTTGTGCTTAATACAGTTAATCTTACGACATGTGTAAAAGGTATATTCAACACTCTTATTTGGAACAGCTTTGTGTTGAGCATTTGGGATTGAGCAGATGAGCAGGCATTCAGACAAACAGGGGCCAAAATGCAGATCACTCAATGGGGCCTCCCTGCTGTGAGGCCAAACCACGGAGCCATAAAATTAGCATTTCTGCAGGGCAGAAGCAATAAATTGAGCTTGGGAGAGAGAGACTTTAGATTTCACAGGTATCTGTGAAGTCTTATCTCAGGATTGTTCTGTACTCGAGATGGCCGTGGGACCACAGGGGGTCAGGACGCCCTTTTGTTTTGCCAGAAACCAGATGGCCCTTTGATCTTTGCCGTAGATTAAGGGGAGTTCCAAGTTTCTCTGAGTGCTTAAGGGAGTTTCCAGTTGGTCAACAAGAGGAACGCCTTGAGTGCATAAATTAAATAGAAAAACACCTCCTTACTATAAGATTACGTGTCAGGAGAAAAAATACAGAGAGCGGCCAACATTTTGCCTTTTTGCATCGGCTCTCTCCAAAGACGCGTCTTTGCCTTTTTTGTTCGTCTTTGTTTTGTGTTTGTCTGTCTTCCCCTTGTCTGTCTTTGTTTGTATAAGGTAAACAATGCATATCTCTGTTACTCTGCAGCTTTGTTGATTGATTCATGCGTTGCTTTGTATGGAATTAAACTCTGTGATCTGTGACGTCAACGCGCTTTTTGTTGTTTCACTTTAGCAGCACGCCACCGCCTGCTGAGGATCCGGAAGATTTAAGGAGGAAAGAGCCAAACGTTTTGTCCAAAGTTAACATTAAATTATCCTCCTTTTAATAAAAGGAAATAATGTTCTGAACTTACCAAGGTGTGTTCTTGATCATGATCGCTGAATACTCCACGTTTTCCTCCTTTTCCTCGTTTTGAGATGTTTTGGGTTCAGCTGGCACAAAGTTGGAGTAAAGAGATTCCTCTTGATTTTTAGAGAAAAGTACGCTGGCATAGCAAACGTCACCTTGATCTACTGAATTTCCAAGTCCTGCAGTTGATGAACTCCCCATATGTCGGCCCAAGTTCTGCAAAAGAGCAAATGCTGGATTCAGAAGAGAAACATAACTCCAGCCTCCTAAACTGCCCTGCAGAATCACATTCTCCCATTAGACGAGAGGAAAACACAGTTCAAAGTGTTTAGATGAAGGAAGACTAACACCCAATCTCTTTGTCTCGTTATCTTCTGCTCCCTCTCTGCTCTGGTGAATTTGCCGTACAACCTTCTTTTTTCTACAAATATAAAACAGTCAAGAAAAAAATAAGGAAAAGAATGAATGACATAACATTCCACATAGAGTATAAAAACAGCAGTAAAGAATTTAAATCACCTAAAAATGATGAAGGCAGACAAAAATAAACCAATCAGGAGTAGAATCGTGATTAACCCAGCAACAGCAGATGAAGCAGAACCTGAAATAAGGGAACAAAAACAAGAAGAAAAAAACATTTACTGAATACCTAAAATAGTCACAGAGCCAGACAGCTAAAGAAATTAATTCAGTCTTGTTTTTAAAACCCAATAAAGGGAGTTTAAAGTTAGAAATCATACAATAAATGAACGAAGCAATTATTAGACCTTCCTGTTTTTGCAGGTAACACAAAAAGCACAAACGTCCTGCCAACTAACAGTATGAATGTGATAAAGAACAAGTAGCAGAAAGGGCAATGTAAACACAGGAAGGACGCCAACTAATACAACAAAGCAAATGGCAAACATGAACCAGAATGAATACAATCTCTATACAAGTAGAGACAAGCCTCTCAAATCAAAGCAGTTTCTTCTCTATACTGACAAATTAAGAAAAGATTTTCAATATTATCTATACTAATTGAATGTAGAAATTGCTATTTATTAGTATTTTAACAGTTTGTTAATGTTTTACCAAGGCATTCTGCCACAACCAATCCTTTTTAGGATATTCGTGATGTTGATACGATCCAAAATGAAAACAGGCTTGACACCATGATGTAGATGCACATGAGCATCTTTAAATAAGTTATTTTTAGTGTTAATTATGTAAAAAATATTGATTATTTTTACAACCTTGACAGCCACATTGCAATAAATAGCAATAAAGAATATAAGAAACTACGCACACAGACCACTGAAGTGGACACTAATGCATCATAAAATACACTATCAACTACTGGCCATCAGCTGCAAATGCAAGAAATTATTTTTGTTAAATCCAATATGGCCGACAGACAAAAAAACATGCCAACCGACCCGGTCCCTCCTTCTACTGTAGACGACTCTTGCAGGTAAAAAAAATATTGTGACATCAGATAACCCCTAAAGAACAATACTACTGATGTATTTTTCAAACAACAACTTTATATTTGGAGAAAATTACAATTGATCACCTAAAAAAATAAATTCTTACCTTTTTTATGTCTTAAGAAAATCAAAAAAGTTTTGGGAAAAAACACAAAGCATCATAACTAATACCTGAAAGGGATAATATATTTATTTTAAAAAATGACAGTAGCTTACTTGAAACCACAATCAGATGTACGGTGGAGTTATGGTGCCCCCTGCTATTTCTGGCTTGACAGTAATAATTTTCACCATGTTCACCTCTGATGTCCACAATGGTAAACGTCTGTCCATCTGCTGCTGGGGAAGCTGAATGCTCTTTGTACCAGGTGTACGTAGCTGCAGGGTTAGCGACACTGCTGCAGGTCAGATTCACTGAACTACCTGCTGCTACGTCACCAGGAGGATTCACAGACACAGAGGGAAGCCTTGGAGGATCTGGTGGAGAATGATCAAGAAAACATGTCATGTTTAGACAACGTCTCCCAGCAGACTTGCTTAAAAATGATATTTAAGAAGAGCGGTTACGCATGTGTAACTCAGTTTGTCTATTTGTGCAAAAATGTAAGCAAAAATCTACAAGCATACCATTCATATTTTCAAATTTGGAGTACTTCATTGCATATTAGATGCAATTTAGTATAATAGTTGGATCTTTGTGACAAGGCTGCATATAAATAATTATCTAAAGATCAAATTTAAAGGGGATTTATTATACAAAATTCACTTTTTGCATCTATTTTCGTACATCGATTTGGGTTTCAACTGCTTCTAAAAGCAACCCAAACGCTTAAAAAAAAACACACCCAGTAGGTTTTGGCAATAAATTATTGTTTTTTGTGTCACTATCAATGGGCACTGTGACATTACCTAGCAACCACACCTGTTAGCTAGCAACCCAAGCTGAGCTCCAGCATGTTTCTTCAACTGTTTCTTTTTTTGTTTTTTGGGGGGAGTTTTGCTGTATGCATTGTACAATGGCTGCTGGAAAAGAAAAGTGCTCTGTTGTTGACATACCATTCAACAATGGTATGCTGCATTCCTTTTGGTTGTGCAGGAGGCTCTACTTATGCTTTTCAAAGATATAGCATTTTATAATTCCTCATCTGTTTTCAGTCATTTTCACATACGAATGTAAACGCTGAGTTGGGGGGCGTGGCCACCAGCAGCTTATTTGGATTTAAAATGACAAGAGCCTCTAAAACAGCTCATTGTGAAGGGAGCTCAAAATAGGCAGAACTAAGATCTCATCATCTAAGAAGGATTTTGTGCAAAAACTGTAATGAATATATTTTGTACAGCCTGTAAATCTATCCTAACCTGTTCAAGGAAGCATTATAGGTCACCTTTAAAATGCTGCTGGTTGTTTGGGGTTTGGTATAACCATCCATCGTACAAGTTTGGCTCTTCTGTGAAGGTTTTGACAAATATTCAGACATAACTAATTGTGTACTTACACTCCACATTTATAAGAACAGTTGAAGAGTTGATCCGTCCATATTTGTTCCCAACCTCGCAGCAATACGTCCCGCTGTCCTCAGACGTGACAGAAGTGAACTGATATACGCCTCCTTGTCCTTGAAGCATCACTTGGTTGTCTTTGTACCAACTGTAAGAAGGTGTTGGGTTTCCATCACTGCTGCAGGTCAGATGTACTGAATCACCCTCCACTATCTCTACGTGACTCAGGGAAAGATCTGCAAGTTTTGGAGCATCTAAGAAAAATGAAAAGAAGAAACTTTGAACAATGTGTCAAGAGATTTGCCTTCACTGTTGTTCTAGGTTTCTAGAACAAGAGTTTTCAAAGTTTAGGAGTGCTAAAAAAAATCAACAACTGTTTTCTGTTTCCTTTTCTTCATGTTCACTGATGCTGTGATGTTTACCTGCATTATATTCGTTATTGAAGCTTGTGGCGAATGAACAGGCAACGCAATAATTTCATTTAAAATGCAAAAAGTATTGAAGGTATAAACAAATAACCACATAATTACATACAGACAAAATTATACCAATCACAGAAACAATCATCCTCAGGCATTGGCCTTTCAAAAGATCTCAAAAACACCATAAAAATAAATAAATGGGCAGTTTAGCCAAATGGTTAAGGATTCTTAAAACATTAGCTGAAAATAATCAGCAGTCCTATTTCAGAATCTTAGCTAGTTTTATACACAGACTAATAAAAAAATAACTCTGGATAAAATGGGGCCTAAAGCCTGATACTAGCAGTAAAATTAGCAACCCTCGACAAAAGGATCCAAAAAATTGAATGTCAAGAAACTCACCGCTGAATTTTGGTAACGCCATATAAAATTTTCATTGGGGTTTAGAGAAGTAAAAGTTAAGACATACACAGACAGCACCAGTACAACAGCGCCCCCGGTGGCTGGATGAATGAACGGTTTATAGGCTTGGAGAAGTTGGCTAAATGTTTGCAGTTACTTTGAGCTCTGGCGCCCCCCAGCGGGGACACACCCCACACTTTGTAAAACCCTGTTTTAGAGCATATTGTGCCAGTTATAGTGAGTTATGATCTTGTTGAATATTAGCTTCCATAAGTTCTGCCAAAACACAGACGGTATTTGAACAACCTGGAAAGGATGTGTACAACTTGAATAAGTCAGAAGGGCTTGGTTGAGAGAGCAACACATTTTCTCTGGGTTAAATTAATTCACAATCTTGACAAAATATTTGTCAAACTAGCTACTTTACTTACATTTCACATCAATATTAAGGTACTCAGATATGCTTTCCCCCAACTGGTTGTTGGCTACGCAGAAATATTCCCCAGAGTCAGACGTCTGGATTTCACGCAGGTAAACCTCTGAATCTTTTCTGTGAAGTTGAAGAGTTGACGATTGAGTCTTCTTGTACCAAGTGTAATTAGCGGGTGGATTAGCATTACTGCTACACTTTAGAAACACTTGGTTGCCTTCAACTATGTCATCAGTGAAATCGGCTGACACAGAGGTTGAAACTGGAGCATCTGGAAGAAATAAGGAAATAACAACCTGTTGCATTATGGTAGAATTTGATCTTGGCCTGTGTCTGCAGCTTTGGGAGACTGTTAATTAGTTTGTCCAAATTCAGAAGTTCATGCATACTAAGAGTGCTATTGGGAAAACATAGTTCAGTGCAGTAAGGCAACATGTCTAAATCATCCTTTCTCTCCAAACAATTTCATTCAGTTATAAAGATCCTGAGAATGTCCAGCCATCACATCGTTCAGGAAGAATCTGTGTGGGTTCTGTGTGATAATCCCAGACCAAACGTAAAGCTGGTGGCTGAAGCTGGTAAATCTGTTATTATCCACAATGAAACGAGTCCTGGCCTGAAAGGCCACTCAGATAGGAAAACGCCGTCATGCCAAAAGCAACTTAAAAATCCAGTTTACAGTCTTTAAATGCACTCGGGGACAAAGATCTTAACTTTTGGAGGCGTGTCCTGGAGTCTGATGAAACTAAAATTGATGTCTGTGGCCAAAATAATGATCTTTACTTTTACAGGAAAATGGCAGAAGCTTATGAGTCTGAGAATGTCCCAGCCAGTAGCGTTTTTTGATATGGACTGTTGGACCGGGAGGTACAGCCCGACCGTGGGCGGTTGCAGAAGGTGGAGCTTCAGCTTGTACAAGATCTGCAACTGATTCCAGGGGTGGCAGCACAATTTGCAGGAGGTACTGGGCGTACATCCCAAAATAAATTATATTTAGAGGAACAAACATAATGTTGGCACATTAAAGCATAGTATGCCAACATTAGCCTACATTTTATTGAATCACTAATTTATTTATATTCCACTCCTTTCATATCAGGTGATACACACAGCAAGCGAATGCGACCCAAATTCTATGGCAATCTGAGAACGGCCTAATTTCAACCTTTTCACCCCCCAAAAAATCAGTCTGAGCGGTTAGGTCGTATTTTATCCGACTTTTACATCATTGACCTGAGACGTGTCATAGTTCTGCACTAGAAGAAGTCAGTGTTGGTAAATCCAGGCCGAACGTAAACAATGGCTGAAAAGTATAATGATGAACTGATCAATCAATCAATCAATCAGTTCTGATGAACTAAGTCAGTGAAGAACATCACATCACAATCCCACCACTCTGAGCTCTGACTACACATCTAAACACTGGAGGCCGTTGCTACTAGCTGTGCTTTCTTTTTATTAACTTCCTGTCTTGTCGTGATCTTGTGACAATCCTGTCGGCTTTCATTGCTGAATAATTTTAAAATCAGAAGTGATAATGATTTAAAATTCTTAAAATGACTCAGTTATTATGTATTCTAGTCAACTCACACACTTCAGGAGCTCTGAGTTCCTTAAACGATGATAAAGCACAGGAGATTTTGTCTGTCGTATTAATCAACACTTTAAAAGTAGATTTGTTATGACGAATGTCCTGTCCGTTCCTGAACCATATGTAATTGTAATAACCAGCTGGAGTGCATCTGCTGTGACATTTCAGTTCTGCATATGGTGAATCCTGGTTGGCTGAAATTCTTGTCACTTCCACCTGTAGACCTGGAATAACATAAAGAACCACATCAGTTATAAATCATATTCTCTCAGGATGAGGAGCTAATAAATTGTAGGATCTTCAGTACCTGTGACAGTCAGAGTTGTTCCGTGTAAATCACTCCCCCAGCTAAACGAGTATGTTTTGAATATGAATCGATACTCTGCTGAATCATTTTCCATTAAGTTATTAATTGTCAGGGTGGACGTTTGTCTTATGTTAGTGACACTCACTCGACCCAAATATTTAGAGTCTAGTTTAAGATCTTGAGGTTTTGAGATATCATTCCATTCTGTGCTGCGTTCAGGACTGAACCAGAACGTGGTATAATATGAAGAGTGATATGAATTGTAATTGGAATAAAAGCTCACTGAAGAACCTTTCAATGCACAGATTCTTCCATGACTGTAAGTCACTTTATTACAACTCCTACTCTTGAAACCTGAAAGAAAAAAAATGTTTTTTTCATCCACGGTAAGTAACAATTTTCACTATTATAATTTATAACCATAAATTTGACTTTGATCTAGAACATGAATTAAGTCATTTTTTAATTTGGAGAAAGACACAAAAACAGATCAAAACAATCTAATACCTGCATCACAGTGTATGTAGCTATAGCTAATTCACAACATCCGTCCCTAGAAGGACCTTTAAGGTCATTTTAACAGCTGGTTAAAATGTCAAAATAAGTACTTTGTATAAATAATAACCCTAAACTGTAAATATAATAAAATGACGAAAAGGAGATTTAAAACAATGTGCTTAAAACTACTGAATCAAACAATTACAATATTTAAGAGTACAATTCTGATTCATCTTTAGCCACTATTTAAGTCTTGAAATTAATATTTTAATACAAGTTAAAGTCTTAAATCAAACTGTAACTAAACTTACCTCAATTTAAACATAAAAATGAAAGAAAAATTAGACAAAGACTGTGACAGGAGGTGAAGTTAAGAAGATGTTGGAGTAAACTTACAGGCTAATGGAGAAGGGAAATCCTCACGTCCTTTCAGAGCGCAGGATATGCTGTCTCCATAGTCCACCCATTCGTTATAATCATGTGTCCTTGTGTTCATATCTTTTCCACTTTTGTACCACACATATGTAGAGTCATCAGGTAAAACACATGAACTGGAACACTCTAAATTATAGTAATTCTTCTTGACAGTTAGATTTGGATTTGAATCTGTGTGGCGAGAAAGTAAGATTTTTTTTAACAAAAATAAACACACAAAGATGTTGCTAGTAAGTTAGTATTTATCACGTGGAGGTACAAACCTCTGACAGATAACACGACTTGTGGACCAGTGTAACTTCCACCTGATTTGTTTGTGATGAACCTAAACTTGTACGCAGCCGAGTCGCTCTCTTTCACGTCTCTAATTGTCAAAGTGCAAACTTTTGAAATGCATCTGTTTTCCACGCGACCCGCATACTCCTCCTGTGTCTTCAAATCTAAAGGGTCCTTATCAATCTTAGTAAACCAAAATGTTTTCTCAACCTTGATGTCTATGCCATCCTCCCAGTATGGGTGACTATAGTCGCAGTGCATTCTCACTGTAGATCCTTTTAAGGCACAGATGTTCTGGGAGTTGCAGTTCACATTCCACTTACTCTGTACCTCTGAAAGACAGAACAACAGGAACATATTTAAGGATATGAAACTGTCTTGCTTATTCTAGTATGACTCCCCTCAAAAGAAGCAGAAGATGATAATTTTAAACGATTAACTTAAGTTTGTTCAGAGCTTCTTGTTCTTATTAAACAGAATAAATCTCCTGTATGTTCTTAATTTTATATTTTAACTCTTAGTAGTACAAAGTACTGACCATCTAGCTAACCGAACATAAATCTTGGTTTCATCACACAACAGAGAGAGAATGCAGGGCTATGATATAATTTATACAAAAAATTAAAATTTAAATATAAGAAGCAGAAGTAAACTATCTTTTTATTTTCAGTTACTAAATATAAGCACAGCTTTAAAAAACACAAGGGAGTTAACCACGTCTGCTCTGCTTGGTTGCTCTGCAGGCACCGGAATAATGTAAAAAGGAAACTAACAAAAATTACCACCATCACTGAGGCCTTTATTGGTTTTTATACTAAATGTATTCATGCAGTAGATTTGCACAGGATTGAGCGAGACCACCATGAACTAAAACGATTAGGTTTTAATGACGAAAGAAAGAGAGAAGAAAAGGAATATTAGATTTTGATTTTAACAAATCAGTTATTTTTCAATAAATATATATTTTGACAGAGTTTACCCTAACATTCACATAAACACAGAGTTAAAAACTAAGTTTCCACCAATCACAAAACAAACAATATTATTAAAACACCACAAATAGAAAAACTCAATCAGGTTATTCATCATTAAGAAAAACAGAAATTTAGCTTTTACTTTGATTTTTACAGTAAAAATAAACACAGTGTCAACATTTCCCCCAGGAACACTGTTTAATTTATTTCTTATACTACTATAAATGTAATATTTTGCTAGTCCAACAAGAAAATTTAATATTTTCCACTTACTAGCTTCCATTTTTGTATAAACTGCACCAAATACAGCTCTGGAAAACATTAAGAGACACTTAAAATGATCAATTTCTCTGATTTTACTCTTTATAGGTTTATGTTTGAGTAAAATTAACTTTGTTCTTTTATTCTATGAACTACTGACAACATGTCTCTGAAATTCCAGGCAAAAATGTAATATTTATTTATTCAAAATACCAAAAAAAAAGATGCAGTGCTTACAAACCTCAAATAATCCAAATAAAACAAATTGATATTCATTTAGAAACAACAACACTAATGTTTTAACTCAGGAAGAGTTCAGAAATCAATAATTGGTGGAATAACCAGGAGGTTTTCAATGCGGTTCAGTGCAGCGGACTCTTCATTTTTTCCAGAGCTGTATATCTGAGAGCATTAATGTCTAATTGTTGCACTCAAAACATCGGATTTCTCTCAAAATAATCTGCTTAATTCCCCTAAAAAGTGCAGTTTTGTTATTATCCATTCCTGCAGGGGAAAAATATATACTTATGTAAAGATATATGCCTTAACGTGAAATATGAATATGGGTAAATATTAACTACTGAATGAAAAAGTATTCATATTTAGGTTAAATGCAGATTATAGTTACAGACGCTGTTATCCCAATAAACAATGGTGTGTAGTTGTGTGTAATGTGTGTATAATGGTGGCCGTCCAGTTGATTTTTTCCAGAGCTGCATAAAAAACTCTTCAGACTAATGGACTCCGTTTTTGCTAAAAACAACTTCCAGCCGGATAAGCAATGATGCAAATCCTTTACATTCAAGAAACATGTGAAAAGTAATTTCTATTTCTTTACAAAAAGCACAAAATTCATTTATATCTTTTTTCATTTTGATTTTAGACACAAAGAAAAAAAGATGAAGAGTCAATGTCGACCAAAGGCTGAAATGTTGTTGCTTTTAAAACTACCAACACTTTTCAAACTAAATTCAATCTTTTTAAAATTATTTTACATTTTTCGCATCCATTAAACCTGAGTTATTTCAGTCCTTTGTAGGTAAATTCCTACTGTAAGAGTCTCACTCTCAGCCCACTTAACTTAAAGTTGTTTACTGTTTACATCCTCTTTGTTTTCCACAATGACAAAAATACAATTAGCATATCACTTTATCAGCACAGGCAGATTAAGTTTAAACCTGGTAAAAACCTAAAAATTAATTGGAAGACCCTAACATTTTTTAACATTGTTTCAACAGTAAGCACATTTTGCATAGCAGGTAATTCCTTTAGATATTTTAAAAAGTTTATTTGAACAAGCATTCATCTTGAGTACAGATTGTTGTCTTCATACAACCCACACTTTCCAACACACTGATTGTTTTCACTTTGTTATTTTACCACTAATGTAAAGATTTTATCTGCAACTCCTACTTGCTAATATCTCAGTAATACAATGTTAAGCAGGTGAAGTTGTAATATGAGTTTCAATAACAAAATTTTATCATTAAATGGCTGTTTTTATGATTCAGTTTCATTTAGAACAATGATAACTGAATTAGCTCAGTCACTGCATCTCAGGTTAAACAGGACAGACTTCTAGGAGTCCAGTGCTGTTGAAAAATCACTTTAATTAAAATGTAGAGACACATTACCTTCACAGAAGAGAACGATGAGAAAAAGACTCGCTGCTGTAGATAAATTCATGGCTGCTTTTCTCCTCTTCCAGTCACATCCGCGTGTTGGCCACATTTATTTGATGCGACTTCCTGGTAACCTTTGCCACTTTTATTTTCTACAAAGTGTCTGTGGCAGATCTTACAGCTGAGACTTAAACATGCAAGCTGTCTTTTGTTCCTCTTTACATTATTAATATGCATGGGTGAAGACATGACAGTAAATCCCTCCCGCCCCGCTCTAAAAAATGAAGAAATGATTCCTGCAGATGCTTTCTACAAATTAACTTCTTTGGACTGAATGTAAATTGTATGTAGCAGCACAAGTTTGGAAAATCTTACTGGTTTTATGTCACACTAGAACATAAACAAGCAGGGTTGAGAATGACAGGTTGTGATTTGAAGATTCAACCAGATTTTTGGGGTTTGAAAACTTTTAAAACTATGTTTACAACTCATTTGGCCATTTGTACTTAAAATCCATTGTTGTCTTATTGTCTACATTGTGCAGTTTGGTGAAAACTGCAGCATAATAACACAACTGCCAACTACCGCAAAAGCTATAAATAGACAGTTACACAAACTCTGGTTTCAGAGAAGAAAGTGAAACTGTGAGATTGGCCCAGTCAAATATCTAACATGAATCCATTTGAGTATCTATTAAGACGAGGTGACCAAAATAATGACCTAGAAAACCTTCAAGTTATTAAGAAAATTTAAATAAAGTATATATTTTGATTCTGAGCAAAGTTAAAAACCAATAAAACATGTACTTGTATTTCAAAAGCAGGTTTTGCAATAAAACTAAGACATCGTTTTGTTTTAAACTTCTAAGTGAAGAAAAAAAAGTATTTTGATTTTAAATTTGCTTATTGCTCAATAAAATAATTGATGCTAGAAAGAAAATGGTGCTATTAATGGCGAATAAAGTTTTTAAAGCCCTTTTTCGGACACTTAAAAATGCTTTACAAAACTAACTAAATAAATAAATATTTAAATAAATGTCTATTTATTTAAATAAATAAATAAATATCTATTCAAATGAATAGGCATTTACTTAAATAAATAGTTATTTATTTATTTAAACATTTTATTTGTTTTAATTTTATAATTTTGTAACTAAACCAAATTATTCTTCTGTTTTAAACTTCTAAGTGGAGAACAAAAATGTATTTTGATTTTAAATTTTCTTATTGCTCAATGAAATAATTGATGCTGCAAAGAAAATTGTGCTACTAATGATGTCTAAATTTTCATAGCCCTTTTTTGGACACTTAAAGAGGTAAATACATAAATAAGTAAATAAATAAATAATATTTATTTCCAAACCTAAAAATATGTCCTTTTTTAAATTAAAAAGAATATTAATAGCATCCGTTTCTAAATGTTTTTTTCCTAATCATATTTATCCTATATATAATCAGAAAATGTATGGTTTTCTGCTCTAACATTATCACCAGACATTACAATAACACAAACAATATTAATCTTTGGGAGCAGAGCTCTAGTTAACGCCATCTGCTGTAATACTGAAAGGCAGCGAGCTCCACCAATCAAACACAGCCGCCTTTGGGCTTTGGACCAATCACACGCCACTTCACCGGGAGTGGGCGGGAGCAGTGCAACGGACTGACTGTAGCCATTGATGCGCTTCTTTTCGAAGACAAACCGATAATATTTCCCCATTTGTTTGGCTTTTCCCGACTGCAGCCATGGCTTCTCACTCTCTGGCCCTGCCGATGATCTGCTTCACCACGCTGTGGGCGCTGGTGGGGGTCGTGGCTCCATTTTTAGTGCCGAAAGGACCCAACCGCGGGTAGGTGGCTTCTCCAATTGGCTGCATCCTACAATAAATTATCTTTAATTTTAAACACTAGGAAGCCTGCAGTCGTTTTATCAAAATAGTTTTTTCCATAAAATGTGATTTTGCTGTGTTAGTGTGTTTAGAAATGAATGAGAGTTTTGCTTGAATCGTGATAAGAGGCCTGGCGTCATCATCCCTGCATCCACACACACACACACACACACACACACCCACCGACACACACACACACACACACACTGTCCCAGCACCGTCATCTCTGCGTTCAGCGGTCAAATCATGCCAACATTAATGAAAACATTCATTTATTACTGCTTCCTGTTGGAGTTTCATTTATTTAAGATGACTATCAAAAGTGTGTTTAAATACCTATCTTTTTTTGTTTGTTTAAAATATTAACACCATGACAACAATATTTCAAATAAATGTTATACATTTAATGCGACCTGTTTTGCACAAAGCTGTTAGATAAATGTATAAATAAATAAATAAATAAAACGAGATTAATTTTTTTCAGTTGCATAAGTTTACACACTTATTAATTCAATTTTGCATTAATTGTTTGATGTGTTTCTGGAAATATGTTACAAAAATTCTTCAATTCTCAGATTGTGAGAATTATTTTCAGCTGTTCTCAAATGACTTGACAACTTTTCTGTCAGGTTTTGTTCTTTTCTTTTCTGGTGAGGCTTAAATAATTTTCTAGGGAATTTTTTATTTTATTGTTTTGGATGTTTGCTGGATTTTTTTGGTCAAAACTAACTAGTGTTTGAAAATGTTTACCATTTCATTCACTTTGACAAAAATCCAGTTTCATCTGAAGAAAATTCAGATGAAGTGATTTTTGTGTACCACCTATTGTATGGAGAACCAATCCTGCCATAAGTAAAATTATGTATTTCTTCTTAATTATGGCAGGTTTGATTCTCCATATAGTAGCGCAAGTGCCGCTACATGAGACAAGTCACCCTTGCTGCAGTTCCTCTCTAAAACACTAGGTGTAGCTGTTGAGAAAATAATATCTATCCTTATATTGAAATAGTATCTCAATATAATGAGAGATATTTTTTTATCAGAGTGGCTGAAAAAGGCTTCCATAGAAATATGTTTTAATAAACAAAACTTAATCCACAGTTTCAGCTTATATACTTTATCGTTATAAAGTTTCATCAATTTGATAATCATTTTATGACATAATTGGTTTGGTTCAGAGGTGATGATGTATAATAAATGTTTGTAATATTAAATCTGCCTGCAACACATTTATTAATAATGCTGGAAAGAAGCATGAAGTTCATGTTTTTATTTTTTTACAGCGTGATCGTCACCAGCCTCATCCTCACAGCCGTCTGCTGCTACTTGTTGTGAGTACAAATGTTTTATTCTTCTTGAGAGTTTACTGGACTCTGATTTAATCATTTGTGTTGTTATATATATTTTTTAAAACATCACTTTTATATACATGATCAGGCATGACAGCCCAAAGCTTACACAGGGACACAAATATACTGAGTGGTCTGATGTTCATTAATGTTTTCCAAAGAACTTAATTGGCTAAATTTGACCTAATTTTGAATGGCCAACTATGGTAGCGTAGTTAAATCAAAGCCAAAAACCTGCCTGCTAGAGTTGCTTTTGATTCATAATAACTGGAACACTGATCAGTATATTTGATTATTACATTTGTTTGATTATTTTGATGATAGCATTTGACAAAATGTAATTTATTGCTGTTTCATAATCAGGTGTGAAGCACTTTGAACTGCCTTATTACTGACATGCGTTATACAATAATCTTGACTTACCTTATTGTAAGTCTAAAGTTAGAAAATGTCTAAACAAGTAGAATATCTACATTTCGGAGTTGTGGTCAAGTATCTCCAAAAAACTCAGAGCCCAACGGTTCCCTCCCCAGAAAGCAAAAGGAGAGAGAAAGAAGTCAACAAAATGTTGATAGTTGCAAGAAGGTCACAATCATTCAGGATACATTCCACTTAAACTTTTAGTTTTAATTCTTTTTTGTATGTCAAAGATAGGAAAAAATACAAATGTTAAAATCAACAAAACATTTGGTTCACTTCAAACCATTTAGCCAATGAATATGAGCTGCTTGCAATCTTATCTTTCCGCCACTAGAGGGAGCTCTGTAGCGTGAAGAAAACGGCAGGTGCATGCGGGTTCATACAGTCTAAATAAAGACAATTGGTTTAAAATAGTTTTAGCTTTACTTGGATAAAATAAGAAAAATAACCCTGCAAGCCAAAGGATGGTGAATGAAATGTGACATGATGTGGGAACATTAGATTATGTTGAATGTGAGCAAAACAACAGAGATGACTTTGGATTACTTACATCATGAGAAATAATCCAGGGGATGTAGGGGAGGAATATAAATACCTCTGGACAACAAACTGGGCTGGCGAAGCCGTCCATGAGGACAGACAGAGCTGACTGTAATTTCTGAGGAAGATTAGATCATTCAGCATCTGCATCAAGATGGTGCAGATCTTCCACATGTCTCTTGTGGGGAGTTTAGTTAAATGCTGTAAGGCAGGCGTGTCAAACTCATTTTCAGTTCGGGCCATATCAAATGTCTGAATGTTCTTAAAGGGCTGGTTGTGCCAGAATATATTGATAAAACCTGTTTTAGTGGTATTTTTGCATTCAAGATTGTGGTGCCATTTTAAAAAATGTTATGGCATTTGCTCCAACGTATGATATTAAATGTGACTTTTTATCACTTGCCGCCATATCAACTATGGACTATAGCTTCCCATCAAGTAAGGCTGAGGCAGCAGTTACTTAAAATCAATATTTTTTAACTATTTTTGAGAAACTTTGCAGTAAAATAAGAAACAAATTTAGATTTGTTGATTTTGTGTGAATTTTGCAGATTTGTGAAAAGCTGGAAGGATTTATTGATGTAATTTGGAGTTTAGAGGGCCACATAAAAGGCTATGGTGGGCCAGATGGGGCCCCTGGGGCCTCTGGGGCCCCCGGGGCTTGAGTTTGACACATGTGCTATAATGTATTAGAAAATATTGCAATGGTGATAGAGACGCAAACAGTCAATGGACTTCTGATTAACGGTTGTTTAATGGTTTATTTGATTAAATTTCGCTCCAATCTATTAACTAATAACCGCTTAGACCTTTTTGTAGTGATGTAATCTGACCGCCATCCAGCAGAGGGCGCTGCTGCACACCCTGAAGCAGAGTCAGTTGATTATATAGAACTAAAGATGGAGTCATACTAGAACGGGAAGGAGAAACGATCCAGAGTTCAGTGTAGGATGCAAAATGCACTTTATGCGGTTTTGAAATATAAACACTAGATGCTCCGTAAGTTTCCCGTTGTTAGCTCTCATTCAGCCGTACTGCATGCGGCGCAACGTCAAGTTCTCATTCAAAGATTATTGATATGCTACAAAGCTAACGGTATTTTGTATAATAATTGTAACATGGTGGATTAAAAACATGATGCCAATAATCAGGGGCTTGTATCAACACCTCTCTGTTCATGTGAAATGAAGTTTGTCCACACATTTTATACTTTTCATCCATTATTTTTATATTTTCAACCTGAGAGATTTCTGTTTTATATTTTATAAGTATGTCTGACTTTAATAATGCAAGAAACCCATGACTTTCTGTTTATTCAGTCAGTATTAAATAATATTAATTAATTTTTTTTTAATTCAGCATATTATTAAAAATGTCCTTCATGTTGTGGAATGATGGCACCTCTTGATACAAGAGAAAACTCAGGTTTTTAAGAAAATGGCAGCTTTTCAATTAATTATTAGTCGATCGATAAAATCAGTTAACTTTAGCTAAACTCATTAATCGATAACTTGCATCCCCAGATGGTAATCATTTTGGAAAATATTGTAATAAGGTAAGTTGCGATATGTCTGTTTTTTTTTTCTTTCCGGTCTTTCTCACCTGTGCTTTCATTACTCTGTGACCTTTAGCATTTTGGGCATTAGCGTCCGGTGAGCATCTGCTGCTGAATTCAAAGGTTTTCTAAATAACATAATGTCAGTTAATGGGGGGAAAAAAGCTTAATGTGAAAGAAAGTGTTTCCACTGTGTTTAATGATCTGTTGGGTCTAACAAATCATTAACCATCCAAACCATCTCAGTATGGAGCAGAAATCATGGGACCAACAGAGGATGAATGTGGCTAACGCTAAACCCTGTTATGATTAAAAATAAAAAGTTTTCTAATATTTCCATGTATATAAATAAAATTGTTGTGTTTTACCATCGTCATTGTAACAGCTGTAGGTCTAGAGTGGTCTTGTAAGAGTCAATGTTGCATCACCTAATTCTCCTACCTACAAATGAGCACGCCCCCTGTTGGAGTAAAGTAGACATTGCAGTTAGAAAGTTAACATGAAGTCCATACGGTTTCTGGGTTTGTGATGTTGTAATTGCATAAAATAATAAAACAGATGTTTTTTCTAAGTTCAAGGGACTTAAAAATCCTGCCAGCCAAGGTAAAAAATTTTTTATTGGTTATTAAGTTACATGGATGAAGTTTAAATAATGAGAATAAGGTCTGTCACTTACTAGCTAGATTACTTTTGCTCCACCGAATTGCATAAACATCCCCAGCAAGAGGAATGGGCTTTTATATCTTAACATATGAAAAAAAATTTAATTTCCTGATCTAATAATACCTGATGTTATATTTCTATATTTATATAGAAAAAATAACTGAATATTGTGAAAAAGTTCACAATATTCAGTGGTAAAACTTTCTGAAATTAGTTTTATCACTAATTTCAGAAAGTAAAACTTGCATATTATATAGATTCATTACTACTGGGTGAAATATATTTCACTCCTTCATTTCTTGTAATTTTGATGATTATGGATAACAGATTAAGGAAGCCCAAAATTCAGTTTCTCTGAAAATTTGAATAATATATAAAATTAACAACCCACCACCCCATAATTTAAGATGAAATGTCAGGCTTCTGAAAAGTATAATTTCTATTCACTTAGTACTTGGTTTAACCTCTTTTTGCATATACTAATAGCAGATCAAGCTACACATAAATGTAGCACATAATTTACATGAAAATAAAAACCAATAATAGAAAGTTAAGATGTTAATTGTTAGCTTGGCGCTCTTTCTGAAGTTGTTGCAGGCTGAAGTGACCACCTTTTTGTCCCCCACTTTTTGCACCATAGAAGGAAACTTCACCATCAAACTCATTGGTAGCATAAAATGTTTATCCTATCATTCATTATACAATTGGACTCTGGTTTGGAAACAAAAACATTTTGAATACTACATTACGCTGATGATCTCTCTTTCTTTTCTCAGTTGGTTAATAGCCATTTTGGCCCAGGCCAACCCACTGTTTGGTCCTCAGCTGAAGAATGAAACTATATGGTATCTGCAGTACTACTGGGAGTAAACCAGGTGAGTCCAATGGGCAACATGTGATCTCGGTCTCAGTAGCAGCAACACTTGGTCTGGGTCCACCAGCTTTTTATTGTAATTTAGAAAACAACCACATGCTCAACCGGCAACTCAAGAAGCACACTACTTCCTTTCTCACTTCAAATTAAGAGTCTTAAAGGGTATATTTCACACTGAAAGGAAATATATTACAAACCCATGTATTTGTGGTATATTTGGTTTGGTTTAATATGTCTTATACACATATTACGGCTGGACGATATGGCTGAAAAACATGTCACGACATAAATGTTTCATATTAGTCCATATCGATAATTATTGACTCGTGTTTTGTTTTATCTGAAATACTGTCAGTTAGTGACATGACCTTTTCTGTTTTATCCAGTTTTTACTCCACACCATTGTTTTTTATTGTTAAGCAGTTATGAGGCGTGGTGGCAAAACCTTAAACTACTGCTGCGCCAGTTACTCAACAAGTTGTTGCTAGGTAACCAAAGAGTGAGTGAGTTAGTAGATTGATTCCACCAACCTAGTTTAGCTGGCCGTGACAGATTTAGCATCTAAAGTCTTTCCTCTGCCGTAATCCCCCAGAATGCAGTGCGGTTCTGGATGGGAGCTCAGCTAAATTATTGACAAGACTATCAGACATATTATCTATTGATATTGATCATGTCTCTATCGAGATATTGTTTTTGATTTATTGTCCGGCCCTAGTGCAGATTAGCTCCTCCGGCTAATAGTTTACAGTTAACACTTTCTTTTTTTTTTGTATTTAGTAGTCTCATTTTTGTAACTTGCACTTTTCACACCAACAAACCAGAAAAGATTCGAGAAATGGAAAGGTCTTTTTATTGAGCATCTCTACTTTATTTTTGTTTAGAATAAAGTAGAGATTTTAAACAAAAATCCCTACTTTTTTTAGATTATTAATATTTTTAATAATAATAATATTACTATATTAATTATTAATATTATAATAATTAACATGAATTATTATTATTAATGATTAACTAATAGTAATAGTTATTAATTATTAGTTAATTAATTATTAATTATCCTAAATTAATAATTAGTACTAGTTTCTGTAAGAATGATGTTATTTTCATGTTGTCGCTCATTTTGCCACCTTTTTGTCTCTTTCTTCCAGGACTCAGTGACGTGACGCCTCTTGTAATTCCCACCTGCTGATCTGCTGGACTTAATTTCACCATCACTTCTGATTCCCAGCACACCCTCACGTCTTGGTCTGCAACATTATAAGATTCATACAAATCTTGACTTTAAGCATTTTGCAACTCGAAAATTAACATCAGCTTGGAGGATATTTAAATTACACTGCAGCCTCTGGGCTCTAAGATTTGAAGAATATTATAGGATGTGTATTCTAAAAATTAAGCAGAGATAATGTGTTTTTCTTTTTTGTGCTGTGCTCAGACTAAAACTAAAACACATTAGATGTAGATGCTATTTTTACCTTTTGAAAATGTGCAATCTTTTAGTTTTGCATTTGTTTGCATTTTGGATTGTGTTTTGCTCTCTCGTCGGGCAAACCTGCATTTCAGTGTGTATTTATTTCGGGACAAGGACACTTATGTGAGCTTGTAGTAATCAACACAGAGTCCATTGGGTCTTGTTATATAACTGGTATTATCTGTGATGTAACTGTTAGTGTGTGTGTGTGTGTGTTTGAGTCGGGGTGAGCATGCAGAGTTTGTAACTGCTGACGCAAGAGTCTCCCAAAAACTGCGAGCAGAGAGCGATTCCCTCCATTTTCAAAACGAAAACTTCCTCCCACATTCTTTTCCGTGCTCCACACCATGGAGGTCCACGTTGCCATGGTGACCTCACCGCCCAATTCAGCCCTTATCCTCTTGGATTCTTTTGATTAAGCGCTACGCTTATTTCCTGCCTACGGAAAGACAAACGTCTGGTTCTACTGCAGAGACATGGTTGTGGAGAAATTGCTGCTTGTTGGTCTGCAGTTTGCCATCTGGTCTTAGCAGTTTCTGCTAGTTTTCTCATTAAATTATGGTGGATTAATTGATTGGTTTTGACAATTTTTTTTGCTTTTAGTATGATGTTACATAGACTTTATCTCTCGTGATTTTATTCTGAATAAGAAGTTTTTATTTAATGACCCAAAAATGCCACTTTAGGGGCGTTTTCACAGCTGATAGTCAGGTACACTCGGTTCAATTCGGGACCAAAATTGCAACATTCGTTACTTTTTCAGCTGGTGTGGTTTCCTTTCACACTGCACTGTCTTTGAAAAACCTGTTCCCCCCCTCGCCTGTGGTGGCGCTGCCCTAAGAACTACTGAAGGAAACAATATGAAAACATATGAATGCAACTTCACTTCTTTATGAAATGTAAACACGAATGAGATTTTAATTATTGTAGAGTTCCTCTTTTGTTTTTGGTAAAAGACCATGAGCTATTTCTCCCACTAGCGCTGGACTTGCTTGTTTGTTTAGGTTGTATTTTCCCAGAATTCCCCATACTTTAGTCTGTTTCCTGCTTTTGGAGCAGTCTTTGGTCCACTTGGTGTTCACATATGGATTCAAACCTCACCAGAATTCACTTCAACCAAACCGAGACCCAAGTTTTTTGGCGGACCAGAGTTTTTTTTTTTTTTTTGGTCTGAATCACAGTTCGCTTTTTTTGTCCGTGTCAGAGTTTGATTGCACAGTCGCACCTTCCCAAACGAACTGGACTGTCCAGGCAAACAAACTAGAGTTCAATTAAAGCGGACTAAACAGGGCTGGTGTGAATCCCATTCCAGGTGTTGGTCCAGGAAGTAGGCAGTTTCCTCTTTCTGTGCAGATAACATGGCTGCTTAAATCAATAATAATGACACAAACAACAGCAGAGAACATAAGTAGAAATGCTACCAAGCTAAATCTCTGCCAATTATTCCATTACACACACAAACTACTGTTAACACTGCAGCACAGCTATTTCGTGCAGGAAGCTAGACAAGTCTGGAGTTTTAAAATTGGCTTCTAATCAGCCTTTTTTCAGAGCATAGCGTTGTGCTCTTTCTCAGGCCTCATGGAGATATGCTGTGTCATGGACCTTTAACTAAACCTTCAATATATTTCCAATATTTGACTGGAAGTTGTGTAAATTCGTTATCCTTAGTTTGTGTTAAGTGGCACTGAGATCTAGCTGTGGCATTCATGAAGTGGATTTTTCACATTTTTAAGAAAAAGTCACTGCAGCCTGGCTTGTGTGGTGATCAGACTGTGTTTGCTACACAGGAATCCCAGAGTGTTTTTCTCCTTCCTGCGCCAGTGAAATGAAATGCAGATATGTGTGTGTCAGAGGTATCGGGTCGGTGCTGGTGTTGCTAAGGGTGATGTTTAATATTGGAGATGAACGGCACCAATAATGAAAGTTTCTCCAGCCGTGAGTCATAATCTGCCAGTTTAACAATGCAGTGACGGGTAAAATACTGTAGTGGCATTAATTTATTGGCACACTCTTTAGGAGCATTCATCATACGGCCGAAACAATTTTGAAGTGATTATTGAAATCAACTAATTTAGTAATTGATTAATCGTCAAGCTTTGAGACTCAAAAAAGGCCATTTGCTGAAAGAGCAACAGTCAGAGCAGTTAAAAACTGTACAAAAAATATATACATTTTACAAAAAAATATTTTATTGAAGATGTTTTACCCAAAACTCCTCAAGTGGCATATTTCTAGCTTCATCTAGTTCGAATTCTGTAAACAAATCTATTAAACACCTTTTGTTACCCAATTTTTAATCAATTAATAAAAAATATAATCAGCCGTACACTATATTGATAAGTCAGTTCAATTTAAATTCAAATTCAATAAAAAAATATTTTATTAATCCTAAAGGAAAATTAAATGATGTTGTAGCTCATTAATTCAGATTCTTCAAGAGTTATTGTAGATGGTGATGGCTGTTATCAGGAAGATCTCTTGTAGCAGTCTGTAGTACAGTGAATCTGAAGACACCTCTGACTGAAGATGCTCCGTTTTCTCAAGACTCTCAAGAAGAGGAAAAGGCTGAGATGTTAAAAGTATTTTTTAGCTCCAGATGCATCTTTTCTTACAAATAATCAAGCATACACTAAAGGAATACTTTTGTTGCATTTTAGACAGTAACATGTTTATTTTCTCACTTAAAAAAATTAATTCCTTATTTGCATCTTTTAATGTATTTCTAATATTAGAAAAGCATTCAATAACAAATCTACAGAAAGTGCCAATTACTTAATTTGATTAATTGTTAGAACAATCAATGGATTAAATGAAAACTAAAATAATTGTTAGCTGCAGACCTAAATTTATCTTATTGAATGCATATTTATGCCACAGCGCCCCCTGGAGGGGGCATCAGGCCTGATCTGCCCACATCCTTCCCTTTCTCTTCATTTTACCTCCGTTCCTCTGACCTGTTGAACATTTTTTGAATTCACCTGCCTCCTGTTGAAGCTTTAAGCGTGTCATCTGCCAACCACGACCACAGCTACGCGTCCCGCCTCCACTCCCCATGTCCCGGTCTCAAACACCCCTCCCTCCCTCGCTGCCACGTCCCTCCCCGTCCGCCTCTCCAAAACCACTTTGCTTCAGCCAAAAAGAAACCAAATCAAAATACAGCTACTTTTTAGAAAGACCAAATTGCGTTGTATCTTTGCCCCAGCCCTTTGCTGTAGCTGTGGTGGTGGTTGCACACGTACAACGAGTTAATAGGTGACTACAATGTGGCATGCATGAAAAAAGGACATAAGGGAAGCTGCCCTTTTACTCCTGTAAAGATGCATTTGTTAGTTTTTAGTTTCGCTCCAGCAGATCTCATAAAGCGGCGTCTCATTTGCTCGAAGGACATCGTTTTGTTGAAAGTGACAAAGCGGCTCTGGCTTGATGTTTTTGGGGGGGGACTTTGTCTCTCTTCTCTTCTCATTACGTTCCCAACCCCACTCATCACCCAACAGTTTGCATACAGACGGACAGAGTCACATTTTCATTGTCGGTGAATCACAGGAGACCAAATGGCATCGTTCTCACCCAGCTAAACTCGCTGAACTGACAGAGGGAACAGCCAAGACTTCAGCGAAATCCCACCAAGCGCTCTGACAGCGAATGGACCCTAACCATTTGTCAACTATGTGGGATTTCTTCCTTTCCCGATGCTTCTCTCCAGCTTTGGTGATGACTGCCCACTACTCAGCTGTTAAATGCTCCTGGCAGTATCAAAAAGAGATAGATTTTTATCATGTGCTAAGAGTCTCCATGGCAACTAAAATCCAACAAATCGCAAGTCTAAATGTTGATGGAAATGGGATATGTATGATATGTATGTAGCCTTGTGTTATTGTGAAGTTAATTGGTGGCATTGTTGGTGAAATACCCCAATAAAGAATTTTGTCTCGTACAGTTGAGTCATTATATTACAGTTTTTCTAGTTTTTCCTTCTAATAACAGCTGCTTTTATATGAAAACAAGTTGATCTGAGACTCTCAAGGTTTCATAATGTAGTTTCAAAATATATTCTTCAAGGATGCAATAACAGAAACTTTAAAAAATGTTTTTCCAGCTAATAAGAGCTGCTTTTATAATGGAAACAAGTTGATCTGCGACCCTCATAATATAATGTTATAATGTTTTATAAAGTAGTTTCAAAAGATTTAAAATATATCCTTCAGGGATGCAATAACAAAAACTAAAATAATGTCTTTTCTAAGCTAATAACAGCTGTTTTTATGATTCGTGATATTCAATGTGTAATTCAAGTGTAAAATAATTTAATTTACAAAAAAATGAACATATATGTGTATGCAGACATGTTTGAGTTTGGTAGGTTTTATACTGTGGTACTAAAGATTTGACTTGTAAAGGTTTAAAATTTATTCTTCAATGATGCAACAACAAAAATTTTAAAAATTTACTTTTTATGTTTTGCTTGCAAGTAACTTTTCAAGCAAGCTATAGGAGCTTGTTTTAAATAAATTATTCCGTAATATTGACAAAAAAAGTACTAGTTGCATTGGCAGATTATTTCATTTGTAACAAGCAAAACTTTTTGTCATAAGTGAAATAATCTGCCAATAAAACAAGTACATTTTCATCAAAAGTAGGAAATGAATTTACAACAAGCTCCTAAAGCATTTTGAAGGTTTACTTATAAGTTAGTTTTGTCTTATTTCAAGTTAGGTAAGATATTTTCACTAGAAACTAAACTAAAAACACTTGGTGAGATTTTTTGTTTTTGCAGTGTAATGGAAATAAGTTAATTTGAGACATTTGATGTTTGAAAAAGCATTTTCAAAAAGTTTACATTTTGTCCTTCAAGGAAGCAATAATAAAAAAATTTTATGTCTATTTTGTACATATCAAGTTTACGTATCGATTATTTTTAGGATTTAAATGAAAGAAAAAGTAACATTCCTGTTTTGTGTCTGTTGACGTTGGATTGCTTGTTTTAATGCTGTAGTTTGGTTAAATTACCTTGAGATTCAAGAACAAGGTTGACTAATTTGTCCAGATTTTTCTACATGATACAAATAAAACGCAGGAATGATTCACTCTGTTTATTCAGCTCGTATCTGAGGCGCAGTAATTTTTATAGAGAGAAGCTGCAGCACTTTATGAAAATATGAATCCCCGTTCCTCCAGTCCCATTTAGGAATTAAAAAGCTTGTAAAGCGATTTATTTTGGCAGAAGGAGCTGGGTGTCAAAGACTGAACAGAATGCAATGAATGTTTTTTTTTTTAATGGATTCTCACTAACTGGCCTCTGAAATCTATTTAGCTTTCAAAATGTCTCCTCGTACAGGCGCTTTAAGAACATCAGAAACTGTTCAGCTGATGAATTAAAGGGAAAGCTGGAGGGGATCTTATGTAAAATTGACTTTTTTAGCTTTATATCATGTTTTAAGGTTATTCCTTCAAAAGCATACTTGGAGTGTTGCTTTGATTCTTCATGTTTGAGGAATTCTTGAATCTCCCATAGCAACCACGGGGCTACTCCCATAGCAACCACTTGGTTACTATGGGAGATATGGGAGGGGCCTAAGCTCTTTCTCTCAAAAAGTCGAATATTTCAAAGAAGCTCCTCCTTGAAGCTGTCGGAGTAGAAGCTTCTTAAAGAGACAGAGGCCCAATTTCAATTTTAAATTGCAAAGTCAAATTTGTTTTAAGTCATGTTTGATATATACAGCATTTTTATAACAACTGAAGGTAATAAAGGTACCTCAATGATAGTCTTTATTAAACCCTGCAAAAGGGCAAAGAACAAAATTGCAAATTGCAATAAACAACTCATAATGAAAAACATTAATTAAATATCTGAGTTATACATCATGTATTTTTATTTTTTTATTATTATTTTCTTTTTTAACCAGGTAAAACCCCATTGAGCTCTAGATTTCATTTTCAAGAAATCTGGGCAGAAATCTGCAACACACAAAAGTAAAACAAATTAAAACATATGTACAAGTTTAAAATGTATAACTGTAATTATTTAAAAAGAAGCTGTGATATTTCCTTAGTAAAATAATGTATAAGAAAAACTTAAACTATGGTACAGTACAATGCCAATATAGTAGTAATTGTATAGATGAGTGATAACATAGGTAATAGTGGTAGTGCTACAGATAATTAAACTATTTATTATCTGTTGTTATGCAGGTAATTGATATAAATGACCTGTGATATCTTTCCTTCCTCCACTGTGAATTTTTCAGTCTACTGCTGCTTGTTGAGCTTTAAAATTGCAATCTGTGCCTGAAAAATACTTAATACCGCCCCTTTAAACAATGCAATAATAAAGACACCACATAATTCTGCTTCTTAACAGCCTGGTTCTGCACATATAGGTCTCCAGTAACAGTCACATAAACACTAACAACCTAGAATTATTCAGAGAATGGGTCTTAATGTGCCCTCCCACCCTGCCAACCCACTTTCCTCTGAGAATGCATCAAGATTTAACAATCTTTATGCAAGCAGCCATATGAGCTGACCTATATAACACCGGCTGTACTTTAGATGGGGAACATCTCATCATACAAGGCTGCAGTTACAAGCTTTAGTCCATTTTCTGTCTTTTTGTTCATGCATTGATAAACAAATTCCTTTGTAATGCAAATTAATAGCTACACACAACCCATTTATTTCACTTTAACAATATTTTTTATATTAATAAACAACATCAAGTAATGCAGAACTTGTTTCAAGAGGTGATGTACCTAAATAAAAATAAAATACAACCTCTTCTCCTTTCTTGATTCCAAATATGTTAAAAAATAAACTAGATAAATAAATGCTAGTGCATATCAGAATGAGGATTGGGTGGCTGCATGTAAAGACGCCTGATAAAGACTCTATCCCAGAAAAACATGATTTGATTTCTGTGTGTCTGTTGCAACAGAATGTTTTGGGTTATTGCTGTTTTTTTCCATGATCAACTGTCGTTTTCACTAATCAGTACAGATAAAACTCGTTAGCGAGGTTTTGGTATTCGCTTTTAAGTCTTTCTCATGATGTGCAACGACTCAGAAAAAACATGTGTCTCCCTGCATTACAGGCCAGTCATGATCAAATTACCTTTATTTATAAAGAGTTGATCAAAGCGCTTAAAAAATCCCAGATAAACAACAACAACAAGCAAAAGCAGTAAATTATCTAAAGAAAAATATAACCAGAAGAAGACTATTTTAAAAAACGCTATAAAAAATTATCTGAAAAATTACAAAAAGCACAACCCAGTAATTTAATTTACAGGTTTTACTTTCTGGTACAAATGTTTTAACTGATTCCTGCTTTGTTGTAGTTTTTTTTCATGTTTCACTGCAAAAAAAAAAAAAAAATCCTACCAAGTATTTTTTTTGTTGTCTAGTTTCTACTGCAAATGTTATCAGTTCACTTGAAATAAGACAAAACAAACTTACAAGTAACTTTTAAGATATAGTTAATAATTTCTTAACAAATAAATATATTTATTTGTTCAACTAATAACAAGCCATTTTCCCCATGTTATAAGTTAAATAATCTGCTAGTGGAACTAAGATTTTTTCATCAATATTAAGGAATTATTGGCTTAAAACAATAAAAGTTACTTCCAAGTTTGTTTTGTCTTATTTCTAGTACACTCAAATATATGCAGATAAATTTTTATTTGTGTTTTTGCAGTGTATAGGGAGATATTTCCCTCTATTTTCTTTCGCTCTTTGGTCTTTCATTCCACGCAGCTGCTGTTCATTCAGTGTGATTCATCTCTCCGGATCTTCCTGAGCCTCTGTAATTAGCTTTTTGTCTTGCTTCGCTGGTATCTACTGTTAATAGTTCTGGTTCAGTTGCTTCCTGGTCTTTGTTGTCGTGTTGCTGCTTGTAAGTTGGATTGAGGTCTAGAAATTAACAGATGTCCTCTGCAGACTCTGACCGGTTTTCTTCCATGATCGCTCAGAGTTCAGTTTTAATTTCCCATCAGTTTTCCAACAGCATGATGCTGCCACCACGCTCCAGCTGCAGTGTAAATTTTACTCCACCCATTTCATTTTGCATGTCAAAACGTTTATTTTTAATCATGTTGCCACATGTTTACCTGATTTTATTTGTTGTTTCTTCTATGAATTATTGTCATTTTGATCCTTAAAATACCAAAATTTTCATTTAGCTTTATATGTTGGTCCGTCTGATGATGTCATTTTTAATATAAAATGACTGAAAAGTCACCAGTTATATTTTGTAAAAAGTTCTTACCAAATATTTTTTTTTACTCTTTCTTGAATAATTTCTTGGAAGGCTACTTTTTACTTTCACTTGAGTAAAAATATATTATCAATACTATTTTAAACAGCAGCGCATAAAAATGTTGCTGCATCTTAAGTTTAAATTAAACAGTAATTTAAAATAATTAACTAATTACATTTACTTGGGTACATTTTTTGAAAAAACATTACTTTATGAGTATTTTTACTATACTATTTGTACTTTTACATAAGTAATTTTATTTCTCTACTTGAGTAAAATTATAGATACTCCAGCCACTTTGAGTAACTTTATTGAATCAAGTTTTAACTTAAACAAATCACCACATAAATACATATCAGCAGGTTTTGTTAAAGTTTTGTAAGTTTTACATTCAAAGAAACTTATTTGAATTCTTTTGCCTGATTTGGTTACTTTGTAATTATGTAATTTACATGAATTTTTGTCATTTTGTCAATTAAAATACCAAAATTTTCACATAACTTTGTATTTTTTGAATTTATTTTTTGATCAGTTACTCAGTACTTGAGGAGCCTTTTTTACCAAATACTTTTTTTTTACTCTTATTTGAGTAATTTCTTTGATGGCTACTGTTTACTTTTACTTGAGTAAAAATATGTTGAAGTAGTTGAGTACAAGTTTTGGGTACTCTACCCACCTCTGGTCACACAGCTCATCATTCAGAGCAAATATTTCTTTTAGAATAATTTATTTCCCATCCTGGATTTCTTTGGGATGAAGGACAAACTCTTACATTTTTCATGAAACCCTCAAAAAAGTTACCCGCAAACACTTGTTAGATTAGCTGTTGTTATGCCTGCCGCCTCTGCTGCTCTTGTGAACACGACGCGGGTCTGGAGGTGAAGTAGTTCCGGCGGGACCGGGCTCGGAAGCAGCCCCGGGCCCGGCTGAGGTCACCGGGTTCGCAGCCTCGCCGCTCTCGGTGTCCTCAAACACGGGTCGTGTGACCCCGCCCTCGTGACGATTCCGTGTCGTAGATGTAAACCATATCCGTTTTCACGGGCCGAGTTGGAAGTCAAGTTAGAACCGGTGAATCGCTGAAACCGGAAGTTGAGTTTCATGCGTTCATGACAAAAAAATTAAAAAGAAAAAAAAATCTTTGAGCTTTGATCAATGCCATGGCAACCAAACAAGCAAACAATTATTCAAAACGGAGACGTCATTTATTAATTCATTCACTGATTCAGGTTAAAGTTTGACACAATTTAAAATTAAATATATAACTTATAATTATGTATAAAACTGCAGGGTTACAGTTTCCCACGTCTGTTTTGACTTAAAAAGCAACACTCTAAAATTCACAACTATGTTTTAAAATTATTAAAAGTTGGGATACATCTTCTTTTAAAAAAATCATAACATAACCAATAAACCTAAAACACAGGCAGGAACAGTTTATAATGAAATTAAAAAGTTTATAATGAAATTAAAAGTGTGTTAAGCCTGCATTCGTTCAAGTACTTGCTCCATTGGCAGAGTATTTCACTTATAACATAAAAAAGTCCTGTAATTAGTGAAATAATCTTCCAATTGAAGTATTTTTCATCAGTATTAATGGATCATTAACTTAAAACAAGTTCCTATATCTTGCTGAAAATTTCCTCCAGGTTTGTCCTATTTCACATGTACCAAGATATTTGCAATAGAAACTAACCTAAAATTACCTGGTAAGTGTAATTCATATGACTCAACTCCTTCAGACCTACCAGCAGCAATAAGCAAACACCTAGTAGAGCTCAGTATATTAGCTAACTCTCCTTGCAACACTGGTAAAATCGCTGTTAAAGGGTTAATGGAGGAGCGATGTTGTGATGACTTCCTGAAGTCAGATTTCCTGTAAGAACAGCGGTTTTTAAAGAGACAGAGGCCCAATTTCAAGGTGTAGAATTACAAAATCATTTTTAAAGTCATATTTAATGTACAGAATTTTTATAACAACTGAAGTTGCTTTCATCCGTCAAACGTGATCGTAGGTTGGATTTGATGTTAAGATGTGAGAATGACTGCTCACATGCAGACGTAGATCCAAACATGGTGCTGCTCAGTAGCTCTTGGCACGCTTTCTTTCTGCTGTCTCCCGCCGGGTATTTTGACGCAAAGGTAGCATGGCGTGTGTCGAAGTGCCGCTTTACATTCGACCGTTTCATTGACGCAATTTTGTCATTGCAAATTAGACACACCGCAGAACCTGCTCTCTCCACAAAGGCAAATTCTTCGGTCCATTCGTCCTGAAATGTACGATACTCCTCGTCTTTTTTTCTTTTCGCCATCTTCTTCGTCGAAGGGTTAGCTTTGAGCTAATGCCCGAGGAGACTGATTCAAAAGGGGGCATTTACCTGTTTACCCAGCAACAGCCAACGTAGGCTATTATCATCCAATTAAAATAATGGACTGCTCCTGCAGCCAATAGCAAGCCTGAACAGGACATGAGCGGTGGAAAGTCGATGGATGGATAAAAACTTGTTTTAATCCATCCAAATTAAATATTTTATGTTTTATCTGCGAGCCAGATGCAATCATCAAAAGAGCCACACCTGGCTCGCGAGCCATACGTTCCCGACCCCTGTTATATACACTTATGTCTTGAGGAACATGATTCTGTATGCCTTAATATGACCTGAACATGAATTTGGTGGGGAGGCGGGACCAATGGAGTGGCCAACATTTTTCAAGACGGGGGTCATGGCCACTCAGGGCTCCTTCTTGGGGGTGCCACTGTTGTATCCTTTGATTTTTCCCACCCAAAATAAAAACAAAACAACTCTTAAATTTTTCTCACCCTCCCAGCCGTATATTTTTTTATAACAACTGAAGTTCACATTGTTACTTGTTTGTGCTAAATGGGACTATATACCTAGAAAATACATAATATTATCCCTGTAATAAATTTCACAGATTTATTTATTTATCAGGATTTATTTATTAGGTTTTATATTTATGTCTTTATTGAATTAGTTACTCTGTATACCTTTCTATGACCTGAACATAAATCTCAGGGCCAGTGGAGAGGCCAACATTTTTTAAGAAGGGATCATGGCCCTCCTATGCCCCCCTCTTGGGGTCGCCACTGTTGTATCTCTTTATTTTTTCCTTAAACAAAATAAAAGCGAAAATATATATATATTTTACTCACCCTCATATCATTGCATTTTTACAACAACTAAAATGTACATAATTACTTAACTGCCTCGTTAACCTAACAGTAACGCGCTTCGAGACTTTTATTTTGACATCTCTCCCGGAAGTTTAACGCTTCCCACGTCTTGTTTTGACGCTCGACATAAAGTATTTATTGTAAACTTGGGTCAGGCCGGAGAGACGCGGAGGACTGCAGCTGTTTTTACAGCTGACACCCTTCCAGCTGCTAGCAGGTCAGTCGCTCCGCTCCTTCCCATCGCTTCCCCGGTCCGCCGCAGCCCGAAACGCGGCGCTGCCTCCAGCCCGGGCAGCTGCTGCTGCTGCTGCTGCGTCAGTTCCTAACAGTGACAGCCCCACGCCCTCCTTATGTTTATTTCTCATTCTCTGTTTGGATATAAAGTGTGTTGTAAATCGCGGAACTGCTGCAGAAAGTCACTTTGCGATTTGTTTGGTGAGTAAACGGGCGACAGCAAGTCAAACACGCAGTGGGCTCCCCGCAAGTACAGCGAGTGTGAACATTTTTTTTTGTTTTGTTTTAATTAAAGCTGTATTAAATGGGTGAGTCTTTATTCTCCCCAGCCTGTCGTCTATAAAACGACAGGCTTTTATCTGCACCAATGAAAGAGAGGGAGAAACAGGAGGAGGTGGGGTGAATTAGGGAGGAGAGGGGGGTGTTACACGGTCCTACAACCGTCTTTCCTGTCCTGTTTATCCGCGATGTAGGCCAGCTCTGTCCGGCTGCGAACCAACTTCCTGCATGTGGCCGTAGGAGGAAGGGGATTTCTGAGGCTTTAGCGGTCGCAGCTGCCGTCTGATCGCGATCCCCGGCTCCCCTCCGCGGATGGTGCGGGGTGGGATCATCTGGAGAGGCCGTGGCAGACATTTTACCCACGGTCTTCAGGAGCCTGGCAACTCGGACGGGGTTTACCTCCGCGAAGGTAAAGCATCGTTATGCTGTATGTTTGATACAAGCAACAACAAAAAAAAAGTAGTTGAACAAAAGTTTAACTCAAGGATTTTAATTCACATAAAGGAGAGAAAAAAATGAGGCTGTATTAAAATATGACCTTCCATTTAGAACATGGTGTTTAGCTACTTTTCATAAATATATTTGTTCAAGGTGAAATAAGCAGCTTGGCCTTTGAGCCATAAGAGCACCAGAACTTTCAGAGTGTAGATTTTGTGTGCTATGCACCTCAAATCTGGAAAAACTTCCAAAACAGATGAAACACAGAGCTAACTTAAATTTAAATTTAAAACGCACTCTGTTTATAGCTGCTTTTGTACCACAATAAACGGAAATTTGACCAACATATTTGATGTGTATTGATGATTGCACTTTACAGGATTTAATGTCTCTTAATATATTTTTTTTTACAACTGTTGTTAGTATGATGTGTTTGTTATGTTTTCACAATGCTTAAATGCGCTATATAAATGAAATTGATTGATATAATTGATAATCTTTCGAAACAAAACTGTTGATCATGGATGTAAATTCTTTCCCCCCTTTGGGAGTATCACGTTTTTATTCAATAGGCTAATAGGTTAATTGAATGTTCTGGTTTTCAAAAACAAAGGAAACTACTGCCATACACTGATAATACCATTTGCACATGCTCAGACAGCTGCCAAAACCTCAAATGCTAGCTAGCAAGAATTTCCCCCCATATCTTGGCGCCCCCTCTAGTGCAGCACCCCTATGGTGCATACCCACTTTTTACGCCAACTGTCATTGGGTTAGAGGAAGGGTTAACCACAAACACACACACATACCTAAGAAGGACCAATTTAGAGAAACCAGTTAACCTCATGAGGAAGTAGGAGTACCCTGAGAGAACACATACACACACAGGGAGAACATGGAGAATAACCCCAGGTTCAAACTCAAGACCTTTATAGCTGCAGGGCAACAGCGCAGCATTTAAACATGAATGATTTAAAGAGGAAATCGCTCTCTCTGATGATAGTAGGAACCCACTTTCTATTCAAAATCCTCCCTGCGCATCACGGAGCCTTGAGTCGGTTCGGATTTTAAAGCAACATTTCACACCGAGTCCAACTTGTTTTGACCTGCTACAATCGGGAAACGCAGCTGCAGGTCAATATAAACAGCGATTAAACTGTGTTTTTCAAGGTTTTGCAAAAGTGTGAGGCAGATTGGTTAAAAACCCAACCCTTGATGGCGGCCGGGGGAGTTAAAAACGCGGAGGTTTGATTCTCATCCTCATTAATATCGGACATCCGGTGGCACTGCCAGCTGCGCCCCATTTTTTATTGTTGTCTGTGCGCTGAAAGGATGACTGCCGGATCGTCTCTCCGCGCCGCGGAGCGCAGCAGCGGCTGCTGGTGAGAACAGATTCGCTTCTTTTTATCTTTTTTTTTTTTTTTTTTAAAAACCTGAATATGCATAAAGAGGGTTATTGGGGCAGCGTGTGTGTGTGCAGTGGAAGAGAGGCTGTGCGTTTCTGGATGTTCTCCGCCGGCCACCACAGCTCCCTCCCCGCTGCAGTTTCATCCAGCTGCGCGGACACAACCGCGTGTTCCAGACCAGATAGCCCACCAACCGGCACCCGATCTCCACCCCTTAAACCCAATTTGTTTCCCCTCATAGAAATGTTTTTGCATCCGATCGGGGTCCGTTCGGAAGATGCGCTCTGAACGGACAGAGAGCCACTTCCATCCCTCCGTGGGAAACGGAGCTCCAAGGACACTGACGGAGGCGGGGGTCGTTTATTTAACCTACTTTTCATTTTTTGCATTCATTCATGCAATTACGACAGAAATGGAGAACTCAGACGCACATCTGTGGTTTGATTGGTGTCCTGATTGATTTTTTTAAAGCTTTAATTTGGGTTTAAATGGGTTTCCCAGATTGACTGACAGACCGCACGGTGTCTCCCCGGTTCGCTTCCCCGCCTCCTCATCGCAGCTTTCGGCCATGGTGTTCCATCCCAGCCTCTCTGAATCTGCTGCTGCTCGTCTTATTTCGTGCGCAGCCATCCGTGGTTCAGGATCATGCTTGAGTTATGATTGATTCTTTATTCCAGCGACTGAATTTTGATTCTTCCTCATAATCTAAATTTACCGCAAGGTTTGCGGACAGGTTGTGCTTAGTGCATAAAAAATGCCATTATTTAAAGAAAAAAACAAGTTAGTAGTTGTTTATATACTGTATATGTTATGAATGCTACCTAGAAACTCATAAACATGTTTCTGTATCTTAAGTTTTGCTGAATTAAATTAAATACTAATTAAGAAATGATTGATTTAAAGAACTAATCACATTTTCTTGGGTAACTTTTTGGGCAAAATCTTCTTGTAGGAGTATTTTTACTCTGCTGTACTTTTTACTTTTACTTAAGTAGTTTCATTATGAAGTATCGTTAAATTTCTCCCACTGTGAAGAACAAGCCTGTTTTAACTTCAAAAATTCATCCATAGACACATATTTGCAGTTTTTGTTAAAGTTTTGTAAGTTTCATAGTGAAAGAAATTGATTTGGAAAAATGTTTCTTATACCTGATTTTGCTACTTAAGAATAATATTATCTGTGTGAATTATTTTCATTTTGGACTATAAAATACCAAAATGTCCACATAACTTTGTATTTTGGTCCGTCTGATGTCATTTTTAAATGTTACATTATTTATTTTTTCAGTACTTGAGCAGCTTTTTAGAAATTTTTTTTTTTTTTTACTCTAACTAGAGTAATTTCTTGTTTAACTTTATCTTGTTAAAGCTAAAACAAGAAGTTCTACTCTGAAGCAGTGCTAATTTTACTTCAGTATAATCTCTGGGCACTCTAATATTGACAGAAAGTATTAAAATGCTCCAGTTTAAATATAGGTGTTAAAAACTACCATCTTTCTACATCGTTCAGGATTTCTGCATATTTTACAGACTTTCCAAAGTCTTAAGCCTCAAATTTCCTCAGGCTTTTTATGTGAAAACTGTTAAATCACAACCTGTAAAGTCAAAGAAGTAAAGTAGAATTGACATATCCTTTATTGTTCCACTTTGGGGAAATTTCTGAGCAACAGCAGCAAAGTGTCAGACAATAACAGCAAACAGACTCACACAAGTGTAATATGTACATAAAAACAGAATAAAGAGTAAAAACATATACAGTATGGGCAAAAATTCAACATTTATAAGTGGGAATGAAAGATGGATGGATTATTGAATGGATGGACATGTGAATGGGAAAACAAATTGATGATAGGCATGAATAGAAACATAGATGGATGTGTGGATTGATTAGTGGACGAAGAAAAGCCTGAAGATACATTTTTTCCATTTTGCTAACATTACATTTGTGTGTTTTTGTGATGTGAAGCATTTTGAACTGCCTCGTTGCTGAAACGGGCAAAACAAACAAACTTGATTGATTGACTGAAGTCAAATTCCAAGCAGGAGCTCTGATCTTATTCTGGATTTCTGTCCCATGTTTGTTTGCATTGAACATCTTTGTGCATTTCAGACACACATATATACATTTAATTTTTAACTTTTTGTACAATTTTGGGCTAAATTACTGCTCTTACTGCATTGTTCTTTCAGTAATTTGTTCTGTTTTTGAGTTTGTATGCTCCAGTTAACAATTAATCAGTTACTAAATTAGTTGACGATTATCTCAATAATCGATTAATCACAATGAATCCAATTAATGGTTTCAGCCCTATAGTCAGTTATGTCTTAGATTGTGGTAAACATGTTCTGTTTTACTTTAAAGCTGGTGTTTTTACTCCTACCTCCCTCTGAAACAGTGTAGCCCCCCTCTTTAGACAGACATAAAGGACAAAATGGCCGCCGTCATGCATGAACTGCACCATATGAGCCGTGTCGCTCCACACTGTAAATGTTAGCACTCTTGTTTGCCTTGTGAATATATATCTGGTCACAAACCCTGCAGTGCTCAGGGCATTTTGTTTGCTGGCGGATTCTTGTTTACAAAGAACAAAACAAATCTTCGGTCCATCTTTACAGTGATGGTAGTTGCTGGTTTGAAACTTACGGTGTTTGGAGATTAATGGCTTCTGTTTGGTTTCCCTGTGGTGCTGCTGTAAAATCCACCTGTCAGAGTGGGTTTATTAGCTGTGGGACCTTTGGACCGAGTCCGATGTTGAGCCAACACTTGCAAAATGAAGCCAGTAGTTGCAGCAATACCTGCTTTGTAACTCAGCAGGAGCCTGAAATAATGCTGAGCAATATGGATTAAAAAGAAAATCTCTGATTTTTTCCAACCATTTTAATATTTTTTCTTGCTTTTTTTCTAAAAAAGAAAGTACAAATGACAGAAGATATTTTGAAAAAGTGTTTTTTACTTTTACTTTCTTTTCTGCAAGTTGGACAACAGAATATTTGTACCTGAAACAAGAATATTTGTTTAATTAAGAGAATATAGTCATAATATTAGCAGAATAAAGACGCCATTCTACCAGAAGACTGTCTTAAAATTTCAAGAAAAAGTAGTTTTAATTATTAAAAAGCTCGAGTAATTAACCTTTTGGTACTTTTCATAAAATACCAAAAATACAATTTCTGGCTTTATTCTCATATTCCTACAACTGTATTTTTGCAACATCATGACTTTATTTTTATTAAAAGAAGAAATCTTAGCTTGACCCTTTGAATTCAGAGTTGACCTAAATTCAAAGTCCAAATAAATAGAAACTGTAAAAGACTTTGGTCAAATAGGATGATATCTTTTTGGTTTGCTGACATCACTCTGAACTTTGAACTAAATAAGAAATGCATTGGTGAAAAAAAAAAAAATCCAGATTTTCCAAAAATAAAAACAAACATTTGATTAATCAGTAAAATGTATTTATTGTCCAGCCCTAGTCTGAACAGAACCATAGAAGAGTCAGGAAGGAACATGAGTGTAGGGCAGAAACGATTAATCGATTGTTGATGGAATTGAATTACTTGTTTACTTCCATATTTTAATGTATTTCTAATATTGTATAAAAAGACTTCAGTGGTTAAATGGAAAATCTGCAAAATGTGCAAACTTTTTATTTGATTAATCGTCAGAATAATCTGTAGAATAATTCATTTTTAAAACAATAGTTTGTAGCAGCCCTAAAATCTGAGATTTTATTTTACTAAAAAAGCATCTTAACATGTTGCTGAACTCCTTTGTGTGTTTCTTTGGTGCCATAATTTTACGTTTTTTGTGATTACTAACGGGATTCCTGATACCTGAGTTGTGGAGACATTTGTCATGTTTTTCCTAAGTAGAGAAGGAAGCAGCTTAAACTGGCATTTAAGCCGGTCGTGTTGTGTGCACAAGCAAGACCGCTGGCATGAATATGCACACGGCACTAACTCTTCCACAAACCTGCAGCACTTTGCGGGTTGAATCGCCTCTTCTCCGTGCTAGAGAGGTATGTCTCTTAACGTTCGTAGTTTTGCGGGGATCATTATACTCCTTATTGAGTTCAGACTTCACTTTATGCGTCCGGCGACTGTTTGTGTTGCAGTGGGTTGGTAGCTGGCATGCTTTATGAGCCAAATACCAGTTTTCCAAGCGGCTTCTCACAACTGCCAGGCAGATCTTCATTTCCTCATTCCTGTGCTCCTGAGGTCAATGCGAAGGGAACATATTCTGGCATTGTTCTCAAGTCACTGAGCAAGGGTCTGTTTGAGTTGCATGCTTTGGCTTTTCTGCAGTTTTCCAACAGTATGCCAGCATTGTTTCTGCTGTGTGTGTGTGTGTATGGGTGTGTGGGGGTGTGTGTGCATAGATGTTACCCTGTATTTCATCATGTTGCCATTTGTAAGCGTCTCAGGCTGATCAGTGCTCGCAGCTTTGCCTCGTCTCTTCTTTTCTAAAGATGTTGTTGGTCGAGTGTGATGGGGTTGGGAGTCAAAACGCAGTTTTTCAAACGATTCGGTTTAACATTTCTTTCTGAACCTCAGTCAAAATCCCTGTATTCAGTTGTAAATGAGAAAGCAGTAAAAACTCTCTGGAAACCTCTCTGCATCATCATAACAATATGTGGATGACTGGTTTGTTTTTTTTTTGTGCTGTTTACAGTGAGCCGCTTTATGCAGTCAAGAAATGTTTTCTGTAAACTACAACATTTAGGCTCATCATAGTGTTTTTGTTCTTTGTTTCCAGTAGACATTGACTCTTTATCTGCATCGTTATTAAAAAGTTGAGGTTTCCAAGTAGCTACAGCTGAAGTCGTTCCAATAACAAGCTGCAGAAAGTATTAGAATATCTGGGATTTTTTTTTTGGCTGTTTGGAACGTGAAGTAACAAATTAAAATGAAGAAATACTTAATTAATCCCAAAGGGAAGTTAAATAACTTACTCTCACATGTTGCTGTGCACTGCCAGTCAACTGACTGAACACATGTAATAAGGCTGAGGCAATTAATTGCATTAATCATCATTAATCGATTATTGAAATGATTGTCAACTAATTTGTAATTGATTAATTGTAAATAATCAATTACAAATATAGACCCCCAAAAAGCCAATTGTTGAAAGAACAACACAGTAAGAGCAGCAATTAGGCCAAAACTATGCTTTATATATATATATATTAGAAAATGTTAATGTTCTTTTGATGCATTTCTAATATGGTATAAAATAAGCTTAAGTAGTTAAATAAAAAAATCTGCAGAATGTTCTAATTACTTAATCCTATTAATCGTCAGAATAATGGATAGAATAATTGATTACTAAAATAATTGTTAGTATTTAATCATATTCTGAACATTAAGCATGTTAACTTAAAATTACAGCTTATATAGTAGGAATTTTTATATTTACAATATAATCTTTGTGTCACACATTCTCAATTTTGTTGCCAAGGTTTTGTTAGAACTTTGTTTGCAGGTATTTTTACTCAAAGTATCTGATCAAGATAATCTGATTAGAATTGTGCACAGTATCAGGGAATATTGTCATTTCAAACTCAGTTTCTAAAGTAAATAAAAGTCTACTTTTCATAACAATTAGTTTTTGTTTTAGCCAGTTTTCAGTAGGGATTTGTTAGCTAAGCTACCTCTCACTCCATCTTGACTGATTAGCTGCAGAAAAGCTGATGTTTAGACTTTAAGGATAATGTTTTCTTTCCACTTCCTGTTTCACAACTCAGGATATTTTCCTCTGAAGAGATCTGAAGTCACGGCGAAAGGTTCTGACAGTTCGACAAATGTATTCGGTAAACGTTGCAGATTCAGTTGCTGTGCTCTAATTTTAGAGTACAGTCACTGACATATTCAAATTCAATCACAAAGAGCTTAAAGAATGAGCTTTATGTTTAAAAAACCCTCTCACTCTGCTTTTGTCTTTGTACAAAATGATCAGCTGCACTTTATTTCAGTACAGTGATATAACTAGAACAAGTAAAACTGTAATAACCCACCATCTTAAACCTGTTTATCAATATGATTAGCTGATCGATTGCTTTAAAAAAGAGGGTAGTTGTACTTCAAATCAGTATCTTCTTTTTTAGTTATCACTACCTTCTGAAAATGTGCAGCTACCAATGCTTTGCTTCAAAATGGCCTCTTGTTAAAGGAAAATCAGATAGGAAATGGGCACAGATTTTTCATTTAAGCTTTTTTTAAAAAATACTATAAATACATAAAAATTATCTAAACAATAGAATACATTCCTTTTAAAATAAGAAAATAAACTTTTTATTGCCTAAAATGCTATAAAATAGCATTCCTTTAGTGCAGTGGTTCCCAAAGTGTGGGGCGCGCCCCCTAGGGGGTCGCAGTGCCATTGCAGGAGGGACGGGAAGCGGGATGGATGAATGAAAAAGAAAACAGTTACACAAAAGTGTTTCACTGTAAAGATGGTTTGTAGTTTGTTTTGTTGCAACCTGAAGTGTGAAATAAACTTCAATGGAGTTTGAAAACAAAATATGTGTATAGGTTTATGTCTGGCTGAACGACGTGTGCGCCCAGTTGATTTGTTTTTCTTTTTTGGGGGAGGATTTTATTGTAATCCATAGGGGGGCCAGAAGAATATCTTTGGGAACCATTCCTTTAGTGTATGGTTGATCATTTATGGATGCATTTGCAGTTAAAAAATACTTTACAGAAAATAGATTTGCTGTTTTAAATGAAAGGCATCTAGTTTTTAGTTTCTTTTGGGCTTGATTTAACAAATTTATTTTCAGTAATAAGAACAGGATTTCAAGACGCCCGCTCTGCTTAGCCAAATTTGAGTAAGTTGGCTTATAAATATTATTCCTCTCTGGCTCTCGCAAATATATAGTGTATAAATATGATATTTATAAACTAATAGGAGTTTATCAAGAGAAACTCCTACTAGTTTATAAATTGTGGATTACTTTTCTTTTTCTTCAGTTTTTTTGTTTGTATTTCCTTTAATTAATGTAAGGCACTTTGAAATGCCTTGTTCCTGAAAATGTGTTTTTTAAAATAAAATTACCTTATCTTACCTAAAAAAAATAGATAAAATAAAAGCTGATGTGGGAGCAGCAAAGTCGGCTTTTTAGTAAACGTCTCTGGATAAACGTGGTTTTACTAAATGTTAAAGCTTGGTTTTGAAAAGACAAATACGTTGTGTTGCAGTTAACATTTTTTATTTTAATTAATTTGGTAATAATTTCACCCTGATTTCAAATAAAAAATGCATCATAGTTGTATTGCAGTTGGGGGGGCCGCACAAAATCAATCCAAGGTGCACAAAATGGCCCCTGGGCCACAATTTTAACAGCCCAGTTATAAATATTAAGCTTTCACATGAATTTGATGTAAGTGTCCTATAAGACTTATGAATGTGTTCAGAATATGTGTGAAAAAAACGTTTGCACCGCTGCTAAACGTTGGCCATAAATCTATAAGCTGGTGTGAGTTTTGCTAAGATTTTGCCTTCATGAATCATTTAGTTTGTTTTTATTTTAGATTTACTGTTTTCTCCTGTTTCCAGTTGCTTAGATTTCCATTCCACCTCTGCAGGTTGTGTAATATTTAACAAAGTGACATCAAAGTTATTCTTTGTTGCAGCTCGTGTCAGAACATCTGTTCATGCAGAAGTAACAAATGTTCTGTGGTAATCCTCCATATTTGCTGCATAATCAAATTTAACCTTTGCTTGCCCCATAAAAGCTTCTGCAGTTGTTTGGAAAGCTCTCTGTTGACAGGAAGTGACATGTCCTACATTTCTAGCAGCGGTAGCAGGAAGCTGGTTTATGTCGAATAAATGGATGTATTAATAGAAAAAAGAGAAACAGGTCACGAAAATCAGCAGTTTTAGCTTTGGTGGCTGCACAGACTTTAAAAAGGAGAGCAGTGCAGCGAAATAATGCCAAACAGTGAAAAATGGTTCCTGCTACTGAATCACATTCATCTCAGAACGGTTTGCTGCTGAACACGTTAAAATCCTCTGATAATTTGTCGTTTGGTTGATCAAACAAAGCAAACATGTGACTGTAAATTTAAGGAGACTCACAGCTTCCTGTTTCTTTTGTTTCTTCAGACTGTAACAAGATTTTTGGGGATACGAAATGTGAAGAAAGGGCTCCTCTTTTTCACCTTCTCTACCTAAGGTAAGAAACATTTCCTAACTTCTGTCGCTTCTGTTTCTTCCTTTCAAATGTGAAAACGTCTTGACTTTGTGACGTTTTCTCTGGAAATTAATTCTTTACCTTTTTTACTGTAAAATATTTGCCTCTGCTGTGTGTAAAGCCATTGTGTTTGTGTAAATTACATCCACTGATGCTTTAAGGGTCACGTTTCCTTCTGCAGAAAAGTGGCTGCTTTTGAAAAAACCCAGAACAAAACGCCCCCTATGCCTCCTTCAGACTGTAAAGCTTTTTAAATTGTGTTGGATAACATTTATTTGACGAAGTGTGCATAAATAAGACGGACATGAAGATGAAGGAGTTTGAATTTTTATGACTGCTGACACTTTTAATGAACTTTTGATGCAAGTTTTAATGCAACGTTGCTTTAAAAGTGTCATTATTTACTAAATAATGCAAAGTTGACACTTTTAATTAAACTTTGTATTAAAGTGTCATTATTTACCGAATGACACTTCATGACAACAGTCGTAAACATTCATGGAGACTCCTTTGTGTTCATGAGACTGTTTTGTCAGTCTTATACATACCACTTCAAATAAAGTGTTACCTTCTATTGTGTGCAAAATTACATCCAAAATTATTACCTCAGCTTTAGTGATCTGAATAAATGGACATTCTCAATGGGATTTAAAAACACAGAGAAATCAGATCAACCTGCTTTATTTTGGAGAATTAGCTTTTTCTAATATAGTTTTATTGTTTATAGTCACAGTAATTCAGCTATTTTCTGTGTGTGTGTCCTTTTATAAAGGTCTGGGTTTGCAAATTAACCTACGTACAAACCAACGGTTGCTTAGTTTTGAACATGTAAGGTTGCTTGATGTGCTGTCCTTTAAATTTAAATTTAACCTAACTTTTATCTTCATTTTTGTAAATTTGGCTACGTAGGGCGAATTGATAAATATTGCCCAATTTTCTTAATTTTTGGGACTTTGTCTGATCTTTTTTATCTTCACGGAAAATGAGCCACGTCTCGTTTTGCTCTGCAGAGAGAGAGGACTGAGTCTGCAGACGCTACCCGTCTGCACGTCTCTGTACCCACAAATTTTACACAAGGAAGAAATTTTCCAGACACCAAAAAACATTAACTTGTTGGCAGAAAACAGCGGAGTGTTTTTTTTTTAAAACCGGTTGGGCTGTTTTTAGAAGCAGTAGAAACTGAAACGGATAACAACAACATGAAATTTTTCATAATACGTCCCGTTTAAGATGTAATATTATCACATTACTACTGCCAAATATGGTCAAGACCATTTATCCCATTCATCATTTTACTAACAGTAGCCAACTTTAAAAATGTGAGCAATGTAAAACACTGTAGCATAATAGAAACAAATAAAAACATTGAGGTGGTAAAGTGGGAGACGACTGAGACAAGATTCAACAAGTATGAAATATTTTCCACAACAAAACTCCACCAGTTCAGTTAAATTTAAATTGTTTTTTCCGGTAAAAACTTCTTTTTCTTATGCAAAAACAGACAATCCTACCAAGTATTTATAGTTTCTAGTGCAAATATTAGTACACTTTAAATAAAAAACTAACTTCTAAATAACTTTGCAGCAATAATATATATATTTGTGACAGGGAGTACGGTGAGGTGCAATGCTGGTGAGGCACTGACTTAATCATAATTAGACATACCAATATATATACAAATCAGATATACAGATATACAAATATATATACAAATCAGATATACAGATATACAAATATAGACCCCCTGCATGTTATTGTTTACATAAGAAAATTTTGTGCATGCGGACAACGCTGGAGGGCAAAAACACAATTCTTTTACATGCCATCCATAGCTCGCTGTTATGGTCTCTTACTCTGCGTTTATGGAGTCACAATGTCCGGGATCATGAGCGCCCCCTGCCATGAGGCAGGAGAACTGCCTTCCTCACCTCTAGTCTGTTCTCTGCCGTTTGACGCTCCTCAGCACACGAAACACGTTACACACACAGTTGGTGACAAAATAAACACTGTACATTATATACATACAATCAGTTTATATATTAAGTGTTTTTAACCATTTTATTGGCGACGTACAGACAGGATTAGCATGCTCCCATAGAAAGGCAGTTAGCGAGAGGTTGCCCGATCCCAGGTGAGGCTCAGCTCACTGCTGCCTCACCTGCTGCGCTTCCAAGCATTTAAATGGGAAAATGCGAAAATTCAGTGATTTTGAAGAAAAAAATAATCAGAGTTGGTTATGCTAAATAAAAAATAAATACTTTATAGTACAAACCACAGGGTGAAAATAGCAATATAAATGATTTTATCATTATTATTTTTCCATGATGACTGCCTCAACTGCCTCCTCTGACCGCAAATCACTGATATATCTCTTATAAAGAAGATGAAAACAAGAAATAAACACATCAAATAGATTAAAATTAGATTACATTTAAAAAGTTTTAAAAATAAGAATAAGTAGATAAATAAATAAAAATTACACATTCTAAGAGGAGGCAACAGCAAAGAAAAATGTTTTTAACCTTTTTAACCAGGCGAGGGCAGTTTTTTTCTTGCATATTGTGAAGTAATTATTTGATTTAAATTGCAGCTTTAAGTCAAAACTCACAATTCAAGATTAATGAACTTAAAAAACAATGTTTAGATAACTTGTCTCTTGTTGTTAAATCAACTTCATGAACTTTATTTTCTGAGTTAAAACCAAAACTATTTTCTTGTTGAGTAAAATTGCGTTTTCAAGGCAGCAGGTGGACTTTCATTTTCTAGCTAAACCACCTTCACATGTTTTACAGTGTACAAGCCACTTCGTCTTGCAGAACATCTGTTAGTTTTGTGTTATTCGAAGTGTATTAAGATGTTTATTCTAAAAAAACCTACATTGTCAGGTTTTGTGTTTTTGCAGAGTGGAAACACACAGAAGAGCTGTTAGCGATTCAAGTTCTTCTTTGAAATAAAAACTGAGTTTTGTTTTTGCTGCAGAAGTTGCCTGATCTGACGTGTCCACATCCTGACACCTTCCTGCCTCGGGCATGCCTCAGGTAAAGCCTCTCCGTCCCTCACGGTTTCGCTGCGCTTGGCCTACATGTTCAGAGTTTCTCACCTTCTTCCGCTTCTCCGCTTGCAGCCGGGTATGAATGGGATGGAGCCTGCATTTGGCGAGGCCTACGGGGGCCACAGGGGCCTGCTGAGCACCTGCCCGCTGGCCATGTCGCCACAAGGGGGCAGGACTGAGTATGATCAGGTAGGAGACCAGGATGGGGGATGGGAATTGATGGGAATTTAGCGATACTGATTCCATCATCAATATCACTTATCGATTCTCTTTGAGTTGTGAAATAAACTATTTAGTTTAGAATTTGCACCATAATTCAAACTAAATCTGGCTTAAAAAATAAGAATCCCACGATCAAATCAACATTTTAACATGAAGTTAAGTTTTATCCATTGAAAGCCCAGTGAAAACCTCCTGGTTTTTCCACAAATATTGATTTCTGAACTCTTCCTAAGTTAAAACATTAGTATTGTTGCTTCTAAATGAATATAAACTTGTTTTCTTTGGATTATTTGAGGTCTGAAAGCGATGCATCTTTTTCGTTATTTTGACCATTTCTCATTTTCTGCAAATAAATACAAAATGTTGTCAGTCGTTCATAGAATAAAAGAGCAAAGTTAATTTTACTCAAATATTAACCTATAAAAAGTAAAATCAGAGAAACTGATCATTTTTGGTGATCTCTTAATGTTTTCCAGAACTGTATATTTGCTGCTTTCAAGAAATTTAATTTCAAGTGACATTTTCTTAATTTAAAAATATCTTTCTTAAAATAAGTTCATATATCTTATTTGTCTAAGTAAAACAAATAGTGTATTTTCAGTTGTTATAAGTGAAAATACTTACTTACTGTTTACACTCTTAAGCAAGAAATAGGAGCTTGTTTAAAGTCAATAATTTCTTAATATTGATAAAAAAGTGGCAGTTAAACTGGCAGATTATTTTACTTTCAACAAGATATTTTTTCCATTTTATACATGAAATAATTTGCAGTGAAACTAGAACTTTTTCATCAATATCAAGGAATTATTGACTTAAAATAAGCTCTTATATTTGGCTGAAAGGTTACTTATAAGTTAGTTTTGTTTTACTCCAAATGTACTCAGATATTTGCACTAGAAACTAGAGAAAAATACTTGGTGACATTTTGAATTTTTGCAGTGTGAACTTTTGACTGGGCAACTTTTACTTGTGGTTGAGCAACAATTGACCTTGAGTATCAATACTTTTACTAAAGTACTGGAGTACTTTGTCTGTCTAAATAAATGTCTTCTGCTTGCCCGCTGTAGAGCGTGCTCCTGATGCTGGGCTCCCCAGCGTCGCCAAGGAAACGGCCCTTCGAGTTGCTGAGCGACCTGGTGGATGACGGCGGTTTTGGCGAGGACCAGCATCCGGAGCGCTGGGACGTGTCCGCGCTGGACGAGATGGCCCGCTACACCAAGCTGGGCCTCGGAGTCGGCGGGGAGCTGCTGGCGTGCTCCGAGGACGCCATCTTGATGGGCCGCTGGGGGAGGAGTCGGGAGGAGGAGGAGGAGGGGGAGGAGGAGTGGAAGAAGAGGAGGGACGGCTGCGCGGCCCCTCCCATAACCCAGGAAGTCCAGGTCACGGCGGCGGGGATGAAGTCGCCGTGTGGCTCCATTACCGTGGCAACACAGAGGGAGCTGTGCGCCGCCGGAATGGGGATGGGAGACGAATGCGACCAAGAGGTGTCGAGGGAGTGTACGGTGGAGGTGTATCAGGTGGCGCCTGAGGAAGAGGAGGGGCAAGAACAGGAAGCGGCGGCAGCCGGATCAGGGCTGGCGCTGGAGCACTGCAGCGAGGAACACAACTACTCTCTGAGCCAGGGAGGGGAGAAGGCGGCCAGGCCGGCGCTCAGCGCTCCGCCGGAGGAGGTGAAGGAGGCTGAGGCTCAGCAGGAGGTGCAGGGCAGCGAGGACAGCCAGGCGAACACAGAGCTGGAGGAGGAGGAGGAGGAGGAGGAGGATGAGGAGGAAGAGGAAGAAGAGGAGGAGGAAGAAGAGGAGGAGGAGGAGGAAGGGGCGGAGGAAACGGCGGTGGAGGCTGAACTTTCAAGCTCCTCAGAAACTGAGTGTGGTGAGTTCTGGCTTTACGGTCTGCGTGGCAACGTCAAGTCAAGTTTATTTATTTGTTCAGCCCAGTTCAGTCAAAGTGTTTATAATAAATATAAATTATAAAACAAGCAATTATAAAACAAGCAATAAAAACTACGAGTTTTCAAATCAAATAATCTTACAAAGTATATTAATATTTAGTGTCTAATGCTAAAATCTTACTACACTTGAAATAAGAGCTTATTTTAGTCAATCATTTCTGAATATTGATAAGAAGTATTAGTTCTGCTGGCAGATTGTTTCACTTACAGGAAAAATGTCATGTTATAAGAGAAATAATCTGCCAGCAAAACTAGTACTTTTTATCAATTATAAGAAATTAATTACTTAAAGCAAGCTCCCATTTCTTACTAAAAAGTTACTTGTAAGTTAGTTTTGACTATTTTCAAGTTTTTGCAGTGACGTTGTTGCTCATCTTTGTCCCACTGCAATCCTACAAAAGTGCAAATCTTTGCACCAGAATAATGTGAGAACCAGAGGTCTCATTATCGAGAATAAACCTGAAAAAGGCCTGGCAATATGGACATGTAATCCAAAGCAATGACATCAGTAAGATTTTGTGTATTTGCAGAGTAGACTTTGTTTTCCAGAATGTGAACCAGTTTCAAACTGTGATACCTACTTTTGCAATTGGCGGGATTTGAGCCACACAGTAATCTTTGTGACTTGCTAACTGTTCTGGTGCCAATAAACCAGAACCTGAACGTGCAACAAGAGCAGACCTGCACAATGTTCCACATCTGAAAACCAGCATCAAACATAATAAAGAGGGAGATCTTACAACCAAACAGTATTTACAGCAGCTCTGTTTCACCGGAAATAAACGCATGTTCCAATATTTTCAGAAAAAAATCTAAACTTCTTGTATTTAGCAAATATAAATAATAATTACAATTTATAGCATTTTATATTTTATTTTTTATCTACAACTACTACTCAGTGGTAGTTGTTATTGTGTCTTGTCTCTATGCTGTAACTGCGAAGTAATTTCCCTTCTGGGATGAATAAAGTACTTCTATTCTATTCTATTCTATTCTATATTTTGTACAAATATTATGATATCCATGTGATTTGTATCACTAACCTGCAAACAGTAAGTGTTTTAAATTATATTTGACATTTAAAAAAATTTTTTTTATTGATTTATTGAATAAATATGTAATATGCAGAGTTTCCCACAGAAAACTACTGTAGCTAAGCCCGATGGTTTATGCCACCGGTAGTTTATATTAGCTTCTGGCAGCTAGCAGCTTCCGGAGACAGACCACTGATGCAGATTTTAAATTTAAACTGAACAAATTAAATATAACATATATTTCTGATATGCTATATTACATATTTATGTTATATGTATCTGTAATACACAGGGTTTCCCACAGAAAACTAGCTAAGCCTGGTGGTAGGACTTAGCTAGTTTATGCTAGCTTATATTAGCCGCTTGGCTGCTATCAGCTGCTGGAGATAAACCACTGCTGCAGATTTTAAATTTATAATGAAGAGATTATATATAACAAATCTATTTCATATGTTATATTACACATATATATGTTTAGATCTTCAGAGTAGATTTTGTTTTATTTTTCCAGTCTCCTTCCGATTACCATCCCTCCTCCTCCCATAAATAAACAACTCTTAGGCCTCCTACTGCAAGGTAACAAAGGGATGTATCTTGATCCCAAACCACAGCTGGAGTCAAATTTCTCCATTTTTCTTCTCCGCAGAGTTGGTGTCTATTTATCCAGATAATCTTGTCTGTAATGGGTGGTTGAGTTTGTGAATTTAGGAGGTTGAGGGAAGAGTGGAAGGGCAGAATATGTCTGTGTGGGTTGGAAAGATTGAGCTGAGGGGAGAATGTGAACATGTAGACAATGGTGTTATCTGCAGACTGGACCAGATGACATTATGTTACATAAGCTGTGTGTGTGTGTGTGTATGCCTGCGTGCGTGTGTGTGTGTTTATCTGAAAGCACTTGGCTAATGGAAAAACTCTCGGACTTCGTGTTTTGTTTGTGCAAATCAGATTTGCTCTCACTAGAACATCTTCATCAAAGCAGGATTTTATTGGGGTGTGGAGAAGCATCTCCTTTTGTTGTCCCGGTGGCGGATTTATTTTATTTATGAAGCTATTATTTGTGGCTTTGGATGCCTGAGGCTAATCTACAGTGACGTCTGTCCATGAAACAGTATATGTGCTTTCTTCTGGTGCTAGCTTTTCATTTGGACATGAAGCCTGTGTTGGTGGATTAAGGCTCCCAGCATGATTTCATACAGGCAGGAATATAAACTTAAAAACCTGTCAGTTATGATTAGGGCTCAGATTTTTTAGGTTGTTCTTCTAATAATTGTCTTATATATGGCTGTCAATGTTTTCCACTTCTATAGAGAGAGTGACATTTACTATTAATAGAAAAGCTCGGGGGTCGGATTCAGCATCGGGACGGTTTCATCACTGTTTCTCTGATCACTCAAAAAAAGGAACCACTGACTTAAGATATTTTGTTTCTTTTCAACAGGTTTCACAAAATCAGAATTGTACAATTCCAGTTGAAACCAAAACACACTGTAAAACATTTGAAGGTGGTTTAACTTGGAAATGAAAGTGCTGCCTTGAAAATGCAAGAAAATAGTTTTGGTTTTAACTCAGAAATTAAAGTTCATGAAGTCAATTTAACAACAAGAGACAAGTTGTTTAAACGTTGGTTTTTAAGTTCATTAATCTTGAATGGTGAGTTTTAATTTAATGCTGCAATTTAAACCAAATAATTATTTCACAATATGCAAGAAAAAAACTGCCCTTTAACCGAGTTAAAGAGCCACATTTCTCTATTATTTTACTTTGATATCAAGTTAAAATAAATACTTATTTTACTTTAGAATAATTGAAATTCTGATGATCCTTGACAGGCTTATATATTTTGCATGCTCTGGTTATTATTTGTTCTCTTTTTTTAAAATATGGGCTAATAATTTGGGTTAATAATTCAACTTGAGGCTAAAGCCTCAAGTGAAGGGCCACTTATCTGATGCAAACATCTAGCAACACTTAAGTTATGGATCGATAGAGAGTGTGTAATATTATAACACTATGCACACATGCTACAGAAATTACTGAAGTACATTCCAGTGGTAGCTATAATTTATTGGTAGTCATCAGAGGTGGGTCGTACTCAAAAACTGTACTTGAGTAAGAGTAGCACTAATTCAACATATTTTTACTCAAGTAAAAGTATAGAGTAGCTGTCCAAGAAATTACTCAAGTAAGAATAAAAACGTATTTGGCAAAAAAGTTTACTCAAGTACTGAGTAACTGATCAAATTATGAATAATTTAATATTTATAAATTACATCACCAGACAGACCAAAATATAAAGTTTAGTGGAAATTTTGGTATTTTAAGGACAGAAATGATAATAATTCCCATAAGTAGCAAAAATAACAAAATCAGGCAAAATATTTTTCCAAATCAGTTTCTTTCAATAAAAAACTTGAAACTGTAAAGAAACAAACAAAAAAACTGCAGCTGTGTGTCTGTGTCTGGTGAGTTTTTGGTTAAAACATATTTTGGTTTTCATTCAGTGGGTAGAAAATCCAGAAATTTTACTCAAGTAAGAGCAGAAATGCTTCATAATAAAATTACTCAAGTAAAAGTTAAAAGTACAGCATAGTAAAAATACTCCTACACAAAAAATGTACTCAAGTAAATGTAATTGAGTAAATGTATCTAGGTACTTCCCTAATTCTGCTGGTCATTACTGCATTTCTTACAATTAACCAATAGATTGTGGAAAATGGATTTAATGTATCATTGGCTGCATAAGTTGGTATGACATGTTGAGAACTGATGACTTTCCTTTTTCTACACATTTCTCATATAAGTAAACCTTAAGTTGTTTCCCTCAGTAACAACTTACACACTGAAGAATGTGGTTAGTTCTACAAGGTTGCACTTAGGAATAGATAGAATCTTTGAATTCAAGAAGAGGTCAGAGTAAATTGGGAAAAAACGAAAGTCTCTGTTCTAATTCCTCCTCCTGTTTTTGTGTGTTTTTCCAGAGGTGGAGCCCAAGCCAGCGAGGCAACCAGGCGAGCGCCCGGCTAAGCGTCGCTGTTTCTGGGAGTACAGACGCTCCCGGGAGTCGGCCACGAAGAAGAAGCTGGGCAGCAACGTCCACTGGTCTCTGTCCTGGAGCTCCAGCACGCTACCCAGCACGCTGTACCGCCGCGAGGGTGAGCAACATTTAGGAGAAGGGAAAAAAAGGATACAACAGTGGCGACCCCAAGAGGGGGCCATGAGGGGCCCAAGGCCCCCTCGTGAAAAATGTTGACCAGCCACTGGGATTCATTCATTCATCGTCCTAAAGCAATGGCCTAAGTCACTTTTTGACAAGAGTTTTTTTTTTGTTTGGCCTCATCTTTAGGCCAAAGAAAATTAAGGAGGTGATTTTTTCCCCCCCGCCAAATTCACTTTTGGGAAAAAATATAAAAAATTACTTAGTAACTCCGGCCATTATTTTTGGTATTTTAGGAAAGTGACCATTTTTAGGGCATAGAAAGGAATACAGGGTCATTGTCTTCAATCAAGACAAAAATGTAAAACCCAATAAATAAATGTATCAAATTAAATATTATATATTTGTATATTTACAATTATGTATAGAATTATATATAATTATATATAAATATAATTTTATAAATAAAAATACAAATAATAAATAAATAAAAATATAATTTTTGGGGTTTTTTATGTCTCTTTTCATAGAGGTGACCTGGTCTGGTCACCTCTAAAACTTTTCTGTGAGCACCACTGGGATTTTGTGTGTCAAACTGGGAGCCAGTTATGAATTGTGATGAAATAACTGGTTAATCAGCTGGTAATTGCAGACGTAATTACAGAGGTGAAACCAGAACTGTGAGTTTAAGCTCCACTAAAAGAGAGCAGCAGGAGTCTTTACACTGACAGCTGTAATCACCCCAGTTCCTCCTTCTCACATTCAGCCTGTGTCCTACATGCAACTTTTATGTCAAGCTTTGAATATTTTAGTACTCACTGATAAGTGAGTCTTACATCAGACCCAACTGTTGCAGAGCATTAGCTTAGCAGTCCGTGATCTCAAGCACACTGCAGTGTGATACGGGCCATTAATCTAATTTAGCTCACTGAAGTCACAGCCTGCTAATGGCTGAAGTTCAGGGATGTTCTTACAGCTACCATCAGGGCCGGATTTAGAAGAATAAGGGCTCCTAGGCTGGAGTCAGTTTTGGTGCCCAATCTCAGAACAAAAGATAAAAAATATCTTTTACTCAGGCAAATTACAGAACATTAACAGGTAAGCCTACATATTTGCAGATATGATTTTATGGATAGTTGGTTTAAAATGTCTGGAAAATGGCACCATGTTGATCACAAAAAATGATAATATTCAAATATTTGAGTGTATTTTAAATGAATAAAAAATCCAAAAATATATTTTTTAAAACACCACACATCAAAGGAGCTCATTACTTTACTATGAAGAGTAATATTTTGTAAAATTCACATTTTTATACTTCCATTTGGATCTCTACTGCTTCTAAAAACTGCCCAACCACTTAAAAAAAAAAACAGCCAGTTTTTGGCAATACGTTAATATTTTTGGTGTTGGGAAAATGAACAGTTTCAAAAACTTCCCGATTGTTGCGACAAGCGCTTTGCCGTCACCTAGCAACCTCAGTGGAGCTCCATTACGTTTGGTCAGCTGGTTTTACCACTGTACGTGGAGTACAATGGCTGCTGGAAAAGACAAGTGTTTTGTTGTTGACTTACCATTTAGAAACCACTTGCTGCATTTTTGTTGATTGTGCAGGAGGTTCCACTTCTGCTTTTCAAAGATGTATGGTTTGCAGCCATTGTCACGTGTGAATGTAAACGTTGAGTAGTGTTGCGTGGCAAGCAGCAGCTTATTTGCATTTAAAGTGATAAGACACACCAGAACACCTCAGAATAGACAGAATGGAGAGTAAAACCTCATTATCTAAGAATTATTTTTGGGCAAAAAATGTAATGAACATGTTTTGTAAAGCCCATAGACCTATGCTAACTTGTTCAAGGAAGCCAAAAAGTTTCTCTGCAAACTGCTAAGAGAAATTACCTAATATTATTCTATATTAACCTAACCCTTTGAAACATCAGAGGATGTGTATTGTATTATCATTTCATCAGGAAGAAAGATTTTGATGCTTTAACAATCGGGCCACGAGTTGATTCCAATGTTCCTTGTTCAGGCAAGAAAGGGCGCCGCAAAGCGCGAAAAACAGACGCCAGCGACCTGACGCCCAACCCTCAGAAGCTGCACAACATCGGAGAGCAGCTGCAGAAGCTCAACGCTGCCATTAAGGGCATGGGCCCGGTCAACGACCTGCCCGCCGTGGCCCGAGCGCGATCCCGCAAGGAGAAGAACAAGCTGGCGTCCAGGTAAGACGATCCTCAGTGTAACGTCGTCTGTGGAGAGTTACTTCTGACGTTTTTGTTTATTTCTCTAAAGCATGAGTGAGAAATTTGAGTTCCCACTGGGTGGAGCAGACTCCAGACAGAGACACAAACCTGCAGTTTTTATTAAAGTTTAATAAGTTTTTTATTGAAAGAAAATGATTTGGAAAAAAACTTATTTTGCCTGATTTTGTTGGTTTTTTTATATGAATTATTGTTATTTTTGCCCTTAAATACCACAAATTTCACTAAACTTTATATTTTGATTTGTCTGATTCTGTAATTTTTAAATATTAAATGGTTGATAATTTGATCAGTAGGTGAGTCGACTTTTTACCAAATACTTTTGTACTCTTACTTGAGTGATTTCTTGGAAGACTACTTTTTACTTTTACCTTTGTAAAAATATACTGAAGTAGTATTACTCTTACTTGAGTACAAATTTTGGGTAATCTGAAAAATTGTACCAAGCAAGAGTAGCACTGCTTCAACATATATTTACTGAAGTAAAGTAAAAAGTTGCTGTCAAAGAAATTACTCAAGTAAGAGTCAAAAAGTATTTGGTAAAAAGTCGACTCACCTACTGAGTAACTTTTACTGTGGATAAAAGTGTGCAAACTCTTTATTTAGGCTTGTTAAGGCAGTTTTTCTTCTGTTCACAATGACTCAAAATGTAGTTTTTCCAACAGAAATGGAAAAGATGTCACTCATATTTCTTCTGAAGCCTAAATATGTTGAGATTTAAGCAAGCCAGATGTTGATATCATCATGAAAAATGTCAGGGGAAGAAGAAACGATGGAGAGATGAAGCATGAAAGGAAATAAACTAAGCCCAGAGTTACAGACAAGAAGAGACAGCCGGGTCATGGGAAGTTCATTTCTGCAGTAAGGGAGGGGCAAAATTCAGAATCTGGGACGGTAATAATGAAGAGGATTTTAGGCTTATCTTACACAAACACAAACACCCTGTCTTAAGACGGAAAGTGTTTTTGTTTCTCTTTTCCTTTAATATGTCAGAGAGCCTGTTTTATGTGAACATGCAGATATTTCATTTGGGAAGAATCTTGTCTTTTTGTGAATTCATATTGTGGCTGTCTGATCTGAGGTCAAGGGTCACAGCAACATAATCCTGACCGCTTACAGTCCTTCCCTCTGGTGCTCTTTCCCAGTTACTTCAAAGCAAAAAATGCTTGATGCATTCACTTAGTCCTCAGGAAAATATTAACTATAACTCTTAGTATACTCACTCCTTTTAGAGCCCAAATTGTGTATTGTCATTGCTTAAAACCGGGGTTCTCAAAGTTGGGGTCGGGGCCTCCCTTAGGGTCGTGAGTGTTCAAGTTTGGGGTCCTCTTCAGAAATGAACCAAAATACCAAAAATGACAAGAACAAAGCAAATGCATTTGAGTAAAGTTGTAAAATGTGAAAAGCAGAACTTGAAAATAACAGAAAGAGCAACATATTGGCTGTTAATGCTGATTGTGTTGTGATTACTCCACTTTTTAACTCACTAAATGCTCATATTCTCAACCAAGTGTCAGAGTCATGATCATTTCACATTTTTTATTTTGTCGCCTCATCTAAGACCCGCCTCCTGGCTCTGATTGGTTGTTTCTAATTGGCACTGGAAGAAGGCAGAGGATCTCGATCTTTCCACAGATCATCTGTATCGTACCGTACCATCACGACATAGTGACAGTTTCAACAAATATGTAAATAAAACTTTTTTTTTTTTTTCATTTAATTACTATTGTTCATACAGGGAGTTCATATAAACTTCCTCTCTGTAAATACAGAAGTATAAATATTAAAGCTCCAGGAATCCTGAGCTATCAGCAGCTCTGATCTGCAGGTTGATTTAACTGAGTCATAGCTGCAAGACGGGAGGAAACGCTCAGCTTTCTGAGGAGAATCATCCCCATGAGGCTGTTCAATCTGCTTTGTGAACTGTTTGTTTTAGTCTCATCTTCAAACGCTCTGATATCCCCTCCTGAGGAAGAACAATGCAGGGTGAAGGAACTCCTCATTGTTTAGTTTGCTTCTTCTGCTAAATCCCACCAGTTGCTCGGTAATGGGATCATGCGATGAAAGGAAAGCCTGTAGCGGAGTTGGCGGTTCCAGTGGATGACGGTCTTATTTTCCTGGGTTTCAGGGCCTGCCGGCTGAAGAAGAAGGCCCAGCATGAAGCCAACAAGATCAAGCTGTGGGGGCTCAACCAGGAGTACGGTGAGCAAAGTGGCCACTTTACTGCTGATGTTTTCTGCTGAGCCTAAAGGAACCTTTTAAACGTCTTAAAAATCTATATCTGTGTTCAAAATAATAGCGAGTAAAACTTAAAACTCCACACATAAACCCAGCAGAAACCCTGCAGGCACTGTTCTAAATAAAACATGAAGAAAACTTTATCCCATTGATTCTTCCTCTGCAGAAAGTATATAGTAAGCTGCTGTTGTTTTTTTAAGTGCTTTTTTTTTAAAAAAAGCCCTGAAACCTTTAGGACTTTAGTCAAACTCATTTTCATTTTGGGTCACATCTTTCAGTATATTTTAAGTTCTGATGTGGTTGAAAATAGGATTTTTCTCATGTCTTTTCGTAATGTTTGTAAGTTATTGAACTAGTTGGTTTAAATTTTATGTTTAATTCAACTTCCTTTGTGTCTTAAGAAATACCTATTTGTCTTTTTAGGAATGTTTGTAAAGGATTTTTATAGTAATGTTGATGTGAACCCCAGGAAAAATACTACGGTAGAGACTAATGGAGATCCTTAAATACACAAATAAACAAATAAATCAAGATCATGAATGTCCTCAAAGGGCCGGTTGTTAGACTGGGGGAAAAACTGTGCAAAGTTTTTTACCTTTTTCTGGTTTGCTGCCATGATTCTAACACACACCTGATCATAGAGCTTATGTTGCATTTAAAGGCGGCTTGGAAAACCACATTATGGCATGTTAACAATGGATTAAACAGTTGTAATGGCTGAAAAAAGAGCGGCAGACAGAAGGAACAGAAACGGGAAGTACCTGAGTTCCTACTGAATCACATTGAGATAAGAACAATAAGTTGTGTTAACTTTTTATTAACTTTGTCAAACCTCCAAGAGTTGAATAAACTAGAGTTTTTAGGTTAAAAAAACTGAAAAAAGTAAAAGACAGAAGTGGGAACTATTTCCCAGAATGCTTAGCGGCTTGTTTCTGAATCCTGAGATGGAAGAGCGCTACATTGATCTGACTCTTGTGTTTTATTAAGGCGAAAGTTTATTTTAAAGCTTGAGGATAATGTCCTGTTCACACTAAATGTTTCTGAGCTGAATTCATTCTGATGTTTAATAAAATTCATTATCAGATCAGAAATTTTGTTCATACAATTTGAAACAAGAATTTAAATGATTCTAAAGTAAAATAAGTTGTTATTTTCACTTGATATTGTGAGTAAAATAGTAGATAAATATATGCTCTTGTCGAGTTAAATTGCATTTTCAAGGCAGCAGGTGGACTTTCATTTTCAAGTTAAACCACCTTCAAATGTTTTACAGTGTATAATCTTAGACGACATAGAGCAGCCTGTTTATTCATAAGCAGAACAGACAAACAGGAAAATAAATTTCCTTCGTACCATCAGTTATTGATTCTGTGACGCTGAATGAGCAGCGTACTGTTGGGTCTGCTGGTTCTGTTATTGCAGGTTGTAAATAATTCACCACAACCGCAGAGTGATTGGTTAACAACACTGAACTATTTTGAGCGCAACTGTGAAATTCGAAGCAAGACTTCAGCCATCCTCTAACATCACTGCTGATAAATATGTTTCTGAGCTGAATCCTGAGACTTTTTACAGCCTCCTGAGTGCATACCCATAATCCTTCACTCTGTGTTGCTACAATAATGCAGAGGGAGGCACACAGACGTCTCTACAAAGCCTAACAGCTTTTATCCACGGTGATCCTCTGACATGCAACAGATGATGAGCGGTAGCTCGGCTAACATATGCGAAGAATCCGTCGCTGTAGTAATGAAATAAAAGGCGCAGAGAAGCCATCTGCTTTAAAAAATGCCCCGTTTAGGAAGCCCAACCAGAGCAGAAAGCTGATAGTAACAGGGCCACTGCAGAGCATGTAAACACACAGAGTGAGGAAAAACCTGAGAAGTGTGACTTCACCTCCTTCCTGCTAATCAACACCTCTCCTCTGCCAAGTTTCCCGCCTGAGTCCTCCTCCTGCTCCTCTTTAGCTCATTTGGTTAAGCCTTTTTTTTTTTTTTTTTACAGCATAACCACTTTTCTACTTCCTTAGGTTTCTTCTTTCTCAAATTTTTCAGCATTCCACTCATTCCTGATCTTTGTCCAGCGTTTCTTTGCTTTAGTTTCGGCTTCATGAAATAGTTATTTTTGGTAAAAGGCCTAAACAAACACAGCTAAACCTCACATGCTACTTTGCTTCCCTTAGCTCTCCGGCAGGGCCGAAACCATCGTTTCAGAAGTGAGGGGGGACGTAAAAACCTGGAAAACTGAGAATCTTCAGACAATAAAACATTTTTGGAGAACGTGAATACAGTTGCGGTTTTCGATAAGGGCAGTTGACCAGGGCGGAACCAGTTCTTGGGTCACCCAAGAACTGGGTCACCCAAGAACTGGAAAATAAAATATATCTTATCAGTCAGAACAGGTTTGCTGCTACTTGTATGCATGTATAGTGGAGTAAGTTTCCCTCAGTTGATTTTGAGTACAGGGAGACAACATTACCTGCTGTCTGCTACAAAAAAATCTGATAAAAAGTTAAAATAAAGCCCCGTTAGACCTGCTTTTTAATTTACAGTTCGACTGGAGGAGGAGCTTTCACCTTTACTGCAGAAACCACAACTGTGTCTATATTTATATTTCAAACATGCAAATTTAGACATAGTGATTCATAAACTTTTTTTAGCAATTGACAGCAATATTTATGCGTGAAATTTTCTGCCAGTGGAAAACTAGTAGTTTTTAAATCAATTTTAAGTCATTATTGATTTAAAACAATCTTACTAAACGTTACTTGTGAGTTGGTTTTGTCTTATTTTAAGTGTACCAAGATATTTACACCAGAAACTAAGCCAAAAATGCTTGGCAATGTTTCAACAGTGCATTTTCTATATCTACATATTCCAGGATTTTTTTTTTATTGCCATATCACACTGCAAAAAGTCATCTTTCAAAAACAAGAAAAAAGTAGAAAAACATGGCATGTTTTTCTTAAAATAAGAAAAAAAGATTGTAACAGCAACAATTTATAGTAAGAAAAATGTCTTACCAAAACAAACAAACAAAAAAAATCAACGTAATTTAAAATATTTTATCTTATTAAGATTTCAGTTTTTGCAGTGCAACTTTCTTTGTTGTTCTAAATCCGGACACAGGTCCAATACTAAGAAATCTACCACACAAATAAAAAATAAAAATACATAACAAAATAATTTATGTGATATATATAGAGATGTATATTAAAAGCTGTGTGTAAATAATTTATGAGGTGAAGCTGAATTAGTTTCAGCTCGAGTTCAGCAGTCTGACGGCTGAAGGGAAGAAACCGTTTCTCAGCCCGGTGGTTTTGCTCTGGATGCTCCTCTTCTGCATCTCTGCAGACCTAACACCAAAAGACATCAGTACCCGGAAACTTACAAATTCACTGTGTGATTCAGTCTCATAAATACTTAAACTTTCCAGCAAAGACAAGCAGGTTACAGAAATTTTATCCCATCCATGTGGAAAAAGCGCAGCCTGGCAGAAGATGTTTACTCAGGTCAGGTGACCTGACAGAAGGCGAAGTCAGAATCGCAGGCGGTGCTTATGTTTCACCCCGTCAGCGGCAGAGTTAAACCACGGCCCGTGGTTTTGTAGACGCACAGAAAAGAAGCTGATGCAGAGAAACTGTGCGTGAGTGAAAGCCGAACCTTTGTTGTCCAGACGGGGAGACACTCAGCTGACTAATTAGAGAGAATCCAGTTTGGTGCTGCGAGGCTCTTCCCGCTCCGGCGGGGGATTAGATGCAGCTTCTAAATGTGATTTGTGGAGCAGCCAGATGTCAATAGCTGCATGCGCTCCTGTTACATCTTTCATGTGTCAGCATCTTTCTACACTGCCTTGTTTCTCTACAGCACATGTGTCAAACTCAAGGCCCGTGGGCCAAATCCTGCCCGCCGTAGCTTTTTTATGTGGCCCTCTAGATCTAGGCTATACACTGCGTGTGCTTATATATTATTTTTTCAATCAAATCAATGTAGTTTTTATCTGTTTTTTTGAGAATTATCATGGAAATTCACACAAAATCAACAAATCCCCACACTTTTTTGCGCTAATACATAATTTGCAGATTATGTATGCCTCAGTCTTAATTGATGTCAGATTATAGACCATAATCTACACAGCGAGTAACAAAAAGTTGCATTTATCGTTATAAATAAGCACAAATATTCCAAATATTTCCAAATTAGTACCACAAACACTTTGATTTTTATTACAGAAAGAATCACCGAATCCTGGAGGGACTGGAAAGATGTTCAATAATATTATTTAATTTTCAGAATTAATTGATATTTTAACAGTTTGTGTATGGGTTTTATCAATACATTCTGGCACAACAGGCCCTTTTAGAGCATTCATGATCTTGATTTGGCCCAAAATGAAAATGAGTTTGACACAGCTGCTCAGTGGAGAACAACATTATGTTCACAGTGAAAACACAAAATCTTACAAAGTTTTTCTGTCTTATTTCTACAGCAAAAATCTTATACAGTTTAAATAAGACAAGACTTGCATACAAGTAACTTTTCAGAGCTAAAGGAGCTTGTTTTAAGTCAATATTTATTGAATATTATTAAAAAATTGAAATTTCACTCGCAGACTTTTCACTTACAATGCGGGGAAAAATGTTTTCTTATAAGTTAAATGGTCTGACAGCAAAACTAGTAATCTTTTAGATTTTTAAAGATTTATTTACTTAAAACAAATTCCTTTATCTTGCTGAAAAGTTACTTGTATGTTAGTTTGTTTTATTTAAAAGGTACTAAGATATTTCCACTAGAAACTAGACAAAAATACTTACTAAGATTTTCTGTGTCTGTAGTGTTGCTCAAGCTCATAAAAACATTTTTGAAAAATGTTTTATTGTCTGAAGTGTAGTTTAAAAAATAGGCATGTTTGACAAATAAACATGCATATTAATGCATAATAAAACACATCTAAAAACCTACAATTTTTGCACAAGAGAAATGTTGATTGCACTGAAAATTTTATAAATTTTTATTTTATAGAGGTCATCTCACTTGATAAAACAAAGTAAAACAAAAAACACAGAAATAGTACAAATAATTAAGAAATTTGATTACATTTAAATGAACTAATAAAATATGAACTAAAAACTAAAAGTTTCATTAAAAAAAATTGTCTAAAGTATTAAAAATGTTTTGTAAAATATAATTTTTAGAAAAAATATGTTCAGTCTATTGGACAGAGATAGCAAAGGTCACAGAAAGGATTGAAGACAGAAAATTTGTCATTACACTGTTCAATAATGTTACAAATTGTTTCTATGGTCACAAACGGGTTGCATCTTCGAAACTGACCTTTATCCGAGATTTTCAGAAAGCTGCCAGCATTTCCCAATCCAGGATCTTCCACAACAGAATAACTCTTCTGCTGTAATCTGCTCTGGTGTCTAATGAAGTCAGCTCCAGGTCACTCTGCCCCCCATCAGTTTCACAAAACAACCCGAAGATTTCTTCAAAAAAAAGGATCTGTTTTATTTCAAATGTTTCTTCCATGCGAGGCGGCAGTTTCTGCAGGTTTCTTGGCGAGCTTAAAGTGGAAAAGAGTTTCGACTTCTGCTTAACGTTAGAAGAGCTGCTGATCTACTGATCATTGTCTTTGTGCTCGGGATTCTGGGCAGAATAATTAATCCATAAAGATTTCAGGCTTCATGTGAATTTCATGTGATTGTGTAGTGGAAAGTTTCTGATGAAGAGTTTTTTCACCGGTAGACTCGGTTCAATGGGTGATAAAAAGAAATGGCAACATTTGTTACATTTTCAGCTGGAGTGGTTTGCTTCCACACTACACTGTGTCAAACGATTCAAACTAATTAAAAAAACCTGTCCACCTCCTTGCCTGTGGTGGCGCTGCACCAAGAACCAGTGAACAAAACGGCACAGAAACCTCAGAAGAAGACACTGAGCAAAACTTCCTTCTTCACAAAATGTAAACATAAATGGAATGCTGTAAAATTTTAGCAGTTGCAGGATTTCTCTTTTGGCTTTGGTAAAAAATCACAAGCCCTTTCTCCTGCTAGCGCTAGACTCTTGCGTTTGTTTTGGTTGTATTTACCCAGAATGCCCTGCGCTGCAATCCGTTTCCTGCTTTTGGAGCCATCTACTTGTTATTCACATATGCATTCAAACAGTGCCAAAGTTCACTTAAACCGAACCGTGGTCGAAGTTTTCACCATTGACAAAAAGAGAAACCCTACTGACCGCATTTTATGAAGAAGAAGAAGAAGAATCTTGTCTTCTTCTGGGGTTTTTGTGTCATTTCCTTCAGTAGTTCTAAGTGCAGCGCCACCACCAGGTGAGGAGGTGAACAGGTTCTTCACTTGGTGTGGATTGTTTGATGCATAAGCGAACTGCACCACCTGAAAATGCAACAAATGTTTGCAATTTTGCTCCCTAATCCAACCGACTCCACCAGACTATCAGGAGTGAAAACACCCTAAGAAACTCGTCTTCAAAATTTGACCTTTGCTCACCTTTGGAGCTTGACTTTCCATGTTTCAGAAAACCTCTTGGGAGCCCTGCTACGGATCAAGGAGGTGATCCGACAGCGGGTGGAAAGCAGTGAGGAGGAAGATGGAGACGAACGTGGAATGACCCAACGTCTCGAAGACATCCTTAAAGAGTCCAGCGGTGAGACGCTGAAATGTTCCCAGATTCATCATCGCTTTCTTAGATTCTGGTTAGGGTTGCAATTAACAATAAAAAATTGGCACATTTTGCAAATTTTGCATTTTAGATGTAAAAGATGTAAATAAACTAATAATTCAATCCTTTTTTAGATAACAAAATAAACATTTTATTGCCTAAAATGCAATAACATATTATTCCTTTAGCATTCGCTTCATCATTTGTAGCAAAGATTTCATCTGTAGCTAAAGAAATACTTTTAACATCAGCATTTGGAAAGTTCAACCATTTCTGCTTAACATAAAATAAATACAGTGTAGAACTGATCTGGTGATCATTATTTTTACAGAGTTTGAATCAGATGAAGCAAAATTTATGCCACTTCAGGTGCGCAAGTATATATTTTTTTATCTTTAATGCAAAGTGTATATATTTTTGTACAGTTTTGGCTTAATTACAGCTTTTGGGTACATCAAATTGCTTAGTTTATATCCGTCAGTTAAGGATTAACGATTACTAAATTAGTTGACGATAATTTCATTAATCAATTCATCTGGATTAATCTGATTGTTTTTATTTATGTAATGTAATTTTTTTAGCTCGATTAGAGGTCTGAGGCCATTGTTCTTTCAGCAAATGGCTTTTTTTAGATTTTATATGTTTTAGTTAACGATTTATCAATTGCGAGTTTAGTTGATGATTATTTCATTAGTTGATTCATCACGATTTTTTGTATTTTGAATTTGTATTGTAATTGTTTGGCCTAAGTTGAGTTCTGACAGTAATTTTACCAGTAAATGGCCTTTTCTAGAGTTTATTAATGATTAACCAATTATTAAATATTTTGTTAATCGATTCATCACAATTAATTGTTTCAAGTTTTTTGTTTTTTTTACTTTTAAATGCAAAATGTAATTTTTTTTGGTTTACTTGCAGCTTTGAGCATATTATTCTTTCAGCAAATAGCCTTTTATCAGTTAATGATTAATTGATTACTAAATTAGTTGACAATTACTTCATTAATCAATCGTTTCAGGACTTGTTTTTTGTTTTAAATGCAAAATGTAAATTTCTTGGTTTAACTTCTGCGCTTACTGTGCTGTTCTTTCAGCAAAAGTTTTTTTTAAAGTTTATATACGTCAGTTAATAATTTATCAATTACTAAATCAGTTGATGATTATTTTATTCATTACAATTAATTGTCTCAACAATAGTTTTTTTTCACTTTTAAATGCAGAATGTAATTTTTCTTGGCTTAACTACAGCTAAGCTAAGAGTGTTGCTCTTTCAGCCAACGGCACTATTTTGAGTTTATATTCGTCAGTTAAGGATTAATTGATTACTACATTAGCTGACAATTACTTCATTAATTGATTCATCACGATTAATCTGATTATTTTTGGCAGCCGCAGTTTTTTTCCGTTTTTTTTAAATGTAACATGTACATATTTTTGCTTAATTAGAGTTCTAGGAGTGTTGTTTTTTTAGCAAATTGCCTTTTTTAGAGTTTACTAAAGATTAATCGATTGCTAAATTACTTGACCATTATTTCAATAATCAATTAATCAGATTAATCGCTGTAGCCCTAATTCTGTTGTTCATCTTCTTTCCTTCTTGCTCACTTTAATTGATGTCATCTGGCACATGCAGGTCCCCTAGTTGCTGGGCGGACCAAAGACTTTGTGCAAAGGATTCTGGATGCCAGCGCGAACGGTCAGAACCAGCGTAAGGAGTCGCTGCAGGGCGGAGATGAGTCGGCGGGTTAAACTACCCAGCACCTGTGTTTTTTTTCTCCACGTCCTCCCATCCCAGCACCCACCTGGCCCAAGCACCTCCTCTGCTCTCACATCGGAGTGAGAGCTGAGCGGAGAAGAGGCTGGGAAAGAAGAAACCAACACGGGAGTTTGTTTCCATCCTGCTCTCCTTCAACAGCAGCACCCTGTCGCTGCAGGCTGCACCGCAAACACCACCAGGCTAGAACTGCTGCTGATGTCTTTACTGTGTCCTGTCCGTCTGTGTGTGTGTGTGTGTGTGTGCGTGTGGGTGTGTGTGTGTGTGTGTGGGCGTATGTGTAACATACTGCATGAGAGTGTATAGTGCTTCTGTTTCCCTCCCTGTGCTGTATTTGTATCCCATTGTGCCTATGAATAGACATTGCACTGTTTTGTAGATAGTCATAGTTGTTGGCGGGTGAGTGAGCCGAGGGCAAGGGGGGGGAAACACAGGAAGCTCAGAAACCAGGAAGTGAGAGGAGCCCGGTTTCAGAAAACACAGAAGTGGATGGATGTGTTTTCTCATTCCTCTGAGCTCCGATGAAATCATTTGAGGGACCCGGAAACAGAGGTCCGTTTGTTAAAGAAACCTCTGGAGCTTTAATAAACCCTCGTCTCCCCAAAATCACTTTTATTTCAGTTCATCTCCACTGCATCAAAACGAAAGCAGAGCTAAAAGCGAAAGTGACAACGGCACCTTAATTTAAGCAGACCAAAGACGACTGTAACTACCGAAATGCTGAAACATCACAACCGCTCACAGACCCGCCGGGTCAACCCATCACAAAAAACTATCAAAATACTTTGACTGTTGTCATATTTCTACAATAAGTAATTTTTTAATAAAGTCAAAACATTAAAATAATAAAGATGCAACTAGGGCTAGGCATTTATCGTATCGTTTACAAATTTTGATTTACTGTTGATCTCGATAAATTTCAGTTAATGCTAAAAGAAAAACCTGACTGACATGTTATTTTTATTATTTTCTCCCCTGTTTTTTATTTCCACAACAGCATAAACAAATATCAGTAAATTCAAAAATATAATTAATTGAAGCCTCCTTGTGCATTTTAGTAATAAAAATCAGAAATTTATTTGAAATAGGAATATTTTTTAAAGAGCAGTATTTGTGGCGCCATCAATTCTGTCCCTTCCAGTTACCTAAAGAATAAGTAATAAATAATATTTTACCATCTTTTTTATTATTATCACAATAGTACCATGAAATATAACATCACCAACCCCTAGATGCAATATTACCAGAATAAAGTTATTAAAGATGTTTGTTTCTTTCTTCTGTTTCTGTTTAAAGAATCGTTTAAAGTCCTGCTGCTGATAATAATTTGACGCTGCTGTTAAAAGATTAAGTATTTTTTTATTGTACCAAAGTATAATTTTTAAAAAATTGTTATTTTTCGTAGAAGTTCTCATAAAATGTCTACTTTATTCCTAGTGTTACAACCTTATTCTCGAATTATTTCAAATTTATTGTTTTACCATTTTTTTCTTATAACATTACGACTAAAGATGAAAATCTTCCAGTTTCCAGCGATCGATTCGATTCGATTAAAATTTTTAGGGTTACCTTGAATTCAAAAACGATTTTTAATTCAGAAATAATTTTTTTTTTTACTAGTTTTGTGATTCTGTTTAAATTATGTGACTAATAAGAAGAAACGACAATCAAATATAACATTTATTTAAGACAACTTCCATCAGTTTATATTTGCACTAAAATAAGTTTGTGCACAAAATTCTGTAACTTAAATTACCTGTTTCAGGTTAGCTTAGCTGCGTGGCTTCTTATTAAATAAAAAAAACACCAAAGAATAATTTAAAATAAGAACGGTGGCCGAGCGGACGCGTAGTGCGATGTTTAGTTTATTTCCAAATAGGAGGAACAAAGACGTGCAACTAAAACGCATTTTGAGTTTCTCTTTATTGAACGAAGAATAAACAAAGTTAAATACAAAGAAAATAAATTTAAAACAAAAGCAGCAGAAAGAAGTATGAACTTATTTCATATTTCTATTAAAATTGATTCTTGAGCATTTTTAACTGTCTGCACATCTGATTGTAACTTTATTCTAATAATTATGTATTTTATTAGCCTGGCTAATTCTCCATCGTATATTTGCTGTAGCTGCCACTGTGGAGCCTGATGCTTCTCCAGTTTATCTGCAGTGGCTTCATTGAAACCCACAAAAGGGAAAAAGTCTCCTCACTGCTTCCCCTCGCCCTCTGCTCAACCCCTGGCCTGGTTATGTAGCGCAACTTCCTGAATTGCAATGACCAATAGAGAAAACACTTGTAGATCTAGACAGCAAATAAGTCTATTTTTTTGTTTGTTTTTGTCAATGTTTCGATTCTGTTGTTATCTTGACGACGCGGCAGCCCACTAAGTGGGTGCTGCTCTTGAGGATTTTTGAAATCTGCCTTTGTCTGTGGTCTTTGCTGAAGCTGTAGACCAACCTGTCCAAGCTCTCTAAAAATTATTGGACACACAACAAAAAGAAAAGATAGTCAATAATCCTTTGAATTGCACTGTGGTAAGAGCAAATAAGCACCTTTGAGGAGGGTTTTAAATCCTCGAAAAGAGAGAAAAAAAACCTTTTTGGCACCTTTCTGCAAAAACAAATATTAATTCAAAGACTTGAAGGTGCCTGCTGCTTCCGAGCAAAAGATAGTTTGGGTTTGTCTCAGTATGGTGCTACTATATGATGAAAAAAAAAAAAAAATTACAGAAATGCAAATCTAGCATGGAAGCATGAGACAGTAACTGCTGACTGGGTTTTTGTCCTGCAAGCAGACGCTGTTGGTGGCGGCTTGCTTGCATAATAATGCCTATCTGAAGTGCCTGGAGCTTAAAGCCACAGGGGCCTGTGTTATTACAGCTGATCCTGATTCCTGTAAGCGTTACAAAACTCACCTACAACTGCCATGCCACGCTTAATGCTTCTGGGAAAGGAGAAGGAATGTCTGGTGTCTCATCGCATGTCAGCCAAAACAGTAAAACAAAAATATTTAATGAAACCTACAGTCTCAGTAACATCATCTCTGGGAAATGGTAGGAAAGACGTTTTCTTCCTGCTTTTTCCCCGCATATGCATCGCTCCAAAGCTGCTGTGTTCCAACTCAATGTGTCCCCCTCCTGACCGAAAAGCATACAGAAACATTTCCCCTCCTGCAGAGCTTGATGTTGATGAGAAAGCTGTGGTGGTGAAGTTCATTACTGTTTCTGTAGAAAACGGCGTTGTATGAAAGGCCCAAAATGCAATTAAGGACCATCTAGATCTAACGGATTTGTTTTTTATTTTTTATTCATGCGAGTTATTTTTTTTCCTTGGCTAGAATCAGAAAAAGTTGAGTGATATTATGATCAGAGAGTCAAATTTCAAAGTTATATTTGATATGCAGGACATTCAAGTTGACATGGTAACTGGACGGTTGTTTCTGTAATAAAATTACAAGGCTAAAGTAGAAATATTTTGAGAATAAACTAACATGAGAATAAAGTCGCAGTTGAGCGATTAAAAAGTTATAATATTATGAGAATAAAACCGAAATAATATAATAATGAAGTCGTAACATTATGACTTTATTCTCGTAATACGGTAACTTTATTCAACCTTGTTCTCATACAATTATATCCTCATAATATTATAAGTTCTTGGAATTTTATTGTTTTTATTTTTTCTTATTATGTCCCTAATATTTACTAAAACATCTGTATTTATGGCAGAGTTTTAAAGTGCTGCTCAGCCTCCTGCCACACGGGAGATTTAAGTTTCAGGTTCCAATTTCTCCTGATGACTTCATTCCTCCACAGCTGCAACACAAAAATCCATCTGCTGCGTGCATTTATATTTATGTGCCAAAAACTAAACAAAGTAATAATAACTTAACTCAAGATGTACACTGTAAAACATTTGATCTGCATTTAGTTGTGTCTACTATCTTTTACTCTTTAAGTCAAATAAATTTGTCCAGTTTTAGATGTTGAACCTAAATGTGAGTTTGTGAAAGATAAACTTAAGTTGTGTTAACGTTTTATTAAATTTGTCAAACCTCCAAGAGTTGAATAAACTAGAGTTTTTAGGTTAGCACTTAAAAAACCTGAAAGAGGAAAAAGACAGGAGTGGGAACTATTTCCCAGAATGCTTAGCGGCTTGTTTCTGTATCCTGAGATGGAAGAGCGTTACATTGATCTGACTCTTGTGTTTTATTAAGGAAAATGTTTATTTTAAAGCTTGAGGATAATGTCCTGTTCACACTAAATGTTTCTGAGCTGAATTCATTGTGATGTTTAATAAAATTCATTACAGATCAGAAATTTTGTTCATGCAATTTGAAACCAGAATTTAAATTATTCTAAAGTAAAATAAGTTATTTTAACTTGATAATGTGAGTAAAATAATAGATAAATGCGGCTCTTTAACCAGGTGAGGACAGTTTTTTTCTTACATATTGTGAAATAATTATTTGGTTTAAATTCCAACATTAAGTTAAAACTCACAATTCAAGATTAATGATCTTAAAAAACAATGTTTAGACAACTTGTCTGTTGTTGTTAAATAAACTTCATGAACTTTAATTTCAGAGTTAAAACCAAAACAATTTTCTTGAGTTAAACTGAATTTTCAAGGCAGCAGGTGGACTTTCATTTTCAAGTTAAACCAGCTTCAAATGTTTTACAGTGTCAACAGTAAACACGGCAGCAGATTTTGTGCATCTGAAGTCATCATCATGCGGAGGGTTTTTGTCTCGCTGGCCGTTTTGTAACTTTGAATTTCCCTTTAACGGGGAGGAGCCTCAGTTGGCGAGGCTTCTTGTCTCCGCTCACATTCCTCAACTACTTTCCCTGAAATGTTCCTGTTTATGTGTGACTGAAAAGGAAAGAAAGAAAAAAAAAAAAGCACAACACTTTCCTGATGCTCACATCTGAGCCACAGACTCACGCTGCAGCTCAGACCTTATATGGACTGTGACTCTGCAGAAACTGGACAGTTCCTGCTTCCTTGTTGGATGCCACTGTCGGGCAGGGACAGAGAGATGTAAACAGTTTGGAAAGCTCAGATTCTCACATGCATGGGAAAATCGAGTCCGAGTTACATCTCCTAAAAATGTTGAGGCGATGGAGAGTGTAAAGCTGTTGAAATTACTCCTACATTTGTTTATATTTGCATAGAAATTGAACTAAGGTCATAGGTGAGGAAACCTGCTGCTGTTTTGTTGTTACTGTCAGTGTGTGATTATCCAATAGATGACCTGAGTTGAGGAATTACAGCAAACAAAGTAAAAGAAAGCAAGCCTGTCACTGAGTGTTTCTCTAAGTAATAAGCATCTGAACTAAATAACTTCATTTTGTAAAAATCCATGTTAGTTTGTCCTGAAAGCTAAAGCTAACGGCTAGTATGAGACTTTTTGTCCAGTCTCAGAAACATCTTGGCGGTTCAAGAAAATAACTTTTTTTTTTACTATTTAATCCATCATCATGTTCCCATTGGATGGTTATTTAGAGAGATCCCAGTGTTTATATACACAGGAAATGGAGTAGGAGGCGGTGTACCACCAATGATCTTCCTGTGTGAAACATGAACAAAACACATGTACACTGAAAAAAATAAAATCTTACCAAGTATTTCTGTCTAGTTTCCAGTGCAAATATCTTAGAACATTTAAAATAAGACAAAACTAACTTACAAGTAACCTTTTAGCACAATATAGGAGCTTGTTTTAAGTTCTTTAATATTGATAAACTAGTAGTTCTACTGCAGATTATTTCACGTATAAGAAAAGATTTTTGTTTCAAGTGAAATAATCTGCCAGTGGAACTAAAGCTTTTTCATCAATATTCAAGAATTATTTACTTAAAACAAGCTCCTATGTTGTTCCGAAAAGTTACTTGTAAGTTAGTTTTGTCTCATTTCATGTGCAATAGACATTTGCACTGGAAACTAGACAGAAATACTTGTTAAGATTTTTTGATTTTGCAGTGTAAAATGTTTCTAGTCAGACGACAATAGTTCAGGAGTTTTAGTAGAGGCTATTTTATATTTTTACAATTCCTTACTTTTGTACTAATTTCTTACTTTTACAGGAGAAGCTTTATGAGTTCAGTGTTTCACACAGGAAGATTATTGGTGTCGCACCACCTCCAACCTCTGTTTTTCATGTAGATACTCCTCTTCCTCTCTTCCAATGTGAATGTTGCTGCTCTGAAATTATTGAGATCGGCATTTTTCATCCTCTAGTTTGGATTTACAAATAAAAACACCAAGACAGTGATCTACTCTAAGGGCGCATTCACAGCAGCCATGTTTAATCCGCTCTAATCAAATTCCAGTTCATTTGTGTAGAAAGTTCGGTTCCCTTGGGGAGGTGTGAACGATCAATTGGACCAAAAAAGCGAACTCTGCTCCTCCTGCAAACCTCAGTCTTGGTTCGACTGAAGTGAACTCTGATGCGCTTTGAAAGCACATGTAAATGCTTAGCGGAACCAGAGACCGTTCCAAAAGCAGGAAGCGAACAGTAGCACAGGGCATTCTGGGTAAATACAACCAAAACAAACCAGAGAGTTTAGTGCTGGTGGGAGAAATGTTTCATGATCTTTTGCTAAAGACAAAACAGAAATCCTACAACCTCTACTCCATTTTTGTTTACACTTTGTGAAGAAGGAAGTTGCACTCAGTGTCTTCTTCTGAGGTTTTCTTCCAGTGCCTTTGTGGCAGCGCCCCCACAGGCAAGGAGGGGTACAGGTTTTTCAGTTGGTTTTGGAACCACACCAGCTGAAAATGTAACAAATGTAGCTATTTTAGTCCCTAAGCGAACAAAATCTATTACCTGTTTATAACCTTTTAACAGAAAATCACCTAAAAAGGTCCTTAGCTCACCTCTGGTTGGACTGATGGCACGGCAGGTTTTTAGCACCAGTAGAGCCAGTGGGCTGAATAGACATATCAGTAAGCTTACACTGGTGGGACGCCACTGACCTCTGGGTGGCTGTCCCCACTCTGCTCCTGCGCTCTCATTATCACAGACGCTTGGGCTTCTCTGGTTTCAAAGGAGCCGCCCCCCCACGCTCAGGCTCGGCCTTTGAGTAGGAACCTTTTAATCCTCAGCATCGCCTCTGCTCTGACAGCTGTGGAGGAGCGCTGCTGCCACCTGCTGCGATGGTGGCCGCAACGCTGTCAGCTTAGACCCACGGCTCCTCATGGCAACTGCTGAGTTTCATCTCTGTTTTTGGTCATTACCCTGAAAGGCTTGGCATCTGTTTCTACGTCTTTCTGAAGTCAGATCAGCTTTAACACTTTAAACATTTTCTTACTATTACTATTAACTCAGGTGAAAGTTTTAAATTTTACCCAGTGGCTAATGTTTTGCCATGACGTATGTAATGCGCCTGCGGTATAAACAACCATCCTCCACTGCATAGAGGGAAGCGTCGAGCTGAACAAGATGACTGTTCATAATTAATTAATATTAATTAATTCAATATTTGGAAGCGTGGCCAACACGGATTGAACGACTTCATCCAGTTCCTCCAATATCACTATAAAACATAAAATCAACATCATTGATCATAACTTCTTTTTCTGATTGGTCCTGTTTAAATTCTACCGGAAACAATCCAAGTGTATGAGAGAAAGTATGACGGTGTGTTAGGCCCATTGTAGATAGAAAACTAAAAGTAGCCGTAAATTTCCTAGGAAAAAATTTGGACATTTCTGAGTGAATAGTTGAACATTACCAAAAAACTGGTAATTTGCACAAAAATTGTTTTCTTTTAAAAGTCTAACAAATTTCAACTTTTGAAACTGAAAATTTCCAAAAGTCATAATCTTTTGACCTCTGAATCTCAGACATTTACAAGTTTTGTCTTGCAAATTTCTGAGATTAATCTCAAAATTTCTGAGTTCTTTTCTAGCAAATTTTCACCTTTTGGAGCTCAGAAATTCTCTTGTTTTTCTAGAGCTTTTTGTTGCAAAACTGACTTTTGGTGAAATTTCATTGTTTTTTCCATAAAACTTTTGAGGACAATCTCAAAATTTGAGATTTTTAGCTTAGAAATACAACCTTTTTTTTCTATTGACAATGTCCCTAATACACCCAGAGCCATGAAGAAAGACTCAAAACCAGGAGAAATGTGTCGTAAAGCAGTATCCAGCTGCTTTTCCGCTTAACTAATAGCTTCTTTATTTTTTCAGACATCCTTACACGTTTCTTTCACCTTTCTTACGAGCAGCTGCTTGTGAGTTTGTGCTAATTTGAGGCCTGAGTGTTGAAAACGCAGGCGCTCGTCCTGCTGATTACTGTGCAGGCAGCAGAGGCGCCTCGTGGCTTTAAGCAGAACCAAGTCAGTGGTTTCTGTCCAGATGGACCGTGTGACGGCTAGCTGCGAGTGTCCTGCAGAGAGCGAATCATCCCAAAGCTGTTTGGTTGTTGTATCCGTCTGAAAACACACTGAACGGTGGGAGGGAAGGAAAACCGAGAATAAAACTTACATTCCACTATGTCATATACTGTACAGCAACCCCCTGTTTGACATTACACCCTGCGACCTCTGTCTGTCAGTAACCAGTAATACAATATTCCAGTAACACATTGGACCTGCTAACACATTAACCCACCTTTATGTACAACTTGTTCATCAGTAAATAACCTTTAAGAAAATGGTTGAAAGGAAAAAAAAAAAGTGCCGTACAAATAGAAGCCTAATATTTTTTGTTCTTGTTTTATGTGAGTGTACTGCACACCTGTATAATGTATATTTTAATATTTATATGCAGCTGTTGTATTAAAGTATATTTTTAAAATAAAAATCTGGAGTTGGGTTTTTCCTTTGTGTTTAATTAAAGTCTGTATTACGTGTTAGAGTTTGAATTTAATTACTTTTTAGTGATAATTTGAGAAGCACCTGAATGTGGGATAAAAAAAAAAAATCCTTCTTGACTTGCTAATTTATTTTTAGGAGTTTCAATGTGTGAAACCGAGAGGTGAGAGTGATGAAGAAGAACTGCTTCATATTTCAGGAATCGGGATTAAAATATTCATCTGGTGCACAAGAGCGCAGCGGAGCACCACCTGCAGGTGTTGTGGGGTACTGCACCCGCCTAATATTTTAATTACAAATAGTAAAAATCGTTCCTCTAAGGCAATGTTTAGTTGTTTTGTTTTTTTAAATGTGGGACATAAAAAATATCTATTGGATAGTGGAACAGTCTTGGTTCTGCCCTTGAGGAGAAAAATAAATTATGTTATTGTTTCTTTTTATAGCAAGTGTGGGAAAAATAATATAATTTATTTCTGAGGGGAAAATATACAGATACAAATCCCGAATACTGTAGAATCCTTTAAAAAACAAACAAAAAAAAGCTATGTAGAATACATTATATTAAATAATTCTGTCATGACTAAATTTAAGACCTGTGATCAATGTTTTAATGATGAATTCAAAACATTTTATTGCTTACATTTTAGATAAATGAATGTAAAAAAATTTGATTTTTTTCTACAAAATCCAAATTATCCTGTGGAATAATTCAGCAAACACAGTAACACAACACGAGTTTCTCCTCTTTTTATTGGATTGGACCTGTTTAAATTCACATTTATGTTACCTCAATTAAAAACATTAAGAAAGAAACGCTTCCTCCTTACAGTCTGAAACGGCACAATGCGCAGTTGAGAATAAAGAGCGGTCCTTTGGGAGGAGGGAAAATGAAGAATGTTCTAGAAAAAACTTTGGGCTTTTCTGAGTTTGAAAAGTCAAAGATTTTAGAGAATTTGTTTTTTTAAATTTTTTGACTTTTGAATCTCAGAAAATTTCCAGTTTTTTCTCACAGATTTCTGAGAATAAAGAAGCAGATGAACCAGAAAATCCCCATCATGACGGCGTTGGACATAAAAAAAAAAAGACAACTCTCCCAAAACAAAGAGTCGGAGAAGATTACAGAACAGTTTCTGTTTCTCGCCGTCCTTTAGCCAAACACCGACTCTGGAACAACAGGATCATCATCTGGATGAATCATTCCCGCGTTTCCGAGAGGAAACAACCAGATTATTTCTAGATGGCAGAAGGAAAACGCCGTTCTCCCACTGTGTGGTCAACACATTACAGAACTTATCAGGAAGCGTTTCTGATTACATATTTACATCATCCATCAAGACAAGAAACACTCACTTTATATCAAAACACACACAAAATGCAGTCAATGTGGAGACTGGAGAAGAAAACATTCTTTCCTGAGGGTTAGGCTTGGTTTCCTTATTTAAACAAAACAAAATGTTGAAAGTGCTTCCTGTTGTGCCACAGACAAGTTACCTACCAAAAGCACCAGTTCACTGCAAAAACATAAAATATTACAAAGTTTTTCTGTCTAGTTTCTAGTGCAAATATCTTAGTACACTTGAAATAAGACTAAACTAACAAGTAACTTTTCAGCAAGTTATAGAAGTTTAAGTAAATAATTCCTTAAAATTGGAGCCAAAGTCATTATTCCATTGGCAGATTATTTCACTAATAAGACAGTTTTGCATTGTTATAAGTGAAATCTGCCAATAGAACAAGAATATATTTTGCTTCTGGAGTCAGACTTTGTTCTAAATGAAATGGAGGAAGAGGAGGAGGAAGATGGCTTTGAAAGGTCATTCAAGTATCAGGGGTCGTTTTGTTGCTGCAGGATTTCTTTCTTTCCAGGAAATCTGGTTTACGTTTTTTCTGCTGGAATGGAGGGAAATGAAACGGAGGTTGCAGACTGACGGCTGCAGCTGCTTCATTTGGCTTTCAGAAGAAAATCTGTTTGAAATCGTTGCATTGAAGGAATGATGATCACATTTCTTGGTCAAAATAAGACAACAGTAATACTGGTTAGAATAGCTCTGTCTTCCTAAATGGAAAATAAAATCCGTTTGTGACTGAACACAACATGACCGACCCTCGTTGACATTTTAACCAACTCTGGTGGTTAAAACTATAAAGACTATAAAGACAATGGTAAAAGAGTCAGAACTGAATCTGGTGAATGAATGAGCTGTGGTCAGAAGTTTACATACACCCAATACCAAGCATGAATGTCGTTCATTTTGGACTTTAGATGATTTATTTCAGCTGTTTACTGGTGACAGAATGATAAACAACCTCAACAACAATTGCAACTACTTTGAATTAATTGTCATTTTGTTTGAAAACTGGACACCATTAGTAGCCATTAAGAGGTTTCTATTGGACCACACTTCTTCTTATGAAGGTTCAAACTCATTAAATTGTGTCCAAACTTCAACCATTTTGTTGCTGATTTAAAATAAACTAGAGAAAGTTTTGCTTCTTTATTATTTAGTCAACCATGTGTAATGCACCAGTATGATGCTTCCAAATGTATTTATGCAAATTTGACCCAAAAGCTTACGTACTTTCTTTCTTCCATGACATCTTTTTATATTTTTTCCACAATAAAACTAAATTAAAAGACATTTAACTTTGATGGTTTTGGTCCTGGAGGACGGAATTCGTTTCAGCCAGCACCAGTTCATGGTCAGTCTGGATCGGATGAGTTAAAGTCTGGTCCAGCTGGTTGTTCCAACATAAAACTGACACCAAACATAAATCAGAACATATTTAGGAATGGATAAAACAGGTTAAGACAGAAAATCCACAAACTATAATTAAAAAGTGAACTAATTCAGATAAAATGAGCTCTACACTGCAAAAACACAAAGTATTTTTCGGTAGTTTCTAGTGCAAATACCTTAATATAATTGAAATAAAACGAAACTAACTCACAAGTAACTATTCAGCAACACACAGAAGCTTGTTTTAAGTAAATAATTCCTTAAAATTGGGAAAGAGATACTGAGTCCATTGGCAGATTACTTTACTTATAACAAAACAGTTTTGGCTTGTCATAAGTGAAATAATCTGCCAATAGAACAAGGACTTTACTTACCTAAATTCTTAGTTTTCAGCTCCTACATCTTGGTGAAAAGTTACTTGTAAGTTAGTTTTGTTTTATTTCAAGTGTATTAAGATATTTTGACTAGAAACTGCAAAAACACAAAATCTTACCAAGTATTTTGTCTACAATTTCTACCAAGAAGAGTGATCAAATGTGCAGCCATAATTACACCAGAAGCCTGTGGTGAATATAGAAACATGTTGTTTATCGCTAAAGAACATTTAACCAGTGGGAAGGTGTGTATATGTTTAAGCCTGTTTGAATAAGAGGAAAACAACAAAATCAAACATGTTCACTTAATTTCTTAAATTAATTAAAGACTAAAATGCAGACGAGAGGATGTAAACTTCTGACCAGAAATGTCTATCTTGTTAAGGAGTCATTACTACTGAGATTGTACCAAAACCAAGTTTATAAATACTTGTCCTGTTTTTGAAATGAATATGAGGATCAGAAAGAGGAAAAATCTCTAAAATGTGACTCTGATGCAGCCGTTCAGGTGATTCTGTTCATGCAGGAGAAAAAGTGAACCTGGACAACATCTGCACAGCTGCACAATCAAAAATCTGAATATCCAGGTGAGTTTGGTCTCTTGGCTCATTGGGTTTTGGGCAAACACCGTCCCGTCACATTTTCCTCGACACTCACACTGAGTTCAGAGCGCTGCGGCGCGCCGAGTCTCTCTCAGGGCAGCAGCGCCTCTCCCTCTTCGACCCAGAGGAGATCCAGCGCCTCCACCTGCCGCAGCTCCCGCTGGTGGATCCTCCGCAGGCGCAGGATGTAGAGCAGGATGGCCAGAACCACCACCAGGAGGCAGAGCGAGAACAGGTGGTGGTTGTAGACGAACGAGGGCCGCAGCCAGCCGGGGTGGCCCTGCCGCAGCGACTCCTGCTGCAGATCCCTGCACAGACATATCCATACTGAAATATCCATACCTTGATCGATTCTCAAATCTAAGTATCAAGACTTTCAATACTTCAGTCATTTGAGATAATGTGAGAACTACTTTTTCTTCCGCCTGGTAAGTGTGTAATGTGTAAGGATGTAAAGCCCAAGCTCAGTTCTTAATAATTAAACAAGGATTTATTTTAGTAGGGTTATTACTTTACACATTTTATTTTAGTTTGCAACATTTTCACATATTTTGTATGACCTTCTGCTGTTGTTAAGATAGCGTAGCTGTAGCAAATGAGGCTGCTATCTGAGTTTAAAATAAACACATCAGAGTGATGCGCTATGTTGTTTTTGAATTTAGGACTAACGATTCCTCAAATGATTCTAGTACCTCCATTATTAAAATTATCTGCCTTGAAGCTTCATTGAATTATGTTTTATTATTTAACGCAACATGTTCCAGCCTGGTGTTTAATTATGTTGCGCAGCGCTCTCACTTCCACCTCTGGGTTGTTGCTAAGTGCTAACAGCATAACGTCCAATTTTACAGTTTGTTCGGTGGGGATTTAATGGATTGATGATAATGTCCAAGTTTTTATCATTTTTTGGGGATCAATAAACATCCATAAACTAAAAACTGGTTTATAGACATTTTTTATAGGTGTCTTAGTGAGTCTGCTGCTTCATTATTAAATTTAATATAATTTCATAGTTTTTGCATAATTTTTGTCCAGGTTAACTTAAAAAGTGAGTCGTTGTTGTTATAGGTTAATTCTCTATGCAACAGAAAAGTAAAAAAAACAAAGTAAAAAAGATGCGCAAATATAAAAATTGGGCTGATGTTGATATCCGATATTAATACTGCTGTTATGGTAGAATTTCCCAATATTTTACTTTTTAAAATGTTTTATTTGATTACTCGATTAATCAAAAGAATAATCAATAGAATACTCAATAACTAAAATAATCGCTTACAACAGCCCTATTCGAACTACAGCTTATTTTTTTTTATTTGACAGAAAATGTAAGCGTTTTTGCACAAAGTATCGGTATCGGATCGTTATCGTCAATACCAGCTTCAATTTTATTCAGTATTGGATCGGAAAGGGGTTCAGCGGTATCGAACAAACAGACAGATGTGAAGAGACGGCCTGCATCCGCTGTAACGAAGGCAGCAGCTCCCACTTATCTACCTGAGAGGCAGGAAGCGCGTCTTGAACAAGATGGCCCCCAGAGTCCACTGCACCTCCTTGTCGTAAACGAGCTGCGCCGTTTTCAGGCTGGCGTAGTCGGAGGGGAAACGGAAACCGGAGTGCAGGACTTCATACATCCAGGCTGACTTGAAGCACTGATACCTGAGGAAGAGGAGGAGAGCAGAACCACAACTGTAAAGTCAAACCTGGGTTTTAACATCGTTAGGTTTTACATTACAGTGATCCCTCGTTTATCGCGGGGGTTACGTTCCGAAAATGACCCGCGATAAGTGAAATCCGCGAAATAGAAAACTTTTTTTTTTTTTTTTTTTTTTTTACAATTAGCAACTATTACATGTATACAAATACAGTGACTCACGTGTAGGCCGTTTCACTGCTCTTCAGACTGGGGCGCTGCATCCTGACTGCGCTCTGCAGTGTTCTCTTCTTCTGAAGCCCGCGGTGCAGGTGTGTTTGTTCGGGAGAAGAACATAGTGATAGGCAGCTGTTGTCGCTCTTTTTTCTTCTTTGCAAAAAGATCCTTGTAGACCGACATGCCACCATCGATTATGTTGGAGAACTGTAATGAACGGCTCATCAAAGGGTCCCATTCCTCAGCTACTCGCTTAAGTTCAGTGGCCATTCGCACCATGGTTGCTAAGCGACCAAGCGTTAGTCCTTCCTCCTCATCTCTCGTGTCCTCTTCTCCCTCTTCTCTTTCATCGTCGCTTTGTGGCTTTGTCATTTCTGCCAGCTCTGCATCGGTCAGCGGCTGTGCGTCTCCATCAATCAGGGCGTTTATGTCATCCGGACTCATGTCATTAAAGCCGTCTCCTCCAATCTGTTTAGCCAGATTCACAGCTGTTTCTACGGCAGATTGGTGGACCTCGTCAAGCGAGCCTCCGGTTGCGTTTTGCACTGCCTCTAGCCATAGTTTTTTCCAGCAGGCCTTCAGAGTTTCCGTTTTCATTTCCTGAATGGCCCTCTGAATGTTTTGGAGACACAATGCGATGGTGTATCCACGCCAGTAGTCCTTCAGTGAGAAATCTTGATCCGAGTCCATAGCGTCAACAAGATGTTGCAGGGTGTTGCGCGTATAGAGAGCCTTGAAAGCACGGATGACTCCTTGGTCCATGGGCTGAATCAGGGATGTAGTGTTTGGCGGCAGAAATTCGATTTGCACACCATCATATGCCAAATCATTACCGTGACCTCCGGCGTTGTCAAGGAGCAGAAGCACTTTAAAGTCCAGTCCCTTTCCTCTCAAATAACACTTGACCTCCGGGATGAAACAGTTTTTGAACCAATCCAGATTGAGCGCTTTTGTCATCCAAGCCTTTGCATTGTACATCCAGTAAACAGGCAAATCATCCTTATTTTTGTTTTTCAGCGCCCTGGGATTTTTAGACCTGTAAATCAGCCCCGGTTTAATCATGAAACCTGCGGCATTTCCGCACATAGCCAGGGTCAAACGGTCTTTGTGAACTTTAAATCCTGGGGCTTTGGCTTCTTCCTGCATGATGAAGGTGCGGGAGGGCATTCGTTTCCAAAATAAGGCAGTCTCATCCATGTTAAAAACTTGTTCGGGCTTATATCCCCCCTCCTCAATGATCGCCTTGAATTTATTGTTCACGAAGGCTTCTGCCTCAGCGGTATCCGCAGACGCCATCTCACCGTGCAGACAAACATTTTTAAGTCCAAAGCGTTTCTTAAACTTTTCAAACCAGCCCTTGCTTGCATTAAATGCGCTTGGCACTTTGTCAGCAGCACTTGCTGAGGGCCCGGCATCCTCTCCCTCTTCCCCGTCACTGACAGCAAAGTTTTCATACAGCATTCTCGCTTTTGTGCAGATAACGTTTGTATCCAGGGTTATGTTTTTTTTCCTGCAGTCATTAATCCACAGAGCTAATGCCGTCTCCATCCGTACCATGGTCTTGTTGCGGACAGTTACAACCCTTTTTGCATTCGTATTAAAATTGACTGCTGCTGTCGTCCTTATGTTTTTTTCATCCTTCTTTATGTAACGAACGGAAGATTCATTGATTCCGTAATGGCGAGCAACGGCTGCATAGCTTTTACCTTCCCTTAGCATGTCCAGAAGTTTAACTTTATCTGAGATAGGTAGCATCTTCCGCCGTTTGGTCCCATCCGCAGGTGCTTTTGTCGGTCCAGGCCGTTTCGTCGACATTATGGGTTTAGGAGATGTTCGAAATTACAAGATAATTTTAACTTTGCCAAGCTGTTTTACGTACGTACACAACTGCACGAGACGACAAAATGATAGCACAATTCGTAGCATGTTTTGATACAAGAAGCGGGAGTGAGTTTTTAGCGAATCAGAATGCAGAGCACAATGCAAAAAAAAAAAAAAAAAAAAATGCATTATGAAAATCCGCGAAATAGCGAATCCGCGATAAGTGAACCGCGAAGTGGCGAGGGATCACTGTATAATTTAATTTTATTTTGTTTTGACTTTTTATTTGTCTAATTCAGTTTGTTTTATTTAGTTTTTAGAGTGTGTTTTTTACTTTTTATTAGTTACATATTGTTTAGTTTTAGTTTTAGTTGTTAGTAATAGCAGTAGTTTTAGTTTTTACATACTCTAGTTAATTTGTGGGTGCAAAATTCAGTAAGGTCGAAGTATTGTGATTATGTTTACAAAGACTGGGTTTTGAATACTCAACAGAAGATACTTTCAAAAAATATTTTTAATTATTGTTGAACAACCAACTGACCGGTGTTTCTTTCTTCCAACTGTTTGCCGACTAGCGTAAGCGCCACCAGGAGGAGCATCGAGTGCCAGAATTTGCCAACAGCTGAGTTAAACTGATTGTGTGTGAAAAAAAAAATCTATTTCACATCAGTTCGAAAGACTGTTAAAAACATTAATAAACACAAAACAAAGAATATTATACTCAATTCTACCTTTAATTTCAGTATCTTTTAGTTAGTTTTAGAAACGCACAATACAGTTACAGTTATAGTTTTTTCCCATTAATCACCATTTTTATTTATTTCAGTTAACAAAAATGTTTTCTAAATTTCAGTTTTTGTTATTTGGTTAGTTTTATTTAATCATAATAATCTTGGTTCAAACCTGGAGCCCAGGATGTTGATGTTCAACGGTTAGGAAGAGTTTGGACTTGTTGCTAAACTTTATACCAAAGTGCAATGCTAATCTAAAAAATGTTTACTAAGCCGCACGGTAACCCAGCTCTCACCAACGATCACGCTCATGTAGGCGCTGCCCACATCCTGCCCCACAAAAGCTTAAGATTGCCAGTTTGCTGCAGCTGCGCAGCCTAACGTCACTGGTGGCCATGCTAATTAGCATTAGCATTCATCCCATGTTGGGTTTGGACCAACACGGGATGGTGTTGGTCCAAAACCCAATTCTTGACAGTTCTGAACTGTTTTTTAAGGTTTCAGTGTTTTGTTTTCCCAGTGTAACAAAGATTAATAACATCAGAGCGAAAACGTGACAGAAAACACGCTGACAGATGAGACTGAGTCAGCTGCTTACTTCAGCCTGCTGATGTCTGCCTGCTGGGAGAAAAGCTGATTGTCGAGACGCTGTTTCAAGGTTGACCACTTGGTGGTGCAGTACTCCTGTTAAAAAGAATAAAAATAGATATTCAGCCAAATAATCCAATGTACTCCTTGATTATTTAGCTTGTGTGTTTCAGTACCTTTGCAGCCTGAGCGTATTTGTCGCTGTTATACTGTCCGCCGATCCTCAGCACGTCCTCCATGCAGTAGAAGAACTCAGAGAAACCGTAAAACTCACTGTTGCTGAAGTTGATGGGAGCCTGCAGAGCAAAGTGCTAACAGTTAGCCACCGGGTATTTCTGCTCCAGGAACAGATCAGAACAGACTGCTCAGTGAGAGGAAAGAAACACGAACTGAGGGATCTTTAACAGATTGTATGCATATTTTTCATCTTAAAATTTCACATTTTCCCAAAAAGCAACAAAAAAGTCACAATTTTTCCATAAATTTATGAGAATACTTTTAGACAGATCGATCTTCAGACAGTACTATCGTAAATACAGTCTGTATATATAAATATTTTGCCACAAAATTTCAGAAAAAAATAATTAAACCAGCCTTTATACTTTTCCAAACCTTGAGTAAAAATCCTGCATTAAAGGATATTGTGGATTTTCCAGGCACAAATTTCCAATCTATGGCACAACCAAGTAATTGTTACCTTCACTTGTTATAATATGACTTAAAAGAATTGTTACTTTGCAAATTGACGGTTTAGAGACGGGCCACTGTCTCTGCAAAGAGACGTTGGCCTGATTTGCTAATTGCTGCTGCCGCTAGTCTGAAGGATCAGAAGGTGCAGTGGAGGGATGGACTGTGAGGCGGAAACCCAGCTGGAGACTTGAGGAAAAATTCAGCATTTCTACAAACAGTGGTTCCCATGGGAGATTAAAGGATTTCTCAAACATGCATAAAAAATTTTTAACATAATGTAAAGCTCAAAAAATGTCGATTTTACATTACACTGTCCCTTTAACGTCTCACAACCCAAACACACAAATGTTATGTGCTGTATACATTGAACAGTAGTACCTGGTAGATCCCCTGTGGAGACATGGTGCCGTTGTGGAGGCCCAGGAAGGGTCGTACAGCCTCCTGACACCGACTCCAGTCCCCCCGGCCCCGCAGGTACACGGTGTGGTTGCCCCGGGTGATGGTATCAGACATGCTAACTGGAAGACAGGGGTCCAGGTAGGGCTTCTCCTCACTCAGGCCCGTCTCTGTGGTCAGAAACCTGAACAGGAACATGGAAGCATTACCTGACCTGGAAGCTGAATATTTCAGAAACAAAAGAGAAGCTATTATCTAAAGAAGATTACAGCTTTCTTTATTACAATGAAAATCAAGTTCAAAATCTAAGCATAGTGATTAACTCAGACCTGAACCTTCAGAGCCACATAAAGACAGTTACAAAGTCGGCCTTCTATATCCTGCAGAACATTTCCAGGATTAAAGAACTAATGTCTCAGCAAGATCTAGAGAAACTCATCCGACCGTTTATATTTAAACGCATTAATTACTGCAACAACGTCTTCTCAGGTCTGCCTAACAAATCAATCCTTCAGCTGCAGCTGACCCAGAGCCCTGCTGCCTGTGTCCTGACTAAAACCAGGAAGATGAAGCATAAATAACTTTTGCTTGTTTATAAATCACTAAATGATTTAGCACCAAAAACCACTCACTTCTGGGTCTAATCTGCTCTATGGGGTGTAGAGCAGATTAGACCCAGAAGTGAGTGGTATTTTGGTAATCTGCTCTACACCCCATAGAGCAGATTATAGGGTGTAGAACCAAACATGAAGAAGCAGAATTCAGTTTTTATCCTCTTCTAATGTGGAACAAACTTCCAGAAAACAGCAGAACTGCTGAAACACTAAATTTTCTTGAAGCAAGGCTAAAAACTAGCTCATTTAATGGAAGGTGAAGTAAAGGCAACTCCTCAGTGATTTCCTGCTCTCTTAACATTGATACTATTTTTATCAAACAGCACAAAGGAAGTTTCTTTGTGGTAACAAATAAACACCTTTTTGTCTCTCACCTGTTTTTGGAAATTGTGCTGTTGGCCAGCTGGTCCTCGTAGCGCTGCCTGGCCATGTTGCCTCCGAAGCCCAGGAATGTGGTGACATAAACTCTGTAAACATGCTGCGTTTGCTCAACATCGCAGCCGAGGTTAAACTCAGCGAGAACGCTCTTTCCTGCCTCCTCCTGGAAAACACGGGGAGTGTCAAACTGAATCACAGGACACAGGACACAAACGTCTGGGTTGGACCGGTCCAGCTTCTGCTTTTCCTTACTTCTTGTGGCGAGCTGAAGGTGATGGCACCGGGCACCTCATAGGCGATCTGAAGCGAGGCTCCGCCCATATCCATGATGCCCACTGTTCGGCGCCTGCTGATTGGCGGCTGGTTTTCCGACCCAGTTGTCACCTCAACTGTTGCATCCTCTGATTGAAAGAAGATTTTTAGATTTTTATAAAAATCAATCATCTCCATCTGATTACATTAATATCTCCAACTCACCCTCATCAGGATGATCAAAACGACCAAGGACAAAATTAATGCCAATCCAGGCGTACACTCCTAATGTCGTCAAGGCGACAGGAATATGTCATCATCATGATGAGAAAAATAAAACACAGTTAGGGAATACACAGAAGTTTACAGAGCAACATGTACCTTCAACTGTTTCTCTGTCTGCTAAGATGTGAACAAACATGGCACCGTACCTTCCTGTTTCCCAGAGATGACCTCAGCGTGTGAACGGGAAAACAGGAAGTCAAACTCCAGAGGAACGTCCATGACTAGATCCTCCAAGATGGCCGCCTGCTGGCTACACATGGAAAGGCACAGCGTTGGATTAAACACTGACGGTTCCAAGAGATGGAATATTAGCAAATAAAGATAGTAAGAAAACAGATTTTTGTTATAAACTAAGTGCTGGCTGAACCGATTATTTGTTTTAATCGTGATTAATCAATTGTTGAAATAATTGTCAACTAATTTAGTAGTCGATTAATTGTTAACTGGAGTACACTGAGTCTATTTGCTGAAAGAACAACACACTCAGAGCAGCAATCAAGCCAAAACTGAACAAAATATATTATATTTTTTTTATTATCAAAATATATCCATGTTTGGAAACCTACTGAAAAATGTGTTAAACCCAAAACTCCTCAGTTTTAACTTCATCTGGTTCAAAATCTGTTAAAAAAATCTCCTGCTAAGAACCTTTTACAAACCAATTATTAATTGAAAAAACAAACAGATCAGCCTTACACTGTACTGATGTTAAGTCAAGCAGAACAAAATCAGCTTTTCACATGTGAATGGTAGAAGTATTGTTTTGTTGCAGATGCATCCATTCCTATAAATGATCAAATGTGAACTAAAGAAATATTTTATTACATTTTAGGCAGTAAGCCTTTTACTTTCCTAACTAGGAACCCTTTCTTTATACAAACACAGTAAATTTTTTTGCATATCACAAACTGTATTTTAAATATTTTTACTTATTTATTCAGTTATCTAGGTCTGGTCTGATCAGCAATCGTCACTCTCTCTACCTGTCAGGCAGCAGCCGCATGCCAGCAGTGCAGAGGATGTAGAGCGGCGTCTCTTTATGTTTGCTTTTTGGGACGTGAGCAGCAGCAAAGCTGAGGAGAGGCTCCAGGTAGTCACTGGCTTTTGATGGTGTGTTTGCCAGAGTGGAAATACCTGAGGGAGGAAAAAAAACACGCATTTTAAAACAACAACAACAAAAAAACATCTAAATTCTAAATTGTTCATTATTTTGTGTGCTCTTTGTATCTCAAGGTTTCCCCCAGAAAACTTGCTAAGCCCGGCAGTCGTTCATTCAGAGATCCGCCGTGTTTTTAAGTTAAAAAATGTTTAAAGTTGACGGAAAACTTTGAAAGGCTTGTAATACACTGGGGTAAACCCTGGATGTTATACTTCTAATTGCACTGACTGAACCAATAAAAGTTGTGGGGTTTTTTGTTGTTTTTTTTTTCATGTTGGACCAGCTTGTGAAGATATTTGTCATGGTTTCAGTTTTTCTGTGTATTAATTTTGAGTTTCCTCTGTTTCTGAGTCTCCGTGAGGTCCTGTCTCCCCTTGATTAGTTCCCAGGTGTGTCTCGTTCCCTGATTACCTCCTGTGTATTTAGTGTCACCTGTGTTTCTGTGTCTTTGTCGGGTCTTTGTCGTGTGTCAAGCCAGTCGTCTCAGTTGTTGTCCTGTCTGCGTTACTCTTCGTCCATTCGTATGCCTTGTGCTACCTGTGATGAGCCCTGGATTCAGCTCAGCAGTGCTGCCTCGGTTTTTGGACTGTTCTATGTGATTTTGATCATTAAATCATCACTCATTAAATCATTTGATCATTAAATCATCACATTCACCTGGGTCTACAGCGTCTGCCTCACCACCTCTACATTGCACTTCCTGACAATGTTGGTGTATTTAAATTCTAGAGCAGTTATCAAAAACTTTGTTATTCAGGTCATTTTATGTCTGTGTTTAAAAAAAAAAGAAACATGTTAAGTAGAGAAACACTGATTATACAATTTCCTGGCCGATTGCTGGTTACAGATCTTTAAAAAGCCTGACCTGCCGATTCCGATTTTAGCCAATACTGATTTTTTTTATGGTCTGAAATCCATAGATCTTCCTCCCCCTATCCGAATGCATTTGTCTGAAATGCTGCTAAATATAGCAAGCAAGTGGCAGAGTTTTCAACAGTTGGGTGACAATTGCTAGCTGAAAACGTGCAGACATGATCTGGTAGGCCGACCTGTCAGTCAAACTTTCCTCACCAGAGGAAAAGAGGACAGAGGTTGATGTTTAGACCTTTGCACAGGTAGATAACATCGGTGGATAAGTTCAGCTTCACATGTAAACCGGCCTCCAAAAACGCCAATAAACCGGCAGGCCGATAAATTGGTGCACCTCTAGCTCTAAGTCAGTTCAGAACTGTTTTTCAGTGAATCGGTATCAGCTGATACTAGACCTCAGATACACAGCACTGGAAAAAATTAAGAGACCACTTAAAATTATCACTTTCTCTGATTTTACTTTTTATAGGTTTATGTTTAAGTAAAATTAAGCTTGTTCTTTTATTCTATGAACATAAATTTAGTATTCATTTGCAGAAAATGAGAAATGGTCAAAATAACAAAAAAGATACAACACTTTCAGACCTCAAATAATGCAAAGAAAACAAGTTGATATTCATTTGGAAACAATAAAACTAATGTTTTAACTCAAGAGTTCAGAAATCAGTATTTGGTGGAAAAACCAGGAGGTTTTCAATGGGGTTCAGTGCAGTGGGTTCTGAATTTTTACCAGATCTGTATGTATCGGTATTAGAAGTGGAAAAAGTGGATCGGTGCATCTCTAGTGCATTCAGGAGTTCTCAAGATCAAAGTCAGACTTTGTTTCTTTAGCCTGGTCATTTTGTGATCTAGTAGGAAATATGCCTTTTCTACTTTAATATAACTTGTGAAGTGTACTTTGTATGTATATTTCTTTAATAGAAGAATCTCTTCCTTATTAACGGCAGCAGCACTTTAAATTTGACAGATATTGTTCTTTCTTATCTGTGCTAGCTTTGTCCTCTGCTAACTGTAGTGGACGCCTTTGGATGCTGTGCAACCAGACAGAATGTTTCACCTTGTTTTTTTTTTTTAGTTTTAGATGACAACAAAATTGTACAGCTTTATTCAGAACTTGATGTCCAGATAGAGATAAAGTGTGACACAGCCTGTAGCTGCAACAACTGTGGATAAAATAAATTAATCCCTCAGTTGGCACTGAAACACTCGGACAAAAACAGATAATCCTAGTGTTGTGGATTGATGCACAACTCTATTCTAATCTGGTACAGATTCAAATCAGAAACTTTTACAATCAAACACAAGAGACAATAAGGAAGGAAGTAAAGTATGGAAGTAATGAAGCTCACCAGGTTTAATCTTTTTGACAACAGGTTTACTGCCGCTGTCCCTCATCTGCCTGATGTCCAGCAGGGTGTGGGGGTTCCCGTTGTGTGGGGGCCAGTAGTACACAAACACCCTGGACCCGCTGCTGCCGCAGTCCACCACAATCCCATAATTCAGAGCAGAGTTGAGGATATCAGTGGCCTCCATGGACTCTTCAAGGGAAAGGTACCTGAAGGAAAAGCCAAACATGATGAGACATTCACACACTGCAAAAACACAACATTTTGCCAAGTATTTTTGGTCTAGCTTCTAGTGCAAATATTTTATTACACTTGAAATGAGACAAACTAACTTAAAAGTTAAGTTTCAGCAAGATAGAGACTTATTTTAAGTTAATAATTCCTTAATATTGATGAAAAAGTCCTTAACTTATAACAAAACTTAAATTAAGTTAACTCATAACATGGGGAAATGACTCGTTATAAGTTAAATAATCTGCCAATGGAACTAGAACTTTTTCATCGGTATTAGGAAATTATTTACTTAAACTAAGCTCCTATATGTTGCTAAAAAGTTACTTGTAAGTTAGTGTTGCCGTATTTTAAGTTTACTAAGATATTTGCACAAGAAACTAGACCAAAAATACTTGGTAAGATTTTGTGTTTTGCAGTGCAGACATTATATCTATTTTAGGGCTGAAACTAACAATTATTTTGGTAAATCGACTATTTTGACAATCTAATGAAAAAGAACAATAGATTTCTTATTCACCGATTAGACTTTTTAAATTCAGTATTAGAAGTACATTAAAAGATTCAAAAAAATTAATAATTGAATTCCTTTCTAAATCAGAACATGAAAATGTCATTGCCTTAAATGCAATAGCAGCACTCCTTTAATGAAAGCTTGATCATTTGTAGCAAAGGATGCATCTGCAGCTAAAAATACTAACATTATGTGAAAAGTTCAGCCTTTTCTGCTTGACTGACCATCAACAGCATCAGTTGATTATTTTTTAGATTAACTGATTAATAATTGGATAGGAAAAAGTGCTTAATAGGAGATTATTTTGTTTTTACAGAATGTGAACCAGGTGAAGTTAAGATTATGCTACTTGAGGAGTTCTGGGTTTTTTATTAATCTTCAATGCAAAATTGATATATTTGTTATGTAGTGTTGGCTTAATTACTGCTCTGCGGTTTTTGTTCTTTAAGCAAATTGCCTTTTTTTAAGTCTGCAAACTCCAGTTAATTAATTAATTAATAAATTGGTTGATGATTATTTCAATAATCCACTCATCACAATTGATTAAATTAATTGTTTCAGTCCAAGTGTATTTCAACTCCTTCTGAAGTCCAGTTACTCAACGTCGATGTGAATGTTTCTTTTCTGAACATTCTGTACAAGGTGTGAGAAAACAGCAGATGGGAAACATCTGAGGTACTGGAAGTAATCTATTTATGTAGAATGATGAGAAACAAACAGATGCTTCTGCTTTTTATCGCCACTCAAACAGTCTGATAAACTAACAAAACTTAAAGTCTCTCACTCTGCAGCTGCACATTTATACTAGAAAAGCCTAAATAGCATGGAACATGTAGAGCTACTGCTTTCAGACAAATACAGATTTCTGAAACCACTCAAAAGCTAAAATTTTCTACCAAGAGCAGAACTCAAAGGCAGCATTTTTTCAGTTCCCTCATCTCCTTAATTCCACATTTTCCACTCACTTGTTGACTCGGGCCCCTGGCCGGCGCTGGGGGCCCCACAGCTGCCTCTGGTAGGTCGCCAGCAGGAGAACGGAGGTAATGAACAGCAGCAGCAGGAAGAGAAGCCTCTGCTTGGTAGCACAGTTCAGAGACAGCAAGGACACGCTGCAGTACCAGGAGGCTGGCAAGCAGGACAGCGTGATCCTGCAGAAACGGAAAGCAACAAAAACTGAGCTTCAGCCGAATTAAAAAAGTAAAATATAAACGCCACATCTCAAAACTTATTAGTTTATTACCTTGCCATGTGTCCCAGTGAGGTGAAGCACAAGGTGTCACAATCGTCACCTCATGGTGGCTGCAGTTGGACTGGGATCCTGTTGAGGAAAGAAAAGCAAGACTCAACTAAGAAAGTATTAATCTCATGAAGTTTAATCTGAATGCAAATAGATAGAAAACAGACAAAAAAGCCAGAACTTTTTGTTATGTTCACTTTGTTATGAAATCTTGTTCAGCACTGAGTCATGCCATTTAGATTTCCTTCACACATGTAAACCAACCTGACCAGAGCCTGTTAGACATGTTAGCTATGTCTACAGAAGTGTTTGTCAACCCTGGTCTTTAAGGCACACTACAATGCATGTTTTAGGCTGCAATCAGGTGTGTTAAAGCAGGCAAACATCTAAATCATGCAGGTCAGTCTGCCTGAGGACCAGAGATGGAAAACACTCTTCTCCATAGCCTGTGGCAAACGGTATAATTTCTTCCTTGTTCCACTCTCCTATTAAGCCAGGTGCATGACTAATAGTTATCCTATTGGTTTTTTCTCTGATTAATTCTCCCAGTTTAAATGGGAAGATGTTCAAACGCTGTTTTAGTCGAATACAATAGTCTCTCATTAATCCCACTAAACTTACACCACTGAAAATAAACATATAAAACCAATTTAAAACAACTGTATATTAATGATGTATTGAAGATAAAATAAAACTTTAATTAAATAGAAACTTGAACATCTGGGAGATTTTTTTAATGAAGAATAAATAAATACAGAATATGTTGATCAACTTTCTCCTTGAACTTTCTGCTGTGCTTCTTGGTCTTCAAGATGCTATTTACGCATTAATGTTCTCAAACAAACCTCTGAGAGCTGGATTTATACAGATATTCATGTACAGATTTAATCTATTTAGGTGATTTCTGATGGCCACTGGAATATTTCTTTTCAAATTTACATCACGCTTTTTACTTAAGATTTGAAACACGTGTATCTTATAATAGTAAATGATAGTAAATCTTAAGTATTTAGTAAGTATAAGTATAATAGTAAAAAATGTTACCTAACAAAACGTAGAGTTGAAGGGTTATGAATAATTTTATTTTTAAACTTTTTATTCAGATTTTCCAGTGCATGTCACATCTCACACATCTTACAGGTTACATGTAGAAATTCACATGTTATGTTCTAAAAAAGGGCTTTGTTTATCCAAGGTCTTAAAGAAAAGACAAGAAAAAAACAATAGTAATAGTAAAAATAGATTTAAAATTTTTTTAAAAATAAATAAAAATACAAAGAGGAATCTCCCATTCATTAATCGTAATTTCCATCAGTTGTGGTTTGAAATGAATGTTTGAATTGAGGACCATTTTTCTATAAAGATATCACTTTTCATCTGAAGTTTTGCCGTAATTTGTTCCATATGATAAACCTCCCTCACTCTATTCTTCCATTGGGAAATCGCTGGGGGCTGAGGCTTCAGCCATGAGACCGTAATCATTTTCTTTGCGAGGACAAGTAAGATCTTCAAGATGTAAGTCTTACTGTGATCTTGGATTTTATGAATACATTTTAAAGTACAGTATAGACATACCTGACTGAACAAAGTACATTCTGGACTGTGACACGTTTCCCTTATTAGTCAAATCAAATCAATTAGCGCAGGGAAATGTTTTATTAGTTTAAAGTTGAGATACTAACTGTTCAATGCTCTATCTCTAACAAAATCAGGTTATTAACTCCCAAAATAAGCTATATGCGTACTGCCAGTAATTTCTGTTTGTGTTAGCGCAGCATGGCTTTCTTAGAGTGTTGCTATTCTAGTATTAGCTCTGCTCATAAAGACGCCTTATATCGTGATTACTAATCTACAACTGTTGCATAAAGACAAAACAGGTGTCAGTCAAAACGGATTGAAGCCTTTAAAGGGAGAAAGTAGAACTTATTCACTCTGTTATACTTGTACAGCTTTATAAACTGAATAACATCCCTGCCGGCTAGCAGTGCGTTTATAAACAACTGTTGTGAACGGTGTCTATATGCTATCGGTAACCGTGGTATTAACCTACCTAAAGGAGCCTCCTCTTGCCAATGACAGTCAATTCCAGCAATAAAATATGCCGCATGTTCCAGAATGGGATTACAAAAGGTAAAATTCAACCCTCTTCCTTCTCGGAGATGGTTTTAAAGGAACACGACGAAGAGAGGAGGAGGAAATGACCGAAATGACCCGTTGGCTACGTCATCCAATCCTTGTGGTGCCTTCAGGTACTGCAGTAATATTCAGACCTGAGGATATGAAAGGATTATTTTTACTGTATTTCGGTGTACTGTTTTTGTTAAAGTATTTTATTATATAATTTTCATATAATGTTATATTTATGTTTTTAACTGTGGGATTTTTAGCTGTGGATTTGTCTGTGTTTTGGTCGGCAATCGATATAACTCACGATTTCTCTTGGTCCCTAAACTACACACGTTATTAAAGGGATAGATCCTAATTTTTGGAGTGAGACTCTGCTAAAAGGTTATAAGCAGATATCCTATCTGCTGTAGATAACTCTCTTAAGATCATCAATACGTGTAAGTGCAGATTAGTTGATCACAGATGCTAAAGCTAATGGCTAGTCAGCAAGAAGCCCAAGGCCAAATGGTCTGCCTTTGTCTTTAAAGAACTCCACTCTACAAGAGAAATGACATAGCGGTACTGTTATTTAGCATTTTGAAATACAAGTTGTATGATCCTGTGCTTCAGCAACCGATGCTGGAGGCAGTGCGCCACCAATGAGCTTCCTGCAGGGAACACACTATGAACAGAACATAACAGCATTCCAGGTCAGAGAAATTGTCTGACATAAAAGTAAAATAATTTTATCTGTGAAAGTATTTTATTAATTTTTCTATTAAGTAGTTATCCTGTTTGGAATAATTTTACATGCTATATTCTTGAAGATGTTTTACATGGGAAGATTTACATGGGCGGTGCTGCATCGCCTCCAACTTCAACTACAGTTTCATAGTTCTGCTCCTGCAACAAGGAAGGATTCAATTAATGGGACGTCCAAAAACCGTGACATCCCGCCGTTACAAAACCGTCAACTCCCACTTTTTAAAGCCCCGCCTACTTACCCAATCGAATTGAGTTATGTAAATCTTGACAGCAACCTTATCCAATAAGATTCGTTTTCGGGGCTGGCCACGCCCATCAACACTCTAATTCCCGGATCTTCTCAGCTACTGCCAAGTGTCCGCCTTAACCGCCGGCTGGGGGGACGAGGAGGTGAACAAGACCGGGAATATTACATCAACAGTAGGCCCTCCGGTGTTCTCGGTACAAACACGTCTAACGGACTTAACACGTTCGCCTGCGTAATGGAAGCGGACGGGTTTGTCCCCTCCTCGACCCTGGAATCGCCGGCTGTTGAAAGGCGGGTCACGGGCACTATAGCCGCGACGGGGTTTGGGATTTTTGGCAACAGCGTCTTGGATGCCACGGGGGGCTTTGTCGGGTCTTTTACGCCGAGAATGACGGGGGAGCCGGATTTTGTCTCCATGTTGCACCGAGCAACTCCCGAGCCCTCGGCCTCCGTTGAGCCAGAAGTAGACTATGAAGGACTGCCTCAAGGAGCAGCTAGCAGCACACATATGCTGGCTGGAGCTGTGGCTGGAATCATGGAGCACTGTCTTATGTATCCCGTCGACTGCGTCAAGGTATCACAACAATTATTTATAAAATATAATGTATTTTGAAACTTTTTGGGGAGTTCGTTATGTCATGTGGGCGCAGTCCCCCCGGTTGCGTAAAGCGGGAGACAGCGTAGGCCCCAAAACAAGCCTGCCTAGTTGTTAGTTAGCTTCTAAGCTAACCTATACAACCTTGCTAACAGAGGTCAGCTAACCGTATTACGTATAAAACGAAACACAGGAGAAGAAATGTATATTTTAAAAGCAATTTTAACAATTAGTACGCGGTAAAAATGCTAATTGTTGTAGTTTATGACCCTAAATGATCATTAGCAGTCACTAAATGTGTCTGTCCTCCAACATATATGTAATGTTTTTGTTCCATCTCCAGTTTTAAATCTTATATCAGCCTCTCTAAAGCCTGCTTGACATCAAATTGCTCACTATGCACATGCATGCGGCATTTTAAGTTAAATACAGCTTTTTGCCATTTAATTATTTTCAAGTGAAATTCGTGTCAGTACATTAATAACCTGGGGAATTTGGTTTCGGTTTTATTTCTCAGGCTGGAGCCTATTAAAACCGATCAGATTATGAACACCCCTTAGCTAATCTGGAAAGTCCAATGTGACGAGATAGACAGAGGTTGTATTGGGTAACTGGGATTGAATAAGCAGCCTCTAGACACAGTGGAGACTCCAGCTGAATAAAATCTCCGAAATTAGTCATAATTTGATTATTTAAGTCTGTTGATTTCCAATTATTTTAAACAGCTTGTGAGAAAATGAAAAGGGAAATTTCATTAATTGCTTCTTCAAGCAATTTATATAACTTAAAACAGTACTTAGACCATCTCTGTCCATTGCCCAGCATGTTTAGACATTGAGTTGATTTATGTTCAATGAATACATTTGAAGCAACTTGATGCTTGGGAGACAAATGTACTATTGGTGATGCAGGCCACTCTGCAATGCCTCCAAATTGATCCTGCTATCTCTGTCACCTTAGTTACATTTTTTTTTTTTGCAAAAAAGTAAACATGGCTTCTTTTTCTTGTGGGTGCATAAATAAAATGATCTTATTGACTTAAAACACATGATATTAGTGTTGGAAGTGACAGGCAGCTGTTTAATGTTGGTTATTGTACAGAAAAACAAAGTTTTCTTCTCTACAAATGTATTGACATTCAAGTTATCTTAATGTTACTATTTGTTTTTGGCTGAATTGCCTGACTTGTTCCCCCAATATTTACAGTATCTATTGATTGATGTGTTTGGTGCACCAATTTTATGATTCACAAATCTGTAGAAACTGGTCTCTCTTAAATGCTCTCTAATTTATTTTTCTGTTACAGTACCTTATTATGTTTTTTTTGTCCACTAAAAGTCTAAAAGAAAAATACTTAAAAATGCTGAAAATGTCTATGTAGACGCCATTAAACCGCATAGTGAAAAAATCATGCAAACCGTTTATCAACTTTCATTTGTAAGCTGAAAAAAATAATTGGGTGAAAAAACAGCAGAAATTATAAACATTTTTCTGTGGCTGAAACTTTAAATGAGACGTAAAAGTTATTTTAACATTGAAGCAGGATGAGGATCCTCCCTAATAATCTTCTTTTTAACATCTTTAAGGAAATCAGTCGGAAGTGTTTGCTGTAAAACTCCACAAAGTAGCTTCCTGTTGGCCGTGGCTGCTTCTTTTTACGGTTTTAGTTTCATGTTGTCTTATGCAGGGGAACACCCTGCACTCTAACTGGGAGTTTAGCTGTAGTTAATTGTCTTTTTCTATTCGTGCCTTCAGGTTGTTTGAAATGCATCATAGAAGATCATTGGGTTGGTGAAGAGGTTTGGTTAAGTAATTAGCTTTATTGAATGTTTAAGCTGTTTGTTACTTTGCCTAAATTGTTGACTAGATTAACTCAGATTATACTTAACTGTGAGACTGGGTGAAACAAAAATATTGTGCTTTAGAGGCTTTTTTAAATTTCTAAAATAATTTGATTAATCTTTATTTAAAGTTTTGTTTGAACATTTATTGGCCACTTTCTTTTATAAGGAAGCACCTGAGTTAACTACTTGCTAATATGAGTAGTCTACTGATCTTAATACTAATTAATCTCATTAAAGTGATTTAAAATTTATATTTTGAGTAACATTTTATTTAGACTGCTTCTTCAGAGTATGTTACATGTGTAGAATTACACTTTTTATGAATAATATTAGTAAGTTTTAACTTTTACTGCATCTTTTTTATTGTCTACAAAAGCTTGTAGCTTGTTTGTCTGAATATCAGCGATGAAACTAAGAGGTGAAACACTTTGCAACAGGTGACAAAACATGTCCTGAATCTCTAAGTTTTGTTTTTATTTTGTTACTTATGTAAAGAAGTATGCAATAATTTGTTGTGGTGGAAATCCACGTCAGTCCTCACATGCTTTTCAGCTGTTCTTAGAAGAGATGCAGCGGGAAAACAAACACAGATCTGATTATTTTCACTGCTCACATGGGAGGTGTGTGATTCATACCCGTTTTTCTACATTTTCACTGTTTTTCCAGCTGTTAAGCAATTTATAATGACAAGGATCCCACTATCATCAGCAAATGTAGGACAAAATGTCAGAGAAAAAATGTGCTATAATCTGGGTGTTGCAACGGTTCAGAGTTCAGACCTTGATCTGATTGTTCATAAACCTGTCTGCCAAACGGTGATGAACTGAACCAGTGTTAATAGGTTAACGTTCATAATGCGGGAAACTGATTAGGACAGAAGTATTTCTGTGAATTAGCTTCTAAATGTGCTTCCACTAAACTTTGAATTATATAACAGATAATTCACTAAGATGTTTTTATGTCCTCTTTTGAAATCTTAGAGAAGTTAAACATTTTTAGTCAATATTTGCAGAAAGAAAGGATGCTTTAATCAATTTCTGATCATTAATGTTCAGAAATACATGGATCCTGAGCACCCATGAATGCTCAGGATGCTGCTGGCATGTTTTTCTTTCACACTAAAAGATATTTTGCATTTTTTCAGGTCAGCTTTAACAGACTGCACCAACATAGTTTAACTTGGTTAACAGACCTGCTATAATGTTGTAACAACCTAAAACATGTATGAATGTTTCTTCCTGTTGCTAATGCTCAGTTTTTGTATGACTTGTTGATAATTCTGGCAGTAACAGGTTACTAATTTTCTCACATCAACTATACTTTACACGCTTTTTTTCTTTTCTGTAGAATCACAGATCTATATTTCATAGATCAAAATATGCTGATAAACACTGTTTGAGAACAGCTACTCAATAGTGAACTTAACACTGCATTAGCGTAAAGCTGCAGCAAACAATTGGTTTAGTTATTGATTATTCCATCCATTATTTTGATGAGTAATCATTTTTAAAAATGGTGCATTCTACAAATATTTTATGGAACCACTGAAGGATTTTTATGCAATATTATAGACACATTAAAGAATTCAAATCAGTAAATAAATCAGTTCCTTTTTACAATAAGAAAATAAACATTTTATTTCCTAGAATGCAATAACATGGCATTCTTTTAGTAATTCTGAACTGGGTGAAGATACATTTTTGCTACTTTGAGTTTTGGCTGAAACATATGTACAAACTGTGTGTGTATGTATATATATATATATATATATACGGTATATATATGTGTGTGTGTGTGTGAAGCCTTTAATCCTGCTCTGAATATGTTTTATTTTTAGAAGATGGCCTTCTTTGAGTCTGTGTACTCCAGTATACAAATGAATCAATTACTAAATTAGTTGATCATTCTTTCAATCGATTAATTTGATTAATCGTTTCAGCCCTACACTAGTGTGAGAAATTAGTAGAAAGTAATTGGTAGCATACAATAATGACTGATGAATAAGCCTGCAGTGTTTCTTGCTACTCCAAACAGTTGTAAACAAGCCATTAACGTCGAAGGAGGATAGAAACTTTTTGTACCGTGTTTGAAGAACATTTGTAGTATTTCTGCTGCAAAGATTAAGCAGTAACGAGGAAACCGGTGTGATGACATCTGAATACATTCCAATCTGAGATGTGTCAGTCTGAACACTTCGCTTCCTTTACTGATACACCTGCTAGTCACATCTAGCAGCCGTTCAATTTCACGTAATTGAACGTCAGCCCTGAAAGTCGCTGCAGGGTGTGTATGGAAAAGTCTCCTGCAATCCAGGTTTGATGCTGTTCTTGCAAAGAAATGATCAGTTGATTTTTTTTTTAACAATCACAAGGACTGTTTGAAGTGTGCATCCACCATAAAGAAACACAATGCAGCATATTTCATATTTCAACCTGGAATATAAATACCAACCAGAGAGCTTTGACTTGGTTAAGTTGCTACCTGTGAAACAGAAATAACTCACAGGTCACTGGTTTGATAGCAGAAGTCGCTGATTAGTGATGACATTTCCAAAATGTTTCAACACATGAAACAGCTCAGTATGTTTTTAGGTCGGGACTTTAACCTTTTGTGCTTAGATCATCAGAACGTGTGTTTTCTTTGGGGGTTCCAGCTCAACTAACCCTAAAGTTCATGTAAGAATCAAAACGAAGAAGCGGAAATAAAGGTAGATGCAAAAGAAAATCTGATGAAGGTTCAATTATTATAATTATTTTTTTTACTGATTAAAGATTCAGTCTGAATCTATGCAACAATCCCAACTGCTTCAAATCTTCTTCTAAAAAGAGATACGCAAGTTAGGCCAGCAAGGGGCGGCATTGTACAGATTCAAACTCTTATCGGAGTGGAAATCAGATTCTTCTTTACGCGGTACTTTAAAGCAGTGTTGGTATGAACATAAATGTACAGACATAATGTGTAGCAGTTTGGTTGATTTTCAGATTCATCATGATGTGACCACTGAGGTTTATTTAGGCCCAAAAGAGGAGGAAAAAAATGAATAAATAACAATATTCTTAAAGTAATAAAATGTGAATGTAATATGAAATAAATGTACCAATAAATATGCCATTAAATATGCCCTTCAAATGATTAAATTAAATGATAACATTTCACAATAAATGTGCTTAATGATTATATCAGTCTGTGTTAATTCAAATATTAAATTTGAGTAATTCAAATGTAATAATTTGAATTATTAAATACCCATAATTCAGATAATTATGGGTGTTTTGTAGGAGGGTCGGCACTCTGGCCCTGTTTTCTTTGGTCTTGGTCTCTGTTTTAGGAGTAAAAAGATCAGTGCTTCTGAAATATTTTACACATTATTAATCTCTAAAGCAGTTAGACTAAAAAAAATCTCAATGCAGTCATATTCAATAAATTAGAATATGCTAACATGTGAGGCTCATTTGTCAGATTTAAAGCACCCTTTGAAAATAACGTTAAAGATGATATTTTATTTTTTTATTCATCTGTAACCTAATTTTAAATGTCATACAAATGCCTAATTGTAACTGTAGCAGAAAAACATAATTAACATTAAAAAAAGGCTGGAAAGCCTCGGATCTATTGATAAAGTTCCTGAAATGAGTGGACTTTCCAATAATATTCTACTACTTATTGAACGGATCTGTAAGTACATTTAAAAACAGCAGTAGTTTCCCTAAAGCAACAGTTAAATTGTTGTTTCATTGTGTTTTCTGCAGACCCGTATGCAGAGTTTGCACCCGGAGCCGGGGGCGCGCTACCGGAACGTGATGGACGCCCTGCGGCAGATCGTACGGACGGAGGGGCTGTGGCGCCCCATCAGGGGGGTCAACGTGCTGGCCGTGGGGGCCGGACCTGCACACGCTCTTTACTTCGCTTGCTATGAGAAAATAAAGTTTTCACTCAGCGACGCAATTCATCCGGGCACGAACAGCCACTTTGCAAACGGTGAGATTATTCAGAAAGTAAAATTTTTACTTTAATTTCAGATATTATTCCCAATTTAAGCTCAATATTAGAGGTAAAACAGTGAACTATATACTGTAGGCGGTGGAGGGAGATGCATTTCTTATTTGTTTATGATTTGTAGGTGTAGCAGGTTGTGCAGCTACTGTCCTACATGATGCCATCATGAACCCAGCTGAAGGTAAAAACCCTTTTCAGCCTCTTTACTTTTTGTTTACATGATACACACACACACTGTTCAAAAGTGTCTCTTCAACTTTAGAAACTTTTAATATTTCCACGTTTCTTCTAGAAGATTACTGAGAATCTGTGGCTTAAATTTCCATTTTTTAAAATTTTCTTTTAATTCTAAAAAATTTTCCTAATTCTCAGTGGTATTGTTTGAACCATTTCTTTTTTCTGTTCTGGAATTGCCTTGCCGCCATCTTTGTTTCTGTATCAGCTGACTCTGCTTAAGAATGACTAGTGGCGCCGTCTGCTGGCCATCCTTAATATCAGCATCAAACTAAAAGTAAAAGAAGGTCTAAGCACACAGTATTAGTATGGGTGCACCGATTTCCTTAATTTTGGGAAATCAATGATTGGCTGATGTTTACATGTGATACTGATTTTATTTACCTCAGCAAAGGTCTAAAAATCAGACGCTTTCTTCTTCTGCTTTCCTATTAGAGCGGTTTGACTGACAGACCAGCATGCCAGGTCATGTCTGCACATTAGCAGTTAACAATGTTCATCCCACTGTATCCAACTCAACAACTTTATTGCTGTATTTAGCAACATTTCAGACAAAAGTTGGAAAATCGGCAGGTCATGCTCTGTAAAGATCAACGATTGGCCAGAAAACTGGAATTGGTGCACCCATAGTTTATTTATTTAGTTAAATTTTTTTTAAATTGTAAGTCTGTTGTTTTCATTCTGTGTAATTTTTTTGTCTGTCACATAAAATCAAACTAACGTGTTAATGTTTGTGTTTGTAATGAGACAGCATGTGTAGCGCTTGTGTTTCTCTTTCCTTCCTGGCCCGAAGAATCTTATAAATCTTGTATTTTCATCGTCCCTCCTCAGTTGTAAAGCAGCGAATGCAAATGTTCAACTCGCCCTACCGCGGCGTCCTGGACTGCATGGGCTCTCTGCTGAGACAGGAGGGTCCGGCGGCCTTCTACCGCAGCTACACCACGCAGCTGACCATGAACGTGCCGTTCCAGGCGCTGCACTTCATGACCTACGAGTATCTGCAGGAGCTGCTGAACCCCCACAGACAGTACAACCCGTCCTCGCACGTCGTGTCGGGCGCTCTCGCCGGCGCCCTGGCTGCCGCGGCAACCACTCCCCTCGACGTCTGTAAGACGCTCCTCAACACGCAGGAAGCTCAAGCCGTCCATGTGATCCAGGCTGGAGCGGCGGCAACGGCAGCGGCGGCCTCGGGTCCGGAGAGCCGCTACATCTCCGGTCTGAGCGAGGCGTTCCGGACTGTGTACCGGACCGGAGGCGTGCCGGCGTTCTTTAAAGGCGTCCAGGCCAGAGTCATCTACCAGATGCCTTCCACCGCCATCAGCTGGTCGGTCTACGAGTTCTTCAAGTACATCATCACGAAGCGGCAGCACGAAAAGAGGCTGCGTGGCGATCGGGACGGAGACAAATGAACCAGATCTGGTGTTGCTAATAAATTCTCAGCATCACATTCGGTTCACAAAAGAAGGCGGGTTAAGGTTCTTGGCGCAAAAAGTCAACTTTATTTTGTTTACAGAAATAATGTGTAGTTCATATGAAAATCCAGGGAAGGCAAGTTGACCTTTACGGGCTCTGAGTTCAACTCGGCGCCTGGAGGAAGCAGGAAGTTGTGACTCCAGCTGTGTTTTATTCTAGCGTTCATCTTGATGAGCATCTCCTAACTGGCTTTTTAGGGGAAAAAAAAAACATCATGCACATGTATAGGATGTAAAAGGTGCAGCTATTTTCTGACCACCAGAGGGCGCAGTGTTGCACAGATGCAACAGAAAGGACCTATGAAAACACAGCAGCTTTAGGAGATCATTTGAGTTTGCCCCGTTTTTGCACATTTCCGAATGTTATTAGCAGGTGACTGGAAGTCAAACTGTTCAGAGCAAAGAAATAAAGAAATGAAAACAAGGAAAACATCAGAAGACATCAGTGTGGAGCCAACAGAGAGAAATGATCACTGGCAAAAGGCATGGGCCGGCGAGAGACGCTTGGTTTCATGGTATCACGGTTTTAACAGACATGATATAAATGCTTAGTCCTGATTAAATAATATAATTTGATAAATTTATAATACATTTATTAGGGCTGAAACGATTCAAATTGTCAACTAGTTTAGTAATCAGTAAAGTATTCACTCAAAAACAAAACCATTTTCTTAAAGATTAACACTGTCGGAGCAGTAATTAAGCCAAAGCTGTAAAAAAAAACATTTTGCATTTAATATGTAAACAAATCATTTTTTTGTTTGTAAAATAATATATATTTTATTTCTTCTACAGTCTATATAGTTATACCTAATATCTCTATGCTGAGATTGAAATTGAAGTCAAAATTCTTGCTTGGGGAACAATTTTAGACTTTACACCTGATTCTGAAAAAATGTTGGTAAGTTAGCATTACCAAAAAAGAGAAAACAACAAAATACTACTTTACAAACCAATAAATTACTTTTTAAAAAACGGAAATTGACCTGAAACTTGTTACTGGTTGATTTGAAGTCCTTCTTTTCTGGATATTTAGTAAATTAGTTCATCCAAAAAAACTTTGTTGTTGTATCTTTATTTAAATACATTAATTGGGGTTAAGAGCCACTGTGAAACGCGCAGAGGGCCACTTCTGGGTCCGGAGCCGTAAGTTGCAGATCCCTGGTTTAAACCATGATGCTGTTTAATCTTTTAGGTTTGATATTTGTCGATACGCTGGCCCATTCTTACCTGTCTTTGAAAAATGTTCTCTCTGTCTTCAGGATCCATTCGGTCAGGCGTATTGCATTCTTCCTAAGTGAATTTTAAACACTTTTTTTATGTATATCCCACAAAAAAGGTGATGAGAGTCTTTATTTTTGTCAGTATTTTGTACTTACACTACAGTAGCACTTACAGGCAGATATTTTATTTGACTTAGTACAGACGCTCCGATAACAAAACCGCTCACAGGACCAGGAAATTACTGATACACGCCTTCAGCTAGCCGCAATACAGCCAACGCACAACTAAACATGTTCTTGTTTTGAAGCCATAAACTGGAGATAAGATGTAGAAAAGTAGTTAAAGATATTTCAATCTCCCCGAAACTCTTATTTTGAAGAGAAATCTAAATTTGTATGATGTGCTGTAAATATTCAGAGCTTTGCACCTTGAAAGAAAGCCTGTATGTGTGGCGAGCCGAGTTTTAAATCCTGGAAAGCCAAAGACTGAGAGCTAGTAAAGGACAGGAAGTAGTTTGACGGTTGAACACACTTACTTACTATGAAATGCTTGAACAGTGTTTGAAAGAGACACCTGCTTTTTGTGAATTGTAAATAAACGTGCTAAAGGCAGCTCCTCGCAGAAGCAGGGTCTTCTCTTGGTGCTGGCTGGCCAAGCGCTGAGAGACCAGAAATGTGTCTGCTTGTCTTTCTTTCCTCACCTTCTCTCCTTTCAGCAAGACGCAGCACAACCAGCCACAAATACCCGATAAGAGCTTTTATCTAGCAGACGGTTGTTATTTTAACCCGCCCGTCGGCTGCTTTAACACTTAATTTAGAAACACTAACTCCAGCAGGATGTTGAAGAAGTGATGTAAAAGTATCTAGAGCTTTCGTAGTTTATAGGAAAAAGAGAGTCTTGCATTTTTCTCTTAAGAAATGTTTCCTCAAATGCCGAGAGTTGGGTAGTAACTAACTACATTTACTTGAGTAACTTTAAGAAAAAAAACCTTTACTTTTAAGAGTATTTTTTGCTACTTTGTACTTTTTACCTTACTTGAGTATTTTTATTATGAAGTATTTCTACTCTTACTTGAGTAAAATTTCTGGATTTTCTACCCACTGAATGAAAAACAAACTTATTTTAACCAAAAATCCAGCAGACAGACACACAGCTGCAGGTTTTGTTAAAGTTTCATAAGTTTTTCTATTGAAAGAAACTGATTTGGAAAGATGTCATTTTGCCTGATTTTATTATTTTTGTTTACTTGTATGAATTGTCATTTTTGTTCTTTAAAATACCAAAATTTACACAACTTTATATTTTGGATGATGTAATTTTTAAACATTAAGTTATTGATAATTTGATCAGTTACTCAGTACTTGAGTAGACTTTTCACTGGATACTTTTTTTACTCGAGTAATTTCTTGGACGGCTTTTAACTTTCATTTGAGTAAAATTACGTTGAAGTAATGTTACTCTTACTTGTGTACAATTTATGTATCTCTGCAAATGCCAATAGAAAATATACATGTGCGTGTTTTATTTAAAAGATTGATGCACACGTGAGGAACCAAACATATTTAAATAACTTTTTGCTCTCATGCAGTATGGAACTTTAATAAAAAATATGTTGCTTTATTTGTTAAAACTGTCACCATGTTGTGGTAGCATGTTATGAGAAACATAATCTGTGAAAAAACTGAGCCTCTGCCTTTTTCCAGTTTGCCCAGTGACAACAAGAAACAACCAATCAGAGCCAGGAGGCGGGTCTTAGCGCTGTCAATCAAATCAGGCTCATTCTCCCTACCCCGCTTGCTGTTTGCTACACTGCAGCTAGCTTAGCCTGCGAATGCTCAGGCTAGTTAGCATTAACATTGATGACGGCAGATAAACAGTTTTCCTATAAGTGTCTCTCTGCCACATTTAGTAACGAGTACATGAGAATGAGTGACAGCGTTAAGACCCTCCTCCTGGCTCTGATTGGTTGTTTTTGCATCTCTTCAGACGGCAGCAGCAGCCCAGGGATGAAGCGGAGGAGATCGATCTTTTCACAGATTATTTATTACACTTTTATGACACGGTGGCAGTTTTGACAAACATATAAAAAACATATTTTTTTAATAAAAGTTACATATTATACCTTCAATCAGAGAAAATCCACCATATATTCCCATTTGTGCATGCATTTTTGTCTTTTTTGTATCCTCATACAGTTGATACGGGTTATTTTATATTCTCACATTTTATATTATTACTTTTTACTATGGTAGATGTTTTTATTTTAGATGTTTATCAGAGAACGCTGTCACAGCATTTTGAGAATCATCCACCATTCTGTCCTTCAGGATCACAAAGCTCTGCAGCTGCCTAAACTTTCCTCCCTAACAAATAGTTTGTTTGGTGACAGTGCTTGAACTTCAATGCATTTCGCCTCACTGGAAACAGAAAGCAATCATTCAAAGTGAACATGGTTAAAAAAGGCACACGTCTCTGATTTAGATGCATTTAGTTGATCTTAAATTATAATATGTTAGAATATAAAAGCCTCTCAAAAGAGAAAACTACATTAGTTCTAGTTAGTAGATTTTATTAGTTTGTCTTTTTTTTTTTAACCAAACTAATAAGCATCATTGATCTGCTGCTGATGATTTAATTGGACTGTTTATAATAAATGATTGGGGGAAAAAACGAGTAAAGAGTAAAATGTCTTGTCCTGATTGATCTTTAGTTTTTCAAAATTACAGGATTCATCTAAATGAGAGGTATATAAACTACGATTCATCAAGTTGAAATTTTTTTTTTCTTTTTCGTTTTATCTGCTCAACAAACAGCATTTTTATGAAATCAATTCATCATTAAAGATCCAAAGCATAAGAAGAGCTTCAGACTGTTATCTTATTAAAAGCAAAAACATCATTTAGTTATTTCCTATTTTGTTGGCCAAATTTTTATCATTATTGATTTGTGGTCAGGGCCGAACAAGGTCATTTCATGTGCCATAAATGGCCCCCCGGCCACACTTTGGACACCCCTGAATTAAACCGTCGGCTTGGTGAGCTGAAGTAAAGTATCTTTGTTGTTACTATAACAATAAATCCAAAATAATTGCAGATGCTCACAGGAAACATGCCAGGATTCAAACCCAGACCTTTCTTGCTCAAAGGCAGCAGTGCAGCCCCAGTTTGTTTATGTGAAACATTTCCCCTATAATCTTGGAATTCCTCAGGGTTCAGTGCTTGAACCAGAATTCTTGAAGTGGGCTTCCATTGTGCATTAAGAGCTTTGTCTGTGGTTTTGTGCTGTCGGCCCCCAGCCTGTCAGAGGAGACGCTAACACAGCCGTCCTGCTGCAGGCTGAAGCTGCTTTAGGACACACTGACCATATTTACTCATTCTGCTGCTCCAAGCATGCATTATCTGCATCTACTGCTGCCATTTTCTCTCTTTGTTTTTTCTTTTTTTTCTTGATCAAAGTTACTGATTTACTGGCATTTCGGTTTAAATGTGACAGAATAACATGTTATTTCGGTTATGCTTCCTTGAACAGGTTGGGATACGTCTTTGGGCTCTACAGTGTTAGAGATAATAAAAAAAAATTAAAAATAACAAAGGAAACAAACATTAACAACTAAGACACTGTAAACTAAACATTTAGTCGACCTGTAGACATAGCACATGTAATCAGATTTGGGTTACTAGTTACATTTACTTGAGTAACTGTTTTTATTAAATTGTACTTTCAGGAGTTTTTTTACTATGCTATACTTCTTATTCTACTTGAATAATTTTATTATTAAGTATTTCTACTCTCACTTGAGTAAAATTTCTGGATTTTCTACCCACTGAATGACAACAAACATGTTTTAACCAAAAATTCACCAGACAGATACACAGCTGCAATTTAAAGTTTCTGAAGTTTTTCATTGAAAGAAACTGATTTGGAAAATTTTTCTTTTGCCTGATTTTACTATTTTGTGTGACTTTTATAAATTACTGTAATTTTGGTTCTTAAAATATCAACATTTCCATTTAACTTCATGTTTTGGTCCATCCGATGATGTACTTTATAAATATTAACTGATAAGTTGATCAGTAACTCAGTGCTTGAGTAAACGTTTTACTAAATGCTTTTTTACTTTTGAGTGATTTCTTGGATGGGTACTTTTTACTTTTACTTGAGGAAAATATCTTGAAGTTGTGCTACACGTACTTGAGTAAAATGTTTGTGTCCTCTGCCCACTTTTGCTTGTAATTTAGTTTCACTGCAGCAGAAAATCCATTTCCATCTCCACCAGTCTCCCAACCACAAACCGTTAGCATGAATGCAAACAAAAACATGCAATTTCAAATTAAACTTAATTGACTTGATTTTAGTCCCAAAAATGGCCACGATCGTTTTAGTTCCTATATTAAGATGCCTCAATGAAAGGTTGATTTTCAGTTATTTGGTTGAAGCTGGAGTGGATTAGCACGGCCTCCATCTTGTCTCTACGTCAGGTCCCGTTTCCTCCTGGCGCCTCGTGTTTGTTGTGATTGCCTGTGGCCTACAAGAAGAAATGTAATCTTTTCACGTCTGTCAGCTCAATTTACCGCCCTGCTCTGCTTCCCCTCCTCTCTGCTGCTGCTCAGCGGCAGTGACATGAATGTGAGGGTATCCATTCAGTTGGACGGAAACGCCTCAACAAGGAAGGTCGCGGCCTTGTCTTGGAGGCACATGGCGGCGTGCCTGGTCAGAGCCAAGGTCAACTCCATGCAAGCGTGTATCACTGCAGTACAAAGACAAACGAGGTAAAAAGAGACCCTAATCACATTCTGAAACCCCCTGAGTTGATAAACTAGACAAAAGGTTTGTCTATGTTTAGTTCATAAAGACAAAACATGTTGAGCTTTGGACCAAACACACACTTCACCTTCTACAAGTTTGGCATGTTTTGTATAAATCTGTTTGAAAATACAGCTCTGGAAAAAAAGAAGAGTCCACTGCAGTAAACCGTGTTGAAAACCTCCTGGTTTTTCCACCAAATATTGATCTCTGAACTCTTCCTTAGTTAAAACATTATTATTGTTGTTTCTAAATGAATATCAACTTGTTTTCTTTGCATTATTTGAGGTCTGAAAGCACTGTATCTTTTTTGTTATTTTGACCATTTCTCATTTTCTGCAAATAAATTCAAAATTTTTGCTTGCAAGTTTGGCTGTCACATGAACAACATTTCTGATTTGTTAATGAATTTTATTAAACATCAGAATAAATTCAGCTCAGAAACATTTAGTGTGAACAGGACATTATCCTCAAGCTTTCAAATAAACTTTTGCCTTAATAAAACACAAGAGTCAGATCAACGTAACGCTCTTCCACCTCAGGATACAGAAACATGCCGCTAAGCATTCTGGGAAATAGTTCCCACTCCTGTATTTTTCTTCTTTCAGTTTTTTAAAGTGCTAACCTAAAAACTCTAGTTTATTCAACTCTTGGAGGTTTGACAAAATTAATAAAAAGTTAACGCAACTTACAGCTGTAAGTTTATCTTTCACAAACTCACATTTAGGTTCAAAATCTAAACCTTTACATTTATTTGACTTAAAGAGTAGGAGATAGTAAACACAACTAAATGCGGCTCAAATGTTTTACAGTGAACCTTTAAGGTTATGCCACTTTTTCTCATTTATATTTCTGACGCCAGAATTTTCCAGCTTTTGCAAGACGCGTATTAACGATTTTTAGTCAGACACGCACACACACACCACAATTTATGGGTGTTATTGTACGCAGTGACAGTTTAGGACAAATCTCAGTGGGTAGCACTGGATAAACATGGTGTGGTTGTGTATCTTCCCAGAAACATAATGTTTTAGCCCCAGAAAGCGGTACCAGTGAATGGATAAATGTGGATCACAGGATAAATATTTAGATTTCTGGAGCTGATGGACGAGCTGAAGCCGCTCCGTTGGCCGGCCTTCCTCCCATCTTCCACCTCGGCACACGGGAAACGAGTTAAAAAACACATTTCCAAACATCCCCATTCATTACAAAATCTATTAAGCTGACGTCAATGTGCATTACACGTCTAAGGCCTGAGACAGAGAAGACACTGTGCAGCCTCCACAGAGCACTTCTATAAAGGTTTTGCATGTGTCAGTTTTTCAGATTGGTGGATATCTCATTGTGGAGCTCGACTCCCACAGGCTGTGATCATGGAGATCAGCTCAAAGCTTTCTCCACTGATGCTTAGCAGTTGGCTGCAGATAAGCTCCTCACTTTATATCTTTGTATTAGATTGATAATCCAGAGCTTACAGTCAAATCTTGGTGCAGATCAGGTCCAGCGCTGTTCTAAAGGGAGACGCAAACCGCCCTCCCAAAAATAAACGAACAGCCTTTTGTAAATGGAAATCATTGTGTTTTATTTCCAGCCTCCTTCAGACTGACGCCGCTAAATCAGGAGTGGCAAACTCAGTTTTGTTTTGGGCCAAATAAAAGTCTGAATGTTCTTAAAGGGCCGGTTGTGCCAGAATGCATTGATAAAACATGTTAAACTGTTAAAATATCAATAAATAGCTGTTTGTTTCAGCATTCAATAAGTGTTTCTTGAAATGAAATAATACTGAACATTTTTCATTCTAATCAGTCCAGCCAGGATTTTGATTGTTTTTGTGATTTTGTGGTGCCAGTTTAAGAATATTTGTATTGACTTTTTACAATTTTTCTGACAATGTGTGAGTCAATTGTCATATCGGTCCCAGACTATAACTTGACATCAAGTAAGGTTGAGGCAGCAGTCACTTAAACCCCTTGTTTTTGCCTAATTTTTAAAGAAATCCGCAATAAAAATCAGAAAAAAATGTGGGGATCTTTTGATTTTGTGTGAATTTTGAGGATTTGTGAAAAACTGCAGGGACTTATTGACGTAATTTAGAGTCTAGAGGGCCTCATAAAAAGCTACAATGGTCTAGATTTGGCCCGCAGGCCTTGAGTTTGACACACTAAATAATAAACAGGTAACATTACAGAGATGCTCAGATGTTTATTAGAAAATGTTGGTCAGGAAACAGCATCACGAAGACCCAGGTGCACAGCAAACAGGACAGAGATAAAGTTTCTGATGGATTAAGTTTAAAGGTGACCTATTGTGTTTCTTTAAACAGGTTAGGATAGGTCTATGGTCTATACAAAACATACTCATTAAATTTTTTTTGCACAAAATCGTTCTCAGATAATGAGATTTTAGTCTGCTCAGTTCTGAATACTTTGAGCTCCATTCAGAATGAGCTGCTTCAGGGCGTCTTGTCTCTTTAAATCTCCAGCTGGCCATGCAACTCAACATTTACTCTCACATGAAAATTGCTGCTAATTTATGTGGAATTATACTACCATGCATCTTTGAAAAGCAAAAGTAGAGCCTTCTGCACAATCAATAAGAATGCAGCAAGCGGTTTCTGAGGCTGCATTCACAATGCAGCTTGAAGTGACCTGACTCTGTGTTTTTTAGGGGTGGGGGTTACGTTCTGCGACCTGCATCTGATCTTTTCATGACAGTCTGAACAGAACAGATCTGGTTTTATTCGAATGCAACCCAGGCCACTTGGATATCCGATACATATCCAATTTAAATGTGACCTGCTTTCATCTGACCAGGTCGCATTCATCTGACCTGAACGTCACTGATACTCCACAAACGTCACTATTCTGCGTCCTGACACGCGCAAGCGGGTAGAAAAACAGCAACTTCGACGGACCATAATGAGGATTCAGCTGTTAATATGCTGCTCAGGTCAGACAACAACTTCAGAATCTTAAGCTGTGCTCCACTAATAATCCATGTTTACTTCCCCAAACACTCAGCACTTCTTCTTTCATAGCTCGCTCTGTATGTGTGACGTTATTGCACACATACAATACAATGTGACCCGCAAAAGAATGTGCGGGTCACATTCTTTTGTTTGCAGTTCAAGCTGGAAAACACATACAGGTCGCATATATTTGGAAGTGTGAACGAACACGGCAAAAAAAATAAATACATTCGGAATTGGGTCACTTCGGGCTGCAGTGTGAACGTAGCCTTAATGTCCTTGTGTAGGACCTGGAGGCCCAAAACACGGTTGTTTTCTGTTTGTTGTTCTCGTCAGAATAAACCAACAAAACCACCGATTCCAGAGAACAACCGTTTCAGGGCTTAATTAAACCAGCACAACGCAGAAAGGGCCCAGTTACACTTGGTTACAAGTCAACAACAAAGCGCTTGACATTTCCAGCAGCTGGAACTCAGCTTGGGTTGCTAGGCGACAGGCTGGGTGTGGCTGGCGTTGCTAGGTAACGGGCAGTGCCTGCTGATTTGTGACTTTACGTTCCAGAAATATTTTGATTCAAATCATTTTCCAGACCCCTAAGAGCCATTGTGTTATTGCCAGAAAATGGCAGGGTGGGCTTTGTTAAGGGCTCCGGCCGTTTTTAGAGGCAAAAGAAAAAGTGGCTTAACTTAAAAGTAAAAGTTCACCTGCTGCTTTCAAAATCCAAATCCTTTTGGTTTCAGCTCGGAGTTTCAATTCATCAGGTTGATTTAACAAGAAGAGAGTTGTCTAAATATTGGTTTTTTTTTTAAAGTTCTGCTCATTAAACTTGGATTAAGTTCTTGTAACTTAATACTACAATTTAAGATAAAAAATTATTTCACATTATTTAAAAAAACTGACCTCACCTAGCAGAACAAGCACACGTCTGCATTATTTCCACTCACATTATCAAGTTATATTTACTTGTTTTACTTTTGGAAGAACTTAAATCCTTGACTCAAGAAAATATCTGATAATATAATTTATGAAATATGACATTTATTTAATGAATTAAATCTATTTAATAAACATAGTTAATTTAATAAATTATATAATGCAATTATATAATATAATATACAACTATAAAATTTTATAATTATGTAATTATCACAATATTTGTGATATCACAAATTTGTGACTAAAAACATATAGTTAGAATGGCCCAGTTAAAGTCCAGACCTAAATCCTTGTGAGAATCTGTGACGAGACTCAAAAACTGTTGTTCATGTTCTTCATCCAGTTTGAATGAGATTTGGATGTTTTGCAAAGAAAAACTGAAAAAATTCAGCCTGTAGATGTACAAAGCTCAATCGTGACAAATAAAGTTCCTGGGTTTATGTGTTTAGAAAGTAAAGAGTGTTGCTGCTTTTGCCTCCTTCATCCTGAAATCTCCATCCAGCCAGTTGCTAAAAGGTCAATGTCATCAAGATTTACTGCTGCTAAACAAAAGTTCAAGTTCAGCCGTCGCATTCTTGCAGAATAGCTTCATCCTTTTCAGCCAAGGCTCTGTAAGCTGCAGTCACATGTGACCCTGAAAGTCTTTAAACCGAAAATCAGATAGAAATTAGTTATATTTTATATGAAGGCTGCAACAAAAGCTAACTCTAGTAGTTGTTGCATCTAGTTTTATTGGTATCTTTATAGAATTTCTGCAAATAGAACTTGCTGTTATTATTATAAGGTGCGATGTTTTTATACTACTTTTAATTTTCAAAGCAATACTTTTTATTTTCCACAAATAAAGATTTAACAAAATGTATTCCATCGGATTGTTTTTCATTAAGCTAAAACCAAGCTAAAAGGTACAGCATTATGTGAAATTTAATTTTTTTTTTTTTGCATTATATCACATTATAAAGTTATTCCCTCGTCCAAAACATACCTGGAGTGTTGCCTTGATCTTTCATGCATGTTTCAGAAGTTAAAATGCCTGGATGGACTTAGTCCCGCCTTCAAGGCACAGCACCTCCTCATAGCTGCAGTTTCCATGTTTCTGAGCTTCCACCTAAGAGCAGCCTTCTCCTGAGGCTCCCCCACTCAGCTCCTTCAGACTAGCCACCAGCAATTAGCAAACACCTGCTGGAGTTGTGCATCTGCTGTACTCATTATAGGAGCTACTTCTTTAAACGCTGGTTAAAACTTTTGCTAAAGGGTTGATAGAGGAGAACAGAAAGAATAGGAGCTTCTTAAAGAGACAGAGACTCAATTTCAAGACATTAAATTACAGACTTAAATTTTTTTGTCATATTTGATATATATAGCATTTCTTTTACAACGGAAATTAACATGGCTATGTGATTGTGCTATAAAGTACATAATACTGCCTCTATAAATGCTACTTTCAAACTCTGCTTTTTCTCTTTGTAACCTACCTTTGGTTTTTTTTTAGCTTTTTTTATTCAAACTAACCAACTGACCAAAAAACCTCACCAATATCTATGTATTTATTAAAATTAACATCAATTGTAATTTTTGCAAGAAAAAAATACTTTTATGCTTATATGGGTTCAGTGTTTGCGACATGACCTCATGTCTTGTGTTTCATCCAGAATGCAGATGGTTTATAGATTTACTTACCAGATTTCTGGTTTTCTTTCTAACTGCAACTAACAACCTAACTAACCAACTAACAGAAAGAAACAGAACTATTCCACTTTGTTCTGTTTATTTATTTTTCAATTACTAACATGAAAAAAATTAAAATTTAATTGGGTGAAACTCAGAATTTAGCGTTCTTCCATCGGAGATCCAGTTTCTGCTCTGCAAAAATCTTCCTATGAAAACTTTATTTCATATGACTCCATAAATTAATATGTCATCAGCAAAAAAAAATATTGCTGTTGCTGCAGCTGAATTGGTTGGTCTTAGCAAGTATCTAGGTCTAATTTATAGTCCAAACATCTCAGTACACTTGAATAAGAGAAAACTAACTCAAAAGTAACTTTTCAAGATATAGGAACTTGTTTTAAGTCAATGATTCCTTAAAATTGAAGGAGTATTAGCTCCAATGGCAGATTATTTCACTAAAATCATGGGGAAAATATCTTGTTACAAGTGAAATAATCTGCCAATGGAGCCAGTACTTTTTCATCAAAATTTAGGACTTAAAACAAGCACATATTTGTTGCTGAAAATATATTTTTAAGTTAGTTCTGACTTATTTTAAGTTTACTAAGATATTTGCAATAGAAATTAGGCCAAAACTGGTGAGATTGTGTGCTTTTGTGCTGGTAGCTGGTTGTTTCACAGGGAGCAGCATTTCAGCACCTCTCTGTGTTTCTGTGTTTGAACGCTGCCTGTCCGGGCCTGTCAGCTCTCAGAGCAGCAGCCTGTTGCAGCTCATTGACCACTGATGGCGGGAGTCTCGCTTACAAACTAAGTAATGGTCCGAGCCGTTTGAGTGCAGCTCAGACGGAAACCCGCCCAGCTGCAGAGCATTAAGTGAGCCGAGGAACACGGTCCAAACTGATAAAGAGAGCCGTGATCTCAGCACTTACTTCATACAGCAGGCTAACAGATTTCCACAACGAGACACTTTTACCATGGTAATACAAATACAACCTCTGAACAGTGAGCTGGAGCTGCTTGATGACTCATACTTGGCTGATACGTGACTGTACTGCATTACTGAGATCATGCAGAGTGCTGTTTGGATAGAGTTTGCATCGCACTTACTCTATGCATGGGAAATGAATTCTTGTTTTTTAAGGAAATCAATCTTTATCACAATCATTTAGGCTCACATGTGTCAAACTCGAGGCCCGGGGGCCAAATCTGGCTCGCTGCAGCGTTCTATGAGGCCCTCTAGACTCCAAATTACTTCATTAAGTCCGTCCAGTTTGTCACGAATCCTCAAAACCCACAAAATCAACAAATCTCCACATTTTTTCTGATTTTACTGCAATTCTCAAAATCATTGAGCTTAAGTGACTGCAGCTTAAGCCTGGTGGTCCATGATTGCTAAGGCAAGTAATAGAGTCACTTTTAACCTCACACATTAGCGCAAATATTGCAAAAATTCCTTACAAATATTTCTAAATTACAAAATTTGTGATTTTGATTGCAAAAAAACCAAAAACAATCAAACTCCTGGATGGACTGATTAGTGAGAAAAGATGTTCAATATGATGTAATTTTAAGAAGCACTTATTGAATGCTGAAACAAACAGCTATTTATTAGTATTTTAACAGTTTAATGGGTTTTATCAGTACTTTCTGGCCCTTTAAGAACATTCAGACTTTTGATCTGGCCCAAATGAAACTGAGCTTGCCGCCCCCGTTTCGGCTAATCCTTTGGTATTTTCTCACATTGCAGCCGTTAGATGTAAGATTCGGAGCGATGAAAATTATATGACCAGGAAAACGTTCTTAATCTGGATGTAAATATTAGGAAAATAATGTTAAAGTTAAACATTTTTCCTGAGTTGTGTCAGCAAGAAAGTGGGATTTTCAGTTCTGGGCTTGAATCTATGTGGAAAGTCTTTGTGAACTACAACAGGCATACAAAGCCAGCTGAATGCAAAGTGATAACTGGTGTGTGAAAATGTGTGTGTTCGTCTGAGATTTGTGTGTCAGGGGGCGGCTGCTGAAAAGTAAACAAATCAGCCTTTCTGCAGCAAATGATACACTTAGTAAGACCTCTCAAGTGTGTAAGGGCTTTTAAAGCATCCCGTGCCACAGCGAGTTAACACCAATTTCTATGATTATAGTTCAGCAAGAACAATAACTCCTACTGATGCAGCTGAAAGTATTAGTTATTGTAAGATGATGTGGAGTTAAAGGAGATCAAAATGATTTGCCGGGTTTCTCTCTGTGTTTGGTATGACATAAGTCTAGTCACTGAAGAAAACTTAATTGGGTGTTTTGTTCGGGAAAATTGTTCGGTGCGCTCTTGTGCGTTTTATTTTTTTTTTAGATTTGTAAAATGTGTTGCAAAAAAACCTGCGTATGAGTCAGTTAAATAAAAATGCTGCAAGACAAAAAAGGAGAAATTAATTAAGAGAAAAATAAAAATGTGTAATAAAAATTACAATAAAATTAAAATAAATATTTATATATTTATAATAAAAACATGTTTTTTTATTTTTAAAATAATTTTTAAAAAACTATATTTTAAAATACTTTAAAAAATAAATATTTAAAAATAAAAAAATACAAATATATATACTTCTATGCAACTCTTTCTATATATATTGATATATGGATGTATGTATATTACGATCTCAAAAATTACTTCAAAAATGATGGAAAATATTAATACCAGGACAAAAGTAAGAGACCTTGTGAAGCTGAAACTGGTAAAAGTGTTTTTATCTATAGTGAGACCGTTTTTATGAGCAGTTTCCAAAAACACAAGCGATCATAGTTCTTCTTATCTGCAGGAAGGTCCTGCGGCCTGATGAAACCTAAACTGAACAGTCTGGCCACAATGACCATTATTATATATTATATATATATATTATTACATTAGAAGGAGAAGTAGGGTGATGTGTTGGAGTTTTGCATGAAGACTTTTGCAATTTGCATTATAGGAGAGAATATTATGTATAAATATAGAAACAACACCTTTGGAAACGTCCAGGAAGTTAAACTGGTGGATCTTCTGAATGAACAATGATGCTGCGCATATTGTTTTCAGGAAGCTGAAAGAAAACAATGATTGTTTTGTCCCAAATTGGGCAAAAGCCCTGTAAGCTTGTGTAGGGAGGGATTGTGTAGTCTGTTTAAAAGACTATTAAACTAAGGAGATGAATGTAAACCATTTTCTTTCTTTTATTTTTTAGAAACCCATCCATTGTCTGTCCAACAGAGATGACTTCTGGAGCTGCCCACAAATAGACATAATTCAGGTGATCCGAAATGTCCAAAAACATTAAATTTTTAGGCTGATTTAGCGTGAATAAAATGTTAATACATAATTATTCATACTCCTTTGGGTTTAAAGTGATTTGAACTTCACTGACGTGATTCTTCGGACTGGAAGTAGTTTAAAAGTTCTGAATCTGGTAGAGAAACTGTGAAAATTAGGGTCATGGCAAAGAGATCTTCCGAACTCAAAATCTTGAAGCTCATCACTAAACTGTCATTAAAAAAGTTCACAAAGTTTCCAAAAAAAGAAAGTGTTAAAGGGGTTGATTGCTTGTGAGGCCGGTAAAGATTTTGATAAGAAGGAAATCAATCTGAAATAATTTCAATAAATAGAAAAACAGATCCATTTTCCCCATAAACCTGTAGGGTATAAAAATTCCGGGTCTGACTGAATATAACAAGGAATTATAAATAGTATAGCAACAGATACACACGCTGCTGTTATCGGCTCTAAAACGTGATGGTGTTTGGCTGCCAGACGCCTCCGTGTCTCGCCTTTATTTGCGTCCATCAGTCTCTGTCCCGCGGCCCGGCAGCACTTCTGGGCGCGCAGCTTATCGGCTCCCCGTGTTTACCCCTAAATGGACCCCCATTAGCAGCAGAAAGCCGAGGAGGGGGCGAGATCAGGGCCTTTCCACCGCTGTTTAGCCCCAAACAGCGGATCAGCTGGTCCGCGGCGCAGACACCTGGAGGAGCCGCGGAGACATTCAGTTCACAAACACTCAAAGGTGAAACCTGATAACTTGTCAATATGTAGCAATTTTCACTGATTTTCGGTCAAAAATGTTTTAAAAGCAATACGATATCCCTGTGGCGTTTTCACTTGGCGTATCGCGTTGGCTGCTGGGGATGTAAAAGAAATCCCCACCTGGATGCCGAAGATATTCTCGCGATGTTTGTCCACAGACTTGTAGCTGCTGTTTTTCACATTAAGACGCGAATGTGTGGCTGTAATTACACAAGAATGGCCTTGGGAAACCGCTGATCTGAGACTGGAGGAACAATTACGCGAAGAGAAAACAGCAATTGACGCTTCCCCCACTCTCATTTTCACACAACGTTTTGGACAGTTTGTCTTCCCCGACGATAAGTTCAGCAAATACCTGGACAGGTGTTGGAAAAAGAACGAGTTGGGACTGAGTTCGGACCAGAACCGGCTCCAGACGCGTGTGAGTCGCCGCAAGGTGGAAGTGACTGTTAATTGAACGCACCGGAATAAAACCGCAATTTAGGCCGTTTCAGAGAACATGGATGCGGCTTCCGCTTTTTCTGTGTCCCAAACATTTCAGGCAACATTTAGTTTTGGTCAAAATGAAACATTTAATTACAAAGTAAAAAACAGGAAATTTTAAAGGATGTCATAATATTAGCCATTTATATTCTTCACGTCTTTATTAAGTATATTACAGAGCGTTATTTATTTTAACATCTAACATTTTAAAGTTACAGTTTGCCACTCACTGCAGGCGGCGGTTTGGTGAAACTTTTGATCAAATATTATATTTTGATTAAAATCATCCAGCGTCATCCTTACGCTGCCACCCATTTATATCCGGCACGAGTCAGTAATGAAACCATACAAGAAAATGAATTATTACACGCGTAATAAAACTCATTAATTTGTCATTTTTAGAACTGTTCAAATTCTTCGTTACCAATAATCTTTATGTGGATTTTAGAAACATGTTTAAATGCTGCAAATTGGAAACGTTTATGACTGAGTAAATAAGATTTTACGACCAGAACCAGTTCCGCTTTTTTCCCCGCTCTTTTAATTAATAAAGGGCAAAGTAAAAGATTGAAAATGATCTTAGTAAATATACATAGTTAGAATTTAAAAAAATTCCGTCAGTGTATCATAAATACCTGTTTGAATTTATTAAACATTTACTTAAGTTTACTACTTCTATCCAAAAACTACTCGGGTGTCTAAATGCATCAGTTCTAATCAGAAATATTTAACAGAATTTATTAAAAATGCTAATTATATGGCACCAATTTTAAACTCTTTTTTTTCGGGATGAATGAAAAGCTGTTGGTTTACTGCAGTTTTTTCCTCATTTCTCTAAATAAAAGCGAAACTCAAACCTGGATTTTATTTTAAAACTCAAGATAAATCCAGGTTTCATGATCTGTAAAATGCGCAGCCGCTCGCCCATTTTGGAAACTTATACGGCATAATGGGGTTGTTGTCATGGCAACAAACATATTGCAAAAAAAAATAAAAAATAAAAAAGACCGAAAGTTAAAATATGAATTTGTACTTACAGTTGGAGAGGAAACCTGTTCATTCAGGACGAGAGATCAGCTGGATTTTAAATCATTTTACCAGTTGGATTAATAAACTGGAATTAACTTTAGTGTTCAACAAAAGGATAAAACTCGAATTTATGTAACTGACTTTGAATCTGTGGACAAGTAAATAAGTTTTTATTTGTATAATGTCTTGAGATATTCTTTGTGAATTGTCTGTTGTCTATAAATCAACAGCCGACCGTTTCCAACGTTATTTTGAACGCGCATCTTCCCTTCCTGGCCGTTTATTTCATTTCAGCTCATCGTGTTTTATTTGGGGGGATTTCATTCTCAACTTCTGTTTGAGGAGCCGTGGATTTCTGCTGTGGGAGTCACCTGTGAGAAAGAATAACTTCGCTCTGCAGCCTGAAATAGCGCCCTTCCTCTGAAATAATGAGGACGCGAACCTCCTCCCCTCTCCAAAAATGTCCCCGTCCATTTTCCTCGTCGGTGTAAATGGTGAAACTTGTAGCAATAATACCCCCTTCTTTCAGACAAATGCCTCCCCGCTGTCTTCACCTCCAGCCCGGCGGCCCCTGAAGCCTCTCGGCTGGGGATCTCCGCAGAGCTTTTCTGCGCTGACAAAAAAAAAAGTGAGAAAGAAAGAAAAACCCTCCTGAAGGAGAACAAAAGTGACCACATTTTCCCTCTGTGTCCCCTTCTCTGCGCAGAATAACCCGCTGCCTGTCGCTCAAATGGGAATATTAGGACGTCAATCTCACGGCCCCGGTGCGCTTTTGTCTTTGCTGAGTGGTCGGCTCTGCCTACCACACACCCTTTGTCCGGCAATCCAATAAGAGCCATTATTCCTGCTTTCCAAGCCCGGCTGCAGCTCGCTCTTCGGGGGTATTTTAGGTGCTTAATCGCGTCCTTTTAAGGAGCTCAAATGGAGAAACACTTCCTCCTTTCAAGGCGCCTGGCAAAGGGACAAAGAGTCCCCGTGGCCCGGCCTCCTCCAGCAGCTCCCCTCTTAACATGTTTATGTGCAAAATTCAGTTTCCAATTTGCAGCCGAGCATCTAAATCTCTGACCCATATGGAGGCGACACATTTTGTTTCCTTCGTGCTGTATTACATTAATATTTATGTATTTATAGGCGCGCAGGAGTATCTGAGCTGCAGTACACAATCAAAACGCCTTGGCTCTTTAATATTTTATTTGAATAAATGTGAATAGACTAACAATTCTCTGTTGAACCAAAACACCTTTCGTCTCTAGAAAAACAAAAAGTTTAATTTTAATACCAATTATTTAAAAAATCTGTTAGGGTAGGACAAGCGCCATTTCCCCCTTTGCGCTTTTGCCTTGCGGCGCTAATCAGGGGCGCACATTCTTGGACCAAAAATTTAAAAGAAAAATAATAAGTCCACCTTGCAGTGACATTCAGCCTCCACGCAAAGTCTTGTTCTTTGGCCCGAACAGTTGAGTAGGAAATACTGCCAGTCAGACATTTTGCACCAAATGAGTTGATAAAAAAAAAGAAGAAAAGGAAAAAGTTTGATAAAAAAGAAAGGACACTTGTTCTGTTCCGGAGAGGCTACCAGGCGCGGATCCCCTGCAGGGAGCCCTGGCAGGAAGTGACCGCTGTCCCTTGATGTGTTTGGGCCTGCGGGGAGCCGCCGAGGCCGCCCACGTTTCCCAAGTTCATGTTCATGAAGGCGTTCGGGGTGCTGGACGGCGGCAGGGCGGGGATGCTGGTGTACGAGCAGCTGTAGTTGCTGTTGTACGCCGGGCTGCTGTAGGCGTAAGCCGGGTATCCATTATAGCTGTACGGGTTGGAGCCGTAGGGCGCGGCGGCGGCGGCGTAGCTCTGCGCACCGCCCAGACACGGCTTCCCGTCTCGCACCAGCACCGGCACGGCGACGCGCCGCGGCGGGGGCGGGTGGTGCTGCTGCCCGGCCGCCTCCAGAGACTTGTCCTGCCGCTGGCGCTTGCATTTGTAGCGGCGGTTCTGGAACCAGATCTTCACCTGGTTGGAGGTGAGCTTCAGGGTGGTGGCCAGGTGCTCCCGCTCCGGGGCGGACAGGTAGCGCTGCTGCTTGAAGCGCCGCTCCAACTCGAACACCTGCGCCTGGGAGAAGAGGACCCGGGGTCTCCGCCGGCTCCTCTGCTTCTGCACCGGCCTCTCCGACTCACCGAGCCCGCCCTCCGCTGCGTCTTCCCGGGACACTAAGCCGCAGTTCTCTGGGTGAAACGGGAGAGTCGAGTTACATCATTGTTTGTTTTCTAGCACTGTACTGACATAAGGTGGAAAATTAGATGGAGAAACAAGCTAAGTTCTTTTTAAATTATAAAAAACTTATTTTTATTTGTTGGTATTGAATTAACTTCTCTGCTGTGATGTTTTAGTTTCATTATTTAACTTTTCCCCGTCCATTTATTCTCGTTTTTGCACAGCACTTTGGTGCTGATTTAAATAAAATAGGCATTTACATAAAATAAGAAAATGTGGGAATAATTCTACATCTCGCCACAAATGAACTCGGAACGGATTTCAGGAGCGCATCACGTTGTCACGGTGAAACGTCACATCTCACCACAGGCTGCAAGACCTTTTGAAATACTGTTTGAGAATGTAATTTATTCAACACACATTCATACACTGGCCACTACAGATAAACACTGCCACAAATCCCACATTTGTCCATCTGTCATGTGTCAACAATGGAAGGATACACTATAAAAATGTAATCTGAAGGGCCTTCAATTTTAGGCATTAAGTGATTTACAAACACATCAAGCTTGTACATATCATGTTTAAGATTAGTTAATCCCAGTCCAGGAGTTTCTGTCTTTATTGTTCGTTTTTAACATGCAAGTACAAACCTGATTAAAGCAAATTATATTGATCAAATTTATTTAAGCAAGAACGTTTTATAATTGCCTGCATGAACTAATTTATATGTCTATTGAGAGATGGGATAAAAAAAAAAAATAAAAAAAAATTACCCAAATAAATTGTCAAAGTGATTTTATCGGTTAAATTTTAACCATCTGTTTTGTCAGTGTAGGTTGCCACAACACATTATTTTTATTCCATTTATTTTTTTGTATCTGTAAACGTAAAAATGTAAAATAAAGCAAAAATACTTAGTTATTAATTGGTCTATCTTATTACAATAATGTTTTCCTCTGCTGTTGATAATCGTGCGTTATTTATTTATTTTAATTTCACTCCTAAAACAGTTTTTTCAGCCTAATGAATCTTCGACTTTTCCTAATTTTTTAAATAATAAAATGTCTGCACGTTTCGAAGCTGAACAGTCGATATCCATCCCGTCTGTGTTTACCAGCGCTACTTCTCCGTGTCACTTCTTTTACAAGCCTCTTTAAACTAATTGTCGGCTTATGGTCCACACATCATAACAGAGCCCGGAGTAAGAGGCGCGCAGCCGAACCACTAGAAAGTGTTTGACATGTGCGCACTTCCCTGGATCCGTCTCAGCCTTCCGCCATTTGATAGCTCTTTATTGGAACAACGTCGGAACCTGCTGCTCGGCGAGGGAAGGTAGAAAAACATCCCTGAATCTTCTTGTTGTTTTCAATAGTCTTAGTTTAATTTACTGTGTTTTACATGTAGATTTGACAAAATTGTGCTTATTTTGTTTTGGTGGATGTCAAGCGATAATTCACACTACAAGGTGAATTCATAAACTAAAATTATTTAAATAAATTAATAAAATCCAGACATATTTTTCGGCACATCCGTTTTCAGTATCGAGTACATTTTTTTTTTTTTTTTAAAAACCCACCATAATTAATTATTATGATTTAGCTTTAAACAGATTAACATAAATTGCATTTATCATATCGTTTATCATTTATCGTGAAACTTTTCTTGTCAATATAACAGTTTTGATTTATCGTCATCACATAAACTTCAGTTAATGTTAAATAAACTATGCATTTTGACCGATTTCTACAGTTTTTTCATGAGACCATCAGTAAACATGAGTTAATTCGAAAATATATTTAAATAAACACTCACTAATCTTCACATACAAAACACAATCACTGGAACATTGACCAACATATTTGATGTGTATTGATGATTTTGTTAATGGCACTCGACTAAATATAATCACTGGTGCCTGTATGATATTTTTATTTTTGTTTTTTATTATGTAAAGTACTTTAAGCTGCCTTGTTGCTGAAATGTGCTGTACAGATACAATCGATTGGTTAATTTTTTCATATTGTGGCGTCCTGAAGAAGTTTGTATCAAAATAGGAATATTTTTCCAAGACCAGCATTTAAGTCTTTGGTGCTATAAATGCTGTTAACTAAAAAAAAGTAATAAATAGTTTCCATCAGATTTTTTTGTTATCACAACAGTATGACAAAATATCGTGATAAAATTCTCAGTTCATATCGCCCACCCCTAACAGATTTCCTCAGCTTCTAAAATAATGACCCAAGTGCTTCTCTTTCATTCTTTCTTTCTTTCTTGTTGTCAAAAGTGATTTTTTTTTTTTATTTTGAAGGAAAGAGGTTGTGATTTTTTTATATACTAAAATCATTTTAGGCGAACAATTACTTAGGCCATTATTTTAGGAAGGTATGTTTTGTTGACCAACATCAGTTAATGACAGTAGAGCCCAACATGCAACAATCCCTCTGTGAAATATGGGGTCAGTTTTTGCAGCCAAATGATTCCACTCTTTAACGCCGTTTACTGAAGTTCCTCTCCGTCAGAGGACGGCGTGGATGTGGTTTAAACTCACTGCTCTCCTGCGCCTCCAGCTCTGCGGCCTCCAGCTTGGCTCCCTGCAGCCCGGGATGGACGTACATGCTCGGGGAGAGGCTGGGGTCCCCGCGCTCCTCATCGCGCACCGCCAGCGCGCTGAGGTACGCCAGGTTGTCCTCACTGTCCGAGAAAGACGGGCTATCCCGAGGCACGGCCAGCATGCATGACGGCGGGCTTTGGAAGTGCTGCGGCTGCTGCTGCTGCTGCTGCTGGGAAGGAGAGCGAGTCAAGTGCTGCTGGCTGTGGACGCGGTGCGGGAGCTCCAGGGAGCCGGACTGTTGCTGCTGCTGCTGCTCCAGCTTGAGGATATCCTTGACGGAAAACGGCGTGGAGGTGAGCGGGCTCTGCAGCATCATGTCATCCAGCTCCAGCTCTCCGGCATCGACGAAATGAAGCCCGCCGAGTAACATGCACTCCCTTTCTGCAGTCCCCGCTCTTTCTCTAGCAAACAATCCACCTCGGAAGCGTGGGTAATTGGAGGTCCGCTAAGCTTCTGGAATCCTTCATGGCCATAAATCGCGGTAAATCACGGCTATTATCGCCGGGTTCGTCCATGCAGCCCTCCTCTCTGACAGATATAATGTCGGGCTTTGTGAGGAGAGTTCGGACCGGAGTGTTGGAGCGTCTCTGCCTCTTTTTGGAGCGAGGGGGAGGAGTGTGTGTGAAATAGAAAGTCCATGCGGGACGGAGGAAGAACCCTGGGAAGGTGGGAAGTACGTGACGTAACCGCACGTTCCCCAGTTTTATTTTCCACATGGAAAAATCTGCTGGACGCGGTTACAGACGCTGTTTCTGGGAGCGCATTTGGACAGATTTTACGCACACATTTTGGGCCGGGAAACATTAAAACTCCCTTGTTTATTACATTGTTTATTACAGCCCCAAATGTAACTACTTTGAACTCTTTTAGACTTTCACTTTGTGCTGAGCAAACTGTTTAGTGCTAACATGGGTTCCTGCATGCAGGCCTCAGGAAGAGGAGCGACTCTTCCTGCAGCTTCAAGGCCAAGGTTTCCCAAAAACCTTTACTTGTAATTGTTTACTTTTTTTCACATGTGCAAAATGGGGGGAACTTATGGAAGAGACGTTGAAGTTTAGCTCTTTATCTGATTTTAAACTTTCACAGCAACACATCGTAACTCGAGCTGGAATGTGGTGATTTAATCCAGTGTTTCCCAACCCTGGTCCTCAAGCCACACTGCCCTGCATGTTTTAGGTATTACCTTGCTTCAGTCCAGGTGATTTCAATTGATGACTGATTAACAGGTGTTTGTTGAACTGCAATCAGTTGAATCAGGCACATCAAAGCAGGGAAACCTCTAATGGATGCCCAATGTCGGTCCTCGAGGTCTGGCATCCTGCACGTTTTAGTTCTCTCCCTGGTTTAACGCACCTGGATCCAATGATGGCTCCTTAGAAGGCCTATACTGACATGCTGAAAAGGTTGTTGGTACCGCCAGGGAGAGAACTAAAACGTGCAGGATGCCGGACCTCGAGGACCGACTTTGGGCACCCTAAACATGTAGGACAGCCTTGCGCGGGATGAAACTAAATCCAAAACCCCGTTGTGAAACACTTTTTACTCTCTCAAAATGTGTTATCTTTTTACACTTTCACGCACAGAAGAAAACATAAATACACACTTTCAGACCGTAGCAGTGGCGAATCTTACATGATAAGGGCGAACCGCTGGCAGCGTGTTTGCGTAAAATAGGATTTTCACTGTGCGACTGTAAAGATGTAAAACCAACATGTATAAAATGATCTGTTGCTTCTATAAACAAAGTGTAGCTAAATATGACACGATCTTTATAATCCCTCAAATAACATGTCTGTATTTTTTTATGGAAAACTAAAACGGTTGAGTTGAGATGTGATTTTCAGACCATCTTTTGCTCAATATGTTTTCTGCAGCGTAATTTTGTTTGCTTGTTAATTTACCCAATCAGCTGATTAGTAAATACAACGCTTGTAGCTTTTTAAATTTTAATTAATTCAAAACAGCTCTAACTTAATAAAAAAAAACAATGCGCTTCTTTGTCATGTTTAGAAATAGTGGTAAAGGTTTTTTTTTTTTAATTATTATTATTGTCTTGAAAAGTAACTTTTGAGATAACTTGTTGTCACATCTTGATATCTGTGTCTGGTTCTCATTCTGTAATTATACAACAATTTGTTCCGGTTTTGATCGGTGAACCTGACACCGGATACCGACACACTGTTAGAACAAATAATCTAATATGCTCTTATTTCATACAGTCTCATACAAGTTAAGGGTTTTGCAAGGTAAAGCAAGACAGGATTATTTACATCACATCTCAGCAACGAGACGATTCAAGGACTTTATGGTTAAAACAGAAAATAGGAGAACAACGCACTGTCATGATACGGGAGAGAAAATAAAGACTCAAATAAATTATTTTTCACTTATTAGTAGTATTCACAGGTAATTCTAAACAAAGACGTTTTAACTTTGATTTAAATGAACTCAGTGTTTCAGCCGTTTTACGGTTTTCTGGAAGTTTGTTCCAGATTTTGGCGCTTAAAAACAGAATGCTGTTTCTCCACATAGAGGTCTGGAAAGTTGATACAACAGATCTGTAATTTATTCTGGTGCTAAATCAGTCATTTAAAAACACAAATATTTTAATTTCTATTTTATTTTTTAGTTGCGGGAATTAGGGACTTTAGAAACGTGGTGATGTGCTCTCTCTACTTTCCTAGTTTTAGTGAGAACACGAGCAGCTGCAGCTGTCTGATAATAATAATAATAATAATAATAATAATAATAATAATAATAATAATAATAATAATAATAATAATAAATGTCAGGTTTGCCATACATTTAGAAACTGAAAGCTGTAAAATTCAGTTCAGATTTATCTTTTTTTTAAAAAGTGAAATAACTCCGTAGTTTAGCTCCCATGATGAATCTGGACTCACCTCCAGTGTTATTACCAGCTGTTTTGTATGGACATTTTCTTCCAGTGCTTATACAGAGCACAACACATGAGGGAAGAGCTTAACATGCCAATAAACAACCTTAAACTCATCCGGTGTGCCTGAAAAATAACATTTTTTGAGCTCCAGCTGACTGAAGGCGTCCCCTGCCTGCCTCGCTCTGCAGCGGCCGTGCAGCCCGCTGTCCTCCTTATCTTGCCTGTCGCATTAATACCCGCACTGGGCCGATAAGCAGCAATTAAAATTCCTCCACGAAAACTTACCGACGTTTTTAGCGCGGCCTAATCTGCTCCTATCAGCTCCTTTCCTCTTTGCTCGCCTGCCTGTCACCCCTCCGTCTCCCTCCGCGCCGTGTTTCCCTCCGCAGGTGGATGAAATCCCATCAGAGGGCTTGACTTCATGCTCCACGGGAAGGTCAGACCCGGTGGATTCTGAACTGAGTTCTGTTTGGACCAGATAATTAATTCATTGGGAATTGCTGCTGCTTGTTAACAAATTATTATTTTTTTTCATTTAATTTTCTAAAACGTTTGGACTACTTAATGATAAATCACTCTTTTGCCAAAGAAAACTTTTGAAATTCGAGTAAATTCTTTAAAATCTTTTCTTTCTTCGTAAAAAATATATTTGAATTGTACAAATCTATTTTTGAAACATATTTTTTTCCCTTTTTGTAACTTTTGGAGTGTGACTGTAGCTGTCCTGATCTATATCTGGTTGGAAATGCTCCCTGCTTCTCACTTCCTGTATATTTGTGGTTACTTCCTGTTAAAAGAAAATCATTCCTCTCTACTGTAACCCTGTGCTTGCTTAGAAAGCTTAAATACAGTTTATTTAGAAGTACAAAGAGATTGTTAGATCATTCAAAAGATTTAATGATTTATTTACTCAAAGCTCAACAGGAGTCATGTCTCTACTCGCGAGATCTCCAACTCCTTTAAAACTGATTGTCTTTCCATTTCTTCTTTTCTGCAGCTCTAAAATGTGAGCTGCTCAAACAGTAGAAGCTTTCTCATCATAATACAGTTTCCAGACATTAAAAATAACTATTTCACTTTCAAAACACTAAATGTAAGGCCAACTCTCTGAATCAGGGGGATTATTTGTATGGCCATGAAGCAGAAAGCCAAACTTCTTGGCATAACAGAAAAGTATTGAGCGTAGAGGTTTGGGGGAAGAAAACAAGATGTTTACAGAATATCTCACCCTGACAGGTTGGAACATTTGTGTTTATGCACAAAAATGCTGCAGTCAAAGCGAGCTGATTGCGACTCTCGGACTTTTGGGAACATTTGGGACCTGAAATATGTTTGAATCAGGAAGCTGTGTATGTCAGTCATTTACAGGTTTTTAGAAAAACATTCATACTTCCTGAACCTGTTCATACTTGGTCAGAAACTTTAATGCATTTAACAGTTTTTTGTGTGAAGTGGCTGCAACTTCAGTTATTGCAGCTAAAAACAAGTAATCAGGCCCAAAATCTGGGTGTAGAGATGAACTCTGACCTGAGCCTTCAGAGTCACATAAAGACTGTTACAAAGTAGGCCTTCTATCACCTGAACAACATTTTCAGGGTTAAAGGACTGATGTCCCAGCAAGATTTAGACCAGCGGTGTCAAACTTATTTTTGTATTGGGCCAAGTCAAGATCATGAATGCTCTTAAAGGGCCGGTTGTGCCAGAATGTATTGATAAAACCTGTTCACAAACTGTTAAAATGTCAAGGAATTCTTAACATTAAATATTAGTGAACATCTTTTCTGTCCCTCCAGGATTTGGTGATTCTTTTTGTGACTTTTTGCAATAAAAATCTAAGTGTTTGTGGTACTAATTTGGAAATATTTGCTCTCATGGTGGTAAATGCAGCTTTTTATGACTCGCTATATAGATCATAGACTATAATCTGACATCAATTATAGCTGAGGCAGCTGGTTAGAACAAGTAAGAACTGACAACTTTTGGGAAAAATCTGCTGTAAACGTCCAATTATTAGCTCGACAAGTGCGGGGATTTGTTAATTTTGTGTGAATTTCCACAATAATTCTCAAGAAACTGGGGGTACTGATTGATATAATTTGACAGTAAACAGATAAAAAACTGCATTGATTTGATTGATAAAATAATATTTAAGCGCACGCAGTGTTTAGTATAGAATAGAGGGCCACATAAAAAGCTATGGCGGACAGGATTTGAGTTTGACAAGTGTGATCTAGAGAAACTCATCCATGTGTAACTGGGTCCATGTTAATATTAGTATAATCACACAAAATGTGTTTTTTGATGCATTTGTCTGTTCATATCTGACTGGGTTTGGTCCTCCTGCTCCACCTCACTTTCTTCTCCTTTTGTCCTCCAGGACTGTTATCAATGTAAGTTCTTCATTTCCTCTTATCTTTTGTTGTTTGTTTCACTGGGAAGAAGCAAATTTCACAATCCACTGCAATCCTTTTATTAATATATTTCAAAGGTTTATTTTTTTGTGTGTACTAATGATAGGTGTATGTTCACTTAAGTCATTATTACACCTTCATAACATTTAATGGTGCTAAATGTTTCATTTTATTTTGACCATGATGCCAGTTTTAGTTTAACTGGCACATTGTTTCACTTATGGCGTTATCAATACATGCTAACAGTATTATTTTTGTATAGATCATGCTGGAGATCTGCAGTACATCCTATGAGCTAACGCTAACATCTCCCGATTGTCAGGTTGAATAAACAGAAACCGCCTCCAAATTCAAACTTGGTGTCTGGTGGTTTATCTGATCACAACGCAGCAGTCTACCGGTCACACATGCGTTTCTCTTTAGTCACATTGATTACTACAACAGTGTCTTCTCAGATCTGCCTAAAAAATCCTCCAGCTGCAGCTGATCCAGAACGCTGCTGCTGGAGTTCTGACTAAAACCAGGAAGTTAGATCACATCACCCACTTCTAAAGTCCCTATACTGGCTCCCTGTAGCTCAAAGAATAGACTTTAAAATTCTGTTTTTAGTTTATAAATCACTGAACGGCTTAGCAACAAAATAGATTAAAGATTTGCTGTTGTCATAGCAACCTTCCAGACCTCTCAGGTCTTCTGGTTCTGGTTCTGCTCTGCATCCCCAGAACCAGAGCCAAATATGGAGAAGCAGCTTTCAGCATCTATGCGCCACAAATCTGGAACAAACCTCCAGAAAACTGCAAAACAGCCAAAACACTGAGTTCCTTTAAATCCAGACTAAAAACCCAGCTGATTGGAGTTGATTTTGAAACATCATAAATGGAAAATGAACCAACATTTTAATGTGTAACGCTCATTTTAACGATGGCATTTGGTGACTGTAAGATATGTTTATGATGTTATTATGATGTAAACCTCTTTTGACTGTTTTTGCTGCTGAAATGTGTAATACAAATAAACTTGATTGATTGATTGAAGAAGGATGGTAAATTATTTTAGCATCCAGTGTAACCGATGTCCTTCAGCATTAAACAGAGTTCATCTACATGGTAGCAAAATTTTTATTGTCCCCTAGAAAATACCTTAAAGCTTCTGTTTGTAACACGACAAAATATTTATTCGCCCAGGGGTATGAATACTTTTGCACTGGGATTTATTGCTTCTCAGTCTCAGAGATATGGCAGTAAAATTGTGCAATGAATGACTGAAACGTATACTTACACATTTTACACAAATAAGACGTCTTGTGAAGGTTTGAAAGGACAAAACTAAAATCCAAACAAAGACGAATTGAAGATGCAGATGTTACATGTAAGGAGTGAAACATATTTTGAAATGTAAAACATTTCTCATTTGTGCACAGTCTCTCATTAAGCATAGAAAACGTAGATGTGAGTGTAAAAGCTGATGCAGGTCTCTGCTGCCTTTGTGTCTCAGCGTGCAGGCCTGCAGGTTGTAAATATCCCAGCATGCAGCTCCTTCCAGGGAGCTGGAAACAGTCTGATATATGTGGATGTCTCTGCATAGACTCCACGGCGACTCTGTCCAATTCAAGCCACATCATCATCAACTCATCCCTGTTAAAAAAGAGAAAGGCCGGGCAGTGTTTAGACTGGCACACAGTCACCTTCAGTCATTTTAAATAAGCATTAAATCCAAAGACGCCAGTCTGAGAGCCGTTTTCTGACGCCCAGATGAGCGATCGCTCCAAACAGAAAGTATATACAACAGTTACACATTTCTTCTTTTTTCTTTTTACATCAGTTATTTTTTTCAAAATGAATGATAACCTGAGTGAATACAAAAAAACAGTTTTTAAATAATTTCATTTATGAAAGAAAAAACTATCCAAACCTACTTAATCCTCTGGAAAAAAAAAAAGTATTTCCCCCTATTTCTAAGAATTGGTTCGGACTCTGTTTCCTGTCATCAAGCTGTTGAAACCACCGGTGGTGAGTCTAATTGTTTCAGGCTCAACCCATTTAACAAACACTCACAGACCACACCTTAATATAAACAGCCTGGAATTAAAATATTAGTCTATTTCTGATTGTCTTTGCTCACCCTAATGTGAAGTCTGCTGTTGTTTCTAAAGGCAACAAATGTGTCTGGCCACCATGAAACCATGAACTACCACTTCTACAACTGGAGGCATTTCGAGTTATTTACACATTTTGAAAGTGTTGATTCTGAGCTTCCCAGTGATGGGAAACACATGGAAATTAAAAATGTTTTGTGTGCATTAATAGTTTTAGGGCTACTTGAAATTAAGAAGCATATAAAAGAAAAATAGACCCGAGTTGCTTTGCAAAAACATTTTCTTCCAGCCTGTAGATAGCTCAATGTAAGCCACTTTAATTCAGGTGTTAAGATGCAGTTAGTCAGCGTGGGGCGCAGCGCTGCTCACTCCCTCTTCACCTTCCTATTGCATTCAGCAAAGCAGCAGATCTAAATCTGCATGATGGTGGCATGTTATGTATTATAATAGTGTTGGAAAAACAAAAGTTCTGCAACTCACACTGAGAAACTTTCCACCGAGTGACACCCCTAAAAAAACACTCAAATATTTCCCACACAAAAAGCAGAACATTCAGTCTGTTGCAGTGGTCTGGTTTTAGGCTTAATGCTTATTTAGCTATTATTAACAAGTGATTGCTATGGTAAGAGGAGAAAACTATAAATATATCGCTGCACTTTACTGTATGGCTAGCTCGCTGTTACTGTTTCTTACTCTGCAGTTGTGGAGTCACAATGTCTGGGATCATGAGCGCCCCCTGCCATGAGGCAAGAGAACTGCCTGCCTCACCTCGAATCTGTTCTCTGCCGTTTCTGATCGCTCTTCAGCACATAAAACACGTTACACACACAGTTGGTGACATAAAAAACACTGTACATTATATAAATAAGCTAAATTATGGAAAATCAGTTCATTCATTAAATGTTTTTTAACCATTTTATTGGCGACATACAGACAGGATTAGCATGCTCTCCTCAAATGGCAGCCAGTGCAGTTAGCGAGAGGTTGCACAATCAGATGAGGTTCAGCTCGCTGCTGCCTCACCGGCTTCGCTTCCGAGCATTTGAATGGGAAAATGCGAAAATTCAGCGATTTTGAAGAAAAAATAATCAATATTGGTGAAGCTAAATAAAAAATAAATACTTTACAGTACAAACCACAGGGTAAAAATAGCAATATAAATTATTTTATCATATTTTTCCATTATGCCTCACTTGCCTCTCCTGACCGCACGTCACTGATGTTGACCATTCACATCGGTACTTTCTGATATTTTTTTAATTCATTGTCCTGCTGCGTAACCCAGCAGCTTAACATAAGCTCCACAAGCTCTGCCTCAATAATCCTGGAATCAAAATAAAGCTGACTCTTAAGAGACTCCATTTGAAGTGTAAGTATGACAGCAGCTCTTATAGTTTCAGAGAAAATGTGGATGGAACATAAAACAATTTGGATTTTGTTGTTGTTTGCCAGAATTTTTTACTATATTATACAGAAAATAAACCTTTTAGTAGTATTAAAAATAAGGCTACAAACTTTTGGAGACCATTGATCCACCTGTGGAAATCAAAATTGATGCAGCTTTTAAAAATACCTTGGCGTTTTGACTTTGGCACACACTGCCACAAGTTGCCACATTTACAAAACTGAAGATTTATTTAGTTTTTACTTACTAAACTTACTAAACTTATTTTTACATGTTTAAACAGCTTGTTTTGTTTTTTTTATAAAAATTTGTTAAAAATACAGACATTGATTTTTTTTTTTGATCCAGTTGTAACCCAGGTTAACATAGCCCTCAATAAATATGAGCCTTTTCATAAAAATAGCTATAAAATGCATAAATAGGAAATAAATAAATAGGTCTTAAAATAGTTAAAATACAAAAAATAATAATTATAGACATTATAAATGATGTATTTCATGTTATGATATTTTATTTAGTTTAAAACCGTACAAAAAACAGATTTATTTTGTCAGCAGCTAAAACGGTCAAGTGTGAGAAAAATCTTTTATTCTGAAGGGTCACGCTGATGTGTAGGTGACTTGCTCCAGCCAATCGGGTTGCTACGTTCTCTCGCGCTAGAAGAAAAATCAGAGAGAGCGAAGAAGAAGCAGAGAGAACGAAAAAGCTAAATAAGTTGTGCTGTGAAAGAGAGAAAGATAAGAGAAAATCGACGATTAAAAGTCTACCTGCTGTCTGGAAACCTTTTTCCATTTTTGGAGGAGGAGCTTCCGCATTTTTTTTTAACTGACTGCGTTCTAGAGTGTTATATGTCACAGAACTGGACTTGGTGAGTTAAAAAATGTGTCTTATTTTATGTGAAGGATGTTATTTGTAAGATAATTTTATTTCATTGAAACGGAAAGCTAAAGTAGCGCATTTATGTTGTTTTATGTTCAAAAACCGTGGAAGTAACGGATGAGCTGGTGTGGGTGAAGCATGCTCTCCTCTCCCCCTCTTAACCCCCCCGCCCTACCCACACACGATGTTCAGCCATCAAATCGGCGAGTATATTATTTTATTTAGTACAAAGCAAAGTTAAAAGAACTTCTGTTATGCTTTGTTGGTTATAAAACCAGGTCTTTGAGGTTCTGCTGGAAATTGGACCGGGAAATTCCGAGTCGATTGCTGAGTTGGATTCCGCTAGTGAGAAACAAGATGGCGAGCCGTAACCCATCTTACGGCTCTGTAACGGCCGTCTAGCAGGAGCTGCGCCCTCTGCTGGACATTGCGAATCATCCAAACTGGTATGACCTGCCCATGTTTTCCTGCTGAAAAAAAGCTGTGGATTCAGAGAAACGGGATTAACCCTTCAGGATCATCAGAGAGAAAATACATTGATTTGAAGTACGAGTTATTCGGTTTTTTGCTGGATTGTTTCTGTTGTGTTTTATTGTTTTTTTATTTTTCTCTTCTCGAACCACATTCAATATCTATTGTTAGTGTGTGGAATGTAAAATTGTCTGTTGTGTTATAATAGAAACAAGAAATGGTTAAAACAGGAAATTAAAAAACCTTAACTTCTTAAAAAGAACACTAAATAACTCAAATAGATTTTAAAAGATTAAAAACAAACAAACCGTAAACTAAATACAGTATATTGACAGTGTCAACTTGAACTTAAATAGAACTATAACCTAGGTTTAAATAAATAGTATCCTTTAATACCTAACATTAGGTTTAAATTTCAAACAGGGATTAAATAAAATATTCTGAAAGAAACAGTGAAACTATTTTGGATTGAATTTTGTGTCATTGTACGTCAACTGTTTGTAATACTGTTGTTTCTTTTCTTTTTAACAAATAATAAGCCGGCAGTTTAAACTTATTTACTGGTCTGTGGTCATTAATACACTTACACATTTCTCTACTCCTGTAGCCGAGCCTAGCACTGGTCTTATTGTCTGTTCTATTGACTGTAAACACATCCTGAGTGTTACACAGTTATAATGAAACAATAAAAAATTGCTATGTTTGACTCCAATTGAAGTGAGTTTTTGGAAATAAGTGATTTCTTCTTCCTACAGGTCAGATCAGTGAAAATTAACCAAAGTTTTAAAGAAATCCGACATTTTTTACAAGAAAACCATTTCTAAAACCTTTAGGTAGGGGTGTCATGATAGAAAGATCAAATTTGTTCAAACTGTTCTTTTTCTGCATTTTTATTGGCTGGGGTAAGCCACTGGTTGTTATACATCTTTCAGCAACAACTTTCTGTTTTTACATATCGTTTGTGTCTTGTCTTTCACTCTGCCGCTGTTTTTTTTATTCCTATTATACACAAAATGCTTCCAAATGGATAGTTTCAGAGTTTTTGGTGCATCGCCTATTACAACTTCATCATGACGATTTCAATTGGCTTTAGTTTGCTATGCACCATTCAACTCAAGAAACATTGTGATGAGTCAATATCACAAGATCATTTACGACAAGATCTTGTTACACTCCTGCTTTCATTGGTTTTGGAAGAACCTGCATCAACACCATCTTCAATTCTGGACTTATTAACATTGTAACGATTCTGCAAACTGGATGCATGTTTACAGGAAACAAATAACCAGACTGTGATGGTAAACTTAACATCTGGCAATGAAGCAGATCCTGATTTTATCTTTGTTTCTCCCAATCCGGCAGCTTTAGGGAACCTTTTAGCCTCTCTTGACTGCTTGTTTTGGCAGACAGCTGTCTTCAGCTCCAGTGAAGCCACTGCTGACTGAGTCAGTGGGAGAACGTGTCATGGAGAAGGTGGGCTATGTGGAAAGGCCGTTCAAATAACTCTCCGACATAAAAACAAGCAATGCCCCCGGGTTTTTACCGAGCTAAGTGGTCTTACTAAACAGAAAAGGGGAAAGTTGCAAAAGTCTCGAAAGAGCAAAGGTTTGTCAAATCAGAAATAATCCTGGAAGCTTGACTAAGATTTGAAAAGGAATTGTAAAAATAACTAACTAAAGAAAGAGATAATACTGTGGTGATAATATTAATGTGTGATTTGCAAAAACATCAAATCTTACCAGGTAATTTTGGCCTATTTTCTAGTGCAAATATCTTAGTCCACTTGAAATGAGACAAAACAAACTTACAAGTAACTTTTCAGCAAGATATAGGAGCTTATTTTAAGTAAATAATTCCTTAATTTTGATTTTAAAAATGACTAGTTCCACTGTAATATTATTTAACTTATAAAAAGACATTTTTCCCATGTCATAAATGAAATAATCTGCCTGTGAAACTAGTACTTTTTAAAAAATAATCAATATTCAAGAACTACTCATTAAAAACAAGCTCCGATATCTTGCTGAAAAATTACTTGTAAGTTAGTTTAGTCTTATTTCAAGCTTATCAAGATATTTTCACCAGAAACCAGACAATAATACTTGGTAATATTTGTTTTTTCTTCACTGAATTCAGTTGGGAGTCAAACAGTGGTCCATTGTCCCATCTGGAGAGGCTGCTGCTGAACTTTCATTATCTATCTCTATCTATTTATCTTGGTAAACACAGAAATGACTGGAAAGCGGAGTCTAAATAGATCATTTATGGAAGATTGACAAAAGAAAAGCCTTTGTTGAACAAAATCCAGACGAAATCCTGCTAGGTTTTGCCACCAGACATGTAGGAAACACAACAATCACCTTGAAGAAGGTATTCTGAGTAGTTAAGACGAAAATTTAACTTTTTGGCTTACAAGAGGCAAAACTAAAAATAGTAATAATAAGGCAGAACATCACCTTGATCACTCTGCCCACAGGGAAACACGGTGGTGCAGGGTCATGCTGTGGGGAGGCTTTACTCAAGCAGGGTCATGTGAGCAGTTTAGTAGATGAAAGGTGATAAGATGAAACTAAAAACAAATCATTCTAGAAGAAAGTGAAAAGACTTAAGGACGGAGTGGAGCAAAAATATTAAACATACAACTTGAGCTGCAATGGGACGATTCGGCTCCAAGTATACTCCCTGGCCTAGTCAAAGGCTAAACCCAAATCCGTTTTTTGTTTACTTGTAGCATTGAGATGATGTCTGAGTGCCAACGAGAAACCAATTAGATTTACATTACAACTAACGCTATGCACCACTTGACATTTATAAAACTTTATTAGAAACTGCTTTGGGTTTATTTCTAATGCAATAGATCTGGAGACGGAAAAGAAAGGAAAAGAGAGCTTGTGTGAAAAGATAAAAAAGAGAAAAGAGGAGAGGAAGAAGGAGTGAGAGAATACGAAAAACACACGCACACTATTGATCTGCTTCTACACCTGCAGAAAGAGAGAAACAACCAGATGAACAGGCCCAGACCTGAAATCTGACTGAGTCTCTGTGAAAACATTAAATGTTATTTTCATGGACGCCTAAACTTTAGCAAGACGAAGATAGGCAACATTTCCAGAGTATGAAGCTGGTATAAAGGTGAAAAAAGTGGGGAACTAATCACTTTGTTATTGTTATTTAAAAATCATTTAAGTCGTTTTTCATTTAATTTCCACTTCACAGTCATGTACTGCTTTGCGTTTTGCTAGCACAAACATTTCAATGAAATAAAATAAAGTTAACATGTTAAATTGATTAAAACAGAGCCCTGCTGGACTTCCTCTTTTACGCAAAAAAAAAAAGAAAAGAAATAGCAAGCAAGACATTAAAAGTGACCTGTGCTTCCTTGAACAGGCTAGGATAGGTCTATGGCAGGGATGCCCAAAGTCGCCGGTATCCTGCATGTTTCAGTTTTCTCCCTGGGTTAACGCACCTGGATCCAATGACGGCTGGTCAGAAGGCCTAAGAAGAACATTGACATGCTGAAAGCTTGTTACCACCAGAGAGAGAAGGAAAACATGCAGGATGCCCTCGAGCCACTGGCTCTATTCAAAACATGTACATTACATATTTTTGCATAAACTAATTCTTAGATAATTAAATTTTAGTCTGATAGGTTCCGCATATTTTGAGCTTCTTTCAGAATGTTTTAGGGTCTCTGTCACTTTAAATCCAAACAAGGCAGAAAACCAGCTGACCAAACGTGCTAGCGCTCAGCTAGGGTTGCTAGGTGACGGGTGGGCTGGTCTGGGATTGCTAATCGGGAGGGGTTTTTTTATTTATTTTTTATAAGACTTATTTTCCAGACACCGAAAAAGGAACTTGGTTTGTTTTTAGAAGCAGAAATGGAAGCACAAAAAAACGTACAAATAGTGAATTTTGCACAACAGGTTCCCTTTAGCACTTCTTTTCAGGTTTATTTGATTCTGTACAAAGACAGATAGGATTCTGTTGGAATGAGCAGCTGATGCTCGGGATGAAATATATTTTCATTCACGGGGGCAGCAGGTCACATTCATGAAGGTCTAACTGCAAAATTCACCGTCACTTCCTTCAGTCAGGTTATTCTGCGCTCACCTGCTTTGGTTTTGACCGCAACTTAATGCCGCATCCTGTTACGTAACGTGAGCACTTGTTCAGCTTATTTATGGGGAAAATATCCTCATCATCCAAATAAACCAAAGGTTAGACAAACACTTGAAGCCAGTCTCCTCTCTTCGTGCGTGCGTGTGTGTGTGTGTGTGGGTGTGTGTGTGTGTGTGTGTGTGTGTGTAATGGATGGTGGAGGTGACAATAGGAAATGCTACACCTTCTTGTCTGCTGTCATTTGCAGGCCAGCGGAGGCGCCAGGCGGCTCTGAATGGTTGGCTGGAGAGAAGAGAGGAGAAGATAATCTCAGCCGGCCTCTTTTAATGTGCTCCTTTTGGACGGGTGTGTGTGGGGTGTGTGTGTGGGTGTGTGTGTGTGTAACATTTGTTACGTGCAGTGACAGTGAACATGTGAAACAATAAGAAGACCAGACTTATTGATTCCAGTTGAAAACACAAAGATAGGAGAAAAGCGTGATGTTCCGTCATTTAATCGTGTTGCTTTGTGACCTTCTTGTTTTGTGTTTTTGTTAAATCACCGTAAAGGACACCAGCTTCTTCACTTCGTCATAAAGAGCAACATTTCCTGAACATATCTGAACGCTTCACTCCGGGTCATTTCACCCACACTAAGTGGTTTCCCCCGTTTCGTTGCCCTTTTTGCCCAAGTCTTATTTCCATTTCCTACCTGAAAATCAAACCATTTTGAAACCAGCTTCTTAAACTGTTGACTTTCTTTTGCAGTTCAGTATTTTCATGAATTATGGGGTCAATAAAATGACAACATTTGATCATTTAGTGAAACTAAGCAATCATTTTGTTTCGTTTGATGTGTTTTGTTCTGTACGAAATGCTCCGGGAAGTTTCGGGCAGCAAAGCGATGATCTGTAACCCTCAAAGGGAAGTTTCGTGCCTCCTTATGCTATCGATTATTACAAAGAAATTTCTTCAATTCTACTCAAAGTAGATATTAGTAAATTATAATTATCTGCCTGGATTCATAATCTGAGATGTTTCATAGAACTAAACTGGACCGAGTGGCATGAAAACCAAATTAAATTGAAATAGATATGTGAGAAAAATAAATTACAGGGGAGATTCGAGTTTTTGTTTGTTCGTTTTTAACATTTTGTGTATATAATTTATTTATTTACTTCTCTAGAACAGCAATACAAACGTGCAAAAAGTGCATAAGGCACCAAAAGAATCAGACTCAATCACTATAATTAATCTTTATGACCACATATTTATCTAAAAACGCGTGACGCACATTAATGGATATAATAAATAAACGTTTGCTCCAGAAACATCTGAATCTCCCCCGTGGCGGAAGCGAGTTTTTATTTTGTAATAATGTTATTTCTTCTTCTTCTTTTTATTTTTTTTTACATTTTGTTTCATAACATCACTTGTAAATATTAAAACTTTTTTAAACTTAACTGAGTGATTTCTTGGACTGTTTACCTTTACTTCAGCGCAAATATGCTGAAGCAGAACTTTTCTTTTGTAGGTAAAGGAGGAGTCCGTAAAACCTGCAGGCCTGTGGACTCACCACTGACGGCGGTCTGGTGTGTGTTCTCTATAAATAATATCATTTTATTGTTTTTTAATAATCTGCTTCAAGGATGACCTTTTTCAGAAAATGTACAATATTTATTTATTTTGTTTGTTGTTCAAGTCGATCCACCTTCAAATAATTTCCTTTTCAACGCAGCTGACCAGTTATTACCAACAGACTCCTTATCAGATCAAAACATCACAATTTGTTGTTGTTTACATTTATAAAACTACAAAAAGTGTATATTCTGTGTATAACTGTATATTCATACAATATACAGTTATACTGCTGTGAATTAATCTTAAAAATCCAGAAACGACTAAATAAAGCTTTCCGCTCTGTTTTGAGTTCACTGTAAATATATATAAAATATATTTAAAATATATATATATATATATAACTACTATCTCGAATGTTGTAGGTTTTTTCATCTATTTGTAAATCTGTGGGAAATAAATTTGTGCTGCTCTTCTTGTGTTAGAATCTTTTTTTTAACTATCCAGACATGAATAAAGGAAAATGAACAAGAAAATAAAGACCCTGTTGTGTTTTGACTTCAAGCTTTATCACATCAACACATTTTCAGTGGCCGTGACACAGAAATGTAGAAACTGTGAAAATATCATCGCTTCCGTTAACACTCGTGGGAGTCCCGCAGGAAAACGTTGGGAGCGAGCAGATCATTCAAACTGGCCGAGAAGCGGCGCATTCCTGTGCGCCGATCTCACTCTTTCTGCGCAAACACAAAGCCTGTGAAAGCCGCACCGCTCATTTCAGGCGGACTCGGGTTTTACACGGCAGCGTTAAAGTTAAAACACAAACAAAACGCGCCTCCAGCAGCAGCTGCTGAAAGCCATTCATTCATTGTCAACACAAAGGTTACTTCGCGCGCGTGCTCAGGCAGTCCCACCTTTGCAGGTTCATTGGACGAGAGCAGTGACGTCAGCGGTCAAACAGCGGCCACTATCACCTGACGTCAGGCTCCATAAACAGAACGACAAAAGATGTTAAATATTAGACATTTAAATGAAAATATAACAGAATTTATAGGCGCCATTCAACATGAACTACTTTAAATTGGTGACAAATCCAAACTTTAATGAACTTTGACCACAGGATGGTTTAGTCATCTGAACTTTTGGTGAGTTGCTAATGAGGTTTTTTAAATGAAGAAATGCATTAATTTAGTAAAAGTTATCAGACTTTCGGTTGAGAAACTCCTGCAGTAGTTTCTTTACCTCTTTCCTCATAGACGTGCAGGTCTTTGTTGGAGGAAAATGGTTAACATGGAGTTTAAAATGTAATTACTTTTCCAGTAAGTGTTCAGTGAATGCTTCATGCAGAGGACCCACTGCATCCAGACTGCAGCTGTGAAACTTCATCTGGATCGATGCAGCTGAGAGTTGAGCAGCTGTACATGTGGAACCAGCTGCTAAAACTAAATAAAAACAACCAACTGTAACAATTTGCATGTTAATTTGGTCAGATTTCAGTTGGTATTTCTGATTCTGTACGTTTATGTTTAACAGCTAACAGACAATATGACTAATAATCTGATTTAGATTTAATCTCTCTCTCTCTCTCTCTCTCTCTGTCTCTCTCTCTGTCTCTCTCTCTCTCTCTCTCTCTCTCTCTCTCTCTCTCTCTCTCTCTCTCTCTCTCTCTCTCTCTCTCTCTCTCTCCCACCGAGCCCACGCACGTCCACGGCGTGACTCAGCCGCGCCGGCTGTGTTTATGAAGCCTCCCGGCCCGCTGTGTATAAATTGCGGCGCTGAATGGTTTACCTAATAGGACTTCTGTTTCTCGTTTTCTGTCAGCCGCCACGCCGGACTCCGCTGACAAACGGCCGACTTTTACCGCCCGAGGAATTCCGGATTTATGTGGGAAATTAAAGCAGAGCGACTCTCCTCCTCCTCCTCCTTCTCCTCCTCCTCCTCCTCCTCCTCATTCTCCTCCTCTCTTTTCTCTGTTTCTTCTTCTGCAGCATGCATATAAAGTAAATTATCTCCAAGGCGCAAGCATTAGGGCCGGGGGGTTTGTATATAAACGCGCCGGAGAACACGGAGCCGTGATGGATGTGTGTTTTGTTGTTTTTGTTGCTCATATTAGCGCGGCCATGCCTGCATGCAGAGGGACCATCATCGGCCCCTAATCCCCCACTTCCATTGTTTTACTCCAGGAGGAAACATCTTGTTGAGGGGCTGCGATTTATGATCTTGTTGTTGCTTAAGTAGAAGTTTCCAGAGAGGCTGCTTGATCTGATGGAAAGAGAAAAATCACGCTGCAGGGAGTCATTTGTGTCAGATATCCCCAGAGATAAAGCAGCCAAAACCACTCAAGTAAGAGTAAAAAAGTATTTGGTAAAAGGTTTACTCAAATGAGTAACTGATAAAGGTATCAATTATTTAATATTTAAAAATTACATCATCAGACTGAACAAAATATCAAGTTAAGTGGAAATTTTGGTATTTTAAGAACCAAAATGACAACAAGTTGTATAAGTAACAAAAAATAAAATAAATCAGGCAAAATACAAATTTTCCAAATAATTTTCTTTCGATAAGAAACTTTGGAAACTTTAATAAAAACTGCAGGTGTGTCTCTGTGTCTGGTGAATTTTTGCTTAAGCATGTTTGTTTTTCAGTCAGTGGGTAGAAAATCCAGAAGTTTTACTCAAGTAAGAGCAGAAATACTTCATAATAAAATCACTCAAGTAAAAGTAAAAAAATACAAAACTAAAATAAAATAATAATAAAAAAATCTCCTGTATTTAAAACCAAAACTGAGAAAACAAAATATTACAATTTAACCAATTAAAGCTGCGTTACGATTGGCCAGAGTAACTAATTACATCAGAAACTGATTTCAAAAATGTTTATTTTGTCTAATGTGAATTATTTTCATTTTGATGCTTAAAATACCAAAAGTTCTATATAATTTACACTTTAGTGTTTATCCGATTTTGTAATTTATAAAATCGGATCAAAAATATATTTCAAAAAATATATTTTTGAAATATATTTTTGATCAGTTACTCACTTTGACCAAATATGTTACTCTTGCGTAATATCTTGAGTAAAAATATGTTGAAATCGTATTAAAGGACAATTTTGGGTTCTCCATCCACCTCTGCCATTGGCACATGTATGTATTTATGAATCTATTAAATACATACAATATAAATATTAATATTTCTGATTAGAACTTAAATGGAAAACAAAAAATCCTAAGACATTTACAGTCAGAGGTTTCTGTCTCCTTCTTCTTCACTGTACAGATCTGTTCATATGATGGTAATTTAAAATAAAACAGAACAGAAAAAAACACGTATTTAATTTCATTCCCCATTTTTATAGTGTAATTCACATGCAACAGGTCAAAGCATCAAATATTTTTATTTCACTCAACGCATATCTATTATGTTTTTTATTCTGAATTATTCCGTGTTTTTAAACATATTATTTTATAATCTAACTCTGTGCTGACAAAGGGACATTGTTATTATTAAATGAACAGTTTGTCAGGTTTTAAAGTGGCGTTTATGTATTATATTTCTCAGGAAAGAAAAATGAAATGAAGTGAAAATTTAACCTCTGATTCACAATAAGTAAACCAACATTTTAAATAAAGTAGGGAAAGCTGGAATAAAACCATTATAATTCATTTCACTTTTAAACTAATATGCCTGGTAATTTTTTTTATTTTAATGGCTAGTGTTTAAAATGATCTAAGTCATTTTTACAGTGTAACTTATTTAATTTTTACATGTTTTTCCACTTTTTTCAGTTTAATTTATGAAACAAGATCCTGAATTTCAACATTGTAAAATATATTTTTGTTGCAAATGTTCACACTGCAGAAATCCCACAAGTATTTGAATATATTTTTTAAATATTTGGCAAGTTTTTGGGATGATTCTGATCATAGAATAAGCAAACACAAATGTTTTGCCTTTTTTTAAAACAAGATATGGAGAGCTGAGCCCCTCCTGATGTTTAATGCATCAATATTTTTTCTCTTTAAAGAACAAAATTAAAAGAGCAAACCTTTTTTATGTGACTTTCCTTTACTGTGACCCAAAAGCATTTTTTGCACATTTATTTCAAGCGAAAACAAACAGATCGTAGATAAAAATCAGGATGAGGATCTGGATCTGGCCTCTAAAAACTCCCTGCTGTCCTGCAGGAGCCCACTTGTTTAGACGATGCAGGGAAAGTTCCCACTCACACGACCTCTGTCGGCGCTGATGAATGACGTCCACATGAAGACGCGGCTGTTCCCTGCAGCTTCTCAGCCTGCATCCATCTCACCGCTCCTGGATATAAAAAGCACACAGATATGAGTACATCAGTTCTGCTACAGGCTGGAGAAAAGATGTCTAAAGATTAAAAAGTCAGACTGAGCTCCGTCAAAATGTTTGGAAAATGCAGAGAATAACCAACAGATTCTCTGTTTTTCTGGTTTATCACCATTTATTTTATTTAAGTGAAGTAGTTTTTATATGCAGGCTCAGAGGTGAGGTGGTAATTTTCCACAGAATAAATTTCTGTTGTTGTTTGTATTTAATATTTATCAAGAATGAAGTGACTTTTGTATTCACTCAAAACAGACAACTCACAAAAATGTTAGATTCTTAAAGGGGCAGTATTTTATGTTTTCCAGGTACATGGTGTAATTTTATAGCACAATCGAGTAACTGTGTTGCCTTCAGTTGTTTTAAAAATTATGTATATATCAAATATAACATAAAAGAAATTTGACTTTGTAGTTTAATACCTGGAAATTGGGCCTCTGTCTCTTTTAAGCCTTTCCTGGAGCTCCGCCTTCATCTTCCTCTATTAACCCTTTAACAACATTTTTACCAGCGTTTCACTAAGAAGTAGCTCCTATAATGAGCCCTAGTATTTCCACCAGGTGTTTGCTAATTGCTTGTTACCTCTCATGCACACTGTAAATGGTTTCAAATATATTTAACATTTTCACATTTTCCCATTAACACAACAAATTGCTCACTTCTACTTTGCGATTAGATGCGGCAGCAACAGCTAATAAGTAAATCAGAGAAATAAACCAACGTCCGCTGTATAGTCACAGCTTCTGCCATCTAAAATGCTTCATCACAGTTGCTGTTTATTGGATAAATAAAAATAAATTGATGTCACATATTTGATTTAAAAGGGTCCTATTATGTAAAATTCCCTTTTTTTTGCAGGGTTTCGTACTTCCATGTGGATCATAACTGCTTCTAGAAACAACCAAAGAGCTTTAAAAAACTACTAAGTCATTTTTTGGCAATGAGTAAATGTTTTTTGATGTCTGAAAAATGAGTCGTTTCAAAAAAATTTTGGACTTTATGTCACAAATCAGCAGGCACGGCCCTTAACCTAGCAACCTTAGCAAAGCTCAGGTCATCTCGTTTTACCACTGTACAATGGCTGCTGGAAAAGACAAGTGTTTTATTGTTGACTTACCGTCCAGAAACCACTTGTTGCATTCTTGTTTGTTGTGCAGGAGGCTCCACTTCTGCTTTTCAAAGATGTATAGTTGTACAGTGGTGCATCTGTTTGCAGCCATTTTCATGTGCGAGAGTAAATGTTGAGTTGGGGGCGTGGCCAGCAGCAACTCATTTTGATTTAAAGTGACAGGACGCCCTAAAACAGCTCATTGTGAAAGGAATTCAAAACAGGCAGAAGTGAGCAAGTTAAAATCTCATTATCTAAGAATGATTTTGTGCAACATGTTTTGTATAGCCTACAGAGGTATTATAACCTGTTCAATGAATCATAATGGGCCATCTTTAAGGAATTTACTGTTAACTCCTCAGTGTTTTACCTTGAATGCAGAAGGTGTGAAACATTTAACTAGGGTGGCGCTGTGGTGTCAGCAGAATCTAATTCTGCTCAGGGCCCCATTCAGCCTCAGGCCGGCCCTGCAGCGCCTGACCTGCCGGTGACCTCTCTCATGGCAAAGGACTGAATTCCCAGCAGCCTTTTGCTGTTTAGTCGGAGGAAGGGGTCTGTTTCCTGAACCAGCCTAAACACGGGCCTCTCCGGGCTGCGCCCTCCGAAGGGACGGACCCGCTCCCGGACGGACACCGGCTATAGATCATTCCAACCACTGAGGCCCCTGGATACAGAGCCACAGTGAGAGAGGCCTCACTGTGGCCACAACCCCAATCTGCCTGCACCCCTGCTGCCTGGGAGTTTGTCATGTTTCAGATTCCCCAGCATGACAGCAGCAGGGTGGAGGAACAGAGGATGTTTATTGGTGTTCCTCAGGGAAACTTCCTTTCGCTTTCACTTCCACCGACACATTAGCAGGATCTTAACCATTAAAACCTTTAAGTTTCTCTGACACATCATGTAAATCTCCATCCAATCATCCAGATTGTGATGAGAGAAAGACACAATAAGGAGAAAAATGAGAAGGAAGGTGGAGTTGAATACATTTTCAAGAAACATGGTGACAATTTATAGCACAATTAAGTCACCAGATTGACATTGACAATAACTGGTTGTTGCCAATGTCAAATTTATCTACATCGTACTTTAAAACAGGCTTAAAACTGCACCAAAGATTAAGACGATGAAATGAAAAAAAAATTAAAAAGGAAAAATTAATAATAATGATAATAATAATAAGTAAATTAAATACAAATTAAACATCCCAACAGAAAAGTAACAGTATCAAAAATGCCAACAAATAAATAATTATTTTAAGAATAGTTTTAAAATGTTTAAAATTGTTATACAATTGCTGTGTATCTCAAACATGACTTTAAAAACTTGACTTGAAATTGGGCCTCTGTCTCTTTAAGAAGCTCCTGTTACTTTCAGGCACTCAGGAAGTCCTAGGACCAGATTTTTTGACATCGCTCCTCTATTAACCCTTTAACGGCGTTTTTACCAGCGTTTCACTGAGAAGTAGCTCCTATGATGAGCTCAGCAGATGTTCAGCTCCACCGTGTGTTTGCTAACTGCTGCTGCTAGTCTGAAGGAGCTGCGTGAGGGGAGGAATGCTTTATAGCAAACACCAGCTGAACTCATTATAGGAGCTACTTCTCAGTGCAACACTGGTAGAAAAAAAACACCAATGAAGGGTAAGTAGAGCAACCATATTGTGATGACTTCCTGAAGGTGAAGTTTCAGAGAGAGCAGGAGTTTTTAAAGAGACAGAGTCCCAATTTCAAAGGGTAAATTTACAAAGTCACATTTCTTTTAAGTCATATTTTTATATATAGCATTTTTATAACAACCGAAGTTAACATAGTTACTTGATTGTGTCTTGAAAACACATAACACCGCTTCAGCCTTTGGATTATGCTTAACCAAATAGGTAACACTTTATTTGGCAGGATGTGCATAAGACTGACATGACACTGTCATGAACATGAAGGAGTCTTGATGAATGTCTATGACTATTGTCATCAAGTGCCATTCAGAAAGTAATGACATTTTTAATGCAAAGTTGCTTTAAAATTTGCATTGAAAGTCCATTAAAAGTGCCACCTTTTTCATTAAAGTGTCAAAATTGACAAAATAATACAAAGTTGGCACTTGTAATGGACTTTTAAACCAACGTTTAGAGCAACTTTGCAACAAAAATGTAATTATTTACCAAATCACACTTCATGGCAACAGTCATAGACATTCATAAAGACTCCTTCATGTTCATAATAGATGTTATGTCATGTTTATGAGAGTGTCATGTCATTCTTATGCATCACATAAAGTATTACCACCAAATAAATGATGTCACGTTGTGATGTTTAGCTGTTGTTCATAAAACGGTTTGCTCCATTGATAAAGCTTGTTTATTATTCTTAGGTAAATTAGCCTCTCTATGGTTATTCATCCTGTGTGTCTCTGTGTAGCCTTCCTCTCGCCCGGCCCAGCCGCCCTGCCCATGAAGTTTAGACAAAGGATGGATGATTGATGGTAATGAGAGGCAGTCAAAGATCTCGATCAAAAGAAACGGTTAAACTGTGCGGCTCGACGCCTCGGCCTGCGCTAAGGATGCATTGTGTTCCCTTGAGAAGCAGCATGTGTTTGTCAGGTTAACGCAGAGTCGGATTTCCTCTGAGCTGAAATTGATGCTGAAACTTAGTCCAGCAAATCAACTAATTAGCTTGTTAGACACGTAATTAGCTTTGGAGAGAAGTAAGGACACTGGCAGATCTCCATCTCACTTATCATGTGTGTACGTGTGTGTATGCCTGGACAATGTTAGCATCTTTCAATATGGCTGATGTTTGAATATATAAAACATGCAAATGCACCTTTGCAGTGAGAGAAAAACAAAAGTGATTTCTTCATCTGAAACATTTTAAAGAATTTCAAATATTATTTCTGCGTTTTACAAGTTTTATGTTGTTTGTTTAACCTTTATTTAGCCAGAAAAATAACTAATTGAGAAGAGCACACTGGGTTATAAAGCAGCAAAACAAGATAAAAAGCACAATTTCAACATTAGACATTACATTACAATGAAACAAATCACATTAATGTAATAAAACAGGGAAGGAAACCAAAATAAGTCATTTGAAATCATAAATAATTTGGCATTTCCAGTTTGGATTTTTCCTGTTATGGTCATGAGGAATGTTGAACGCTGTGACTTTCTGCTTGTACAGTCTAAGAAATAATCCTGTAGATCTACAGCAAGATGCTGGCAGCTACAGACGCCGGCATTTTACAATAAATTTACATTTTCTGTACCTGACAGAAGATTACTGTAAAAACACTATACAGTATAGTATAGAGAGTATAGACTCTGTAAAACAAAAAAGTTAAATACTGGTGAATTTAGCTGCCAGTAAATTACAGTAAAATGTACATGTTCAACACTGTAATTAATTTTTAAGTAATTTGCTGTTAAAGTAAATACAGTGGTAAAACTAAAATACAGTAGGAATACTGTATTAGTAGTAAATTACTGTAAATTATTGTAAAACTGAATAAAAATATTGAACAAAATGAAGAAAAACACTAGAAAAAATATTGTATTGCACCACTATTTTAATAGTCATCATTTTTGATTCTAACAAAAGAAAAAGATGTCAAATAACAGGATTGAACTTTATAACAACATTATGTTAGATTTCTGCAATAAATTTACTGAAATTTCTAAGAGTGTAGAGGAGCATGATTTTTTTCCACAGATTTATTTTATTTTGTCTTGACATAGTGACAATTTTAACAAATATGTAAAAAAAAAAAAAAGAAAAAAGTTTTTTGTTTCTCGCCCCACAAGGGGTCTTTTTGTGGGCTCTAGTGTCCCTTTTTCAAAGTAGGCTGACAGGAAAGGGGGAAGACATGCGGTAAACGTCGTCGGGTCCGGGAGTCGAACCCGCGTCGAGGCTACGTTTGCCTGAATGTGGGTCGCGCTAACCCCTCCGCCACCACGGCATGCCCAAAGAAAAGAAAAAAAGCTTTAAATAAAAGCTACACGTGGCAGCTTTAAGCTTTAAGCATTAAAAGTTTGTTTTTACTACATTGCCATGTCCTGTTGAGGACCAGGCTCTTTCTCCTCCTCAGTGAAACTTAAACTTTAAAGTGGCTTCAGAACAGCTTTTATAGAGAAAAACAGAAACGATCTGGACATGTTTTCCTCCTTCTGACATTCAGCTTCATGGGCATTACATCTCACATCTGTTCACTTCAGTAGAACAAGAAAACATGAAGACTCAGCTCAACATTAAACTGCAGCATCAGAACATGGCAGACTGACTCTGACATTCATAAAAGCTGCAGTGGGTTTAAGCTCTCTCTCCCTCGGTGTGTGGGTGTGTGTGTGTGTGTGTGCGGGTGTGCGTGTGTGTGTGCATGTGTGTGTGTGATAAAAGCAGATACTTTACCTCTGCTATGATTAGACCTGCAGAATCAAGCCACAGATACATTAGCTGGTTAATCCAGTTCAGGTCAACCAGGTCACACGTCCAACCAGCTGCCTAATGGGAATGAGTGTGCACACCTTAGTAACTGCAGAGAATGGATGAGCATCCATTATGAAAGATAAAAACATGAGGGAAAGAAGAGAAGGCCAAAGCTTTACATGGTGGGATGTGAAATATTACACAATAAACGGTTTTACAGAAATAATTTTCATATATTTATAGATTCCTGAGGACTGGTGCATCTTGCCATCCTGGGTTCAGATCCTGAATGAAAAATATATTGTTTCATCTTTTTTTTGGAAAAAGAAAAGTTGCGGTGCTGTTTGTAAAGTCCTGTGAGCAGCTGAGGATGAAAAACTATATTTTGCTATGAAGGAATGAGGATGAAGCTCGTAAAATCAGGAAATTAATAATTAGCATCTTTATTTAGCATCAGTTTGAGGATAAAAAGATATACTCTTAGAAATTTCAGTAAATGTATTGCAGGAATCTAACATATTGTTATTATAAAGTACAGTTGAATACTATTATTTAATGCCTTTTTCTGCCTTTATCTCAAGAATTGTGACTAAAATAGTGCAACACAGTATTTTTTTCTAGAGTAAACATTTTCTTCATTTTTTTTCCAGTATTTTTCTTCAGTTCTAACACTGTAATTTACTACTGCAGTAGAACTAAAATTACAGTAAAATCCTGGCAGCTACACACACCAGTGTTTTGCATTATATTTAGTTCACCGTTGTATTTACTTTAACAGTAATCTGCTGTCAAAAAATATAATACAAATAAGTTACATTTACAGTAAAATGACAGTGTCTTACTGTAGATTTACAGGATTATTTCTTACGGTAGCTGATATTGTCAGTGAGAATAATAGAGAAACGTGTGCTCTTTAATTAATTATTTGATTTAAATTGCAGCATTAAGTTAAAACTCACAATTCAAGATTAATGAACTTAAAAAACAATGTTTAGACAACTTGTCTCTTGTTAAATCAACTTCATGAACTTTAATTTCTGAGTCAAAGCCAAAACAATTTTCTTGTCGACATAAATTCCATTTTCAAGGCAGCAGGTGGACTTTCATTTTCAGGTTAATCCACCTTCAAATGTTTTACAGTGTGTGTTTGGTTGCATATAAAGCAAATGTAAAGTAAAAAAAAGTTTACAGTTTATGCTGAAAAAGCAAGTGGAATGAATTCAAAGGAAAATGTTTTCCTTTAAGTCAGAAAGTCAAGGTTTCTGTCTGCAGCAGAAAGATGAGGAGGACTCAGTCCTGCAGCTGCTGAAGCAGCATCATCCTTGAGTTGGACGTCGAACTCCTCCCACCGACTTATCTCCGTCTGGAAACTCCACATATGAAAATTAAATCAGACTCTTAACCACAGATCATTTCCTCACCAACTGACCAGCTCAGGAGAAACTGCGGCGCTGCTTCCTGTTGCCACAGCACCTGAGAGCTCAGCTGTTGCAGGATGTGTGAAACAGAGAGCCTGTTTCCCAGAGGACCAGCAGACTCTGGGCCAGCAGGTGGGCCGCAGCGTTGATAGGATCCAGGGTGTTTGTGCTGCAGCTCCTGGGATCGCGGAAGCAATTAAATTCCCCCCACACAGAGTTTCACACGCACTTCCTGCTGCGCAAGAGAAATTTAATAAACTGATTCACAGGAATGGTAAATAGATGGATCTGGTGACATTAATGTTTGATTTTATTTGAGCTCTGTCTTTTAATGTGTCTCAGTTTCTAACAGAAGAGAAAAAAATAACGACTGAAGTTTAAAAACATAAATAAAAGCCACAAATCACACAAGAAAAGGTACTGAATGAAGAAAATGTTTTTTATCTCTTTACCTCATAGTCAAAACTCTGATCTGGGCCTGATACCAGATCAGAGTTCAATGTGTTTAAGGTGCAAAAAAATAAAATAAAATAAAAATAAAAATAACTCTCATCAACTCAGTTACCTTTAGTTGAATAATCTTTTAAGAAAAAGAAAAAAACATTTTTACTTTGCTGTACTTTTTACTTGAGTCATTTAATTATGAAATATCGCTACTCTTACTTGAATAAAATTTCTTAATACTATAACCAATGTTGGGCAACTATATTTACTCAATTACATTACTTGAGTGAAGTTTTTTTAAATAGTACTTTTGGTACTATTTTTACTATGCTGTACTTTTTAGTTTTACTTGAGTAATTTTATTATGAAGTATTTCTTCTCTTACTTGAATAAAATTTCTGGATTTTAAAGTTTCATACATTTTTTATTGAAAGAAACTGATTTGGAAAATCTTTCTTTTGTCTAATTTTGTTACTTTCTTGTTACTTATATGAATTATTTTCATCTTGATCTTTAAAGTTTTCACATAACTTTACATTTTGGTCCATCTGATGATGTAACTTTTAAATATTAAATGACTGATAATTTGATTAGTTACTCAGTATTTCAGTGGCTTTTTTACCAAATACTTTTTTTCTCTTACTTTTTACTTTTACTTGAATAAAAATATGTTGAAGCAGTGCTACTCTTACTTTAGTGCAATTTTTGGGAACTCTACCAACTTATAACTAAAACACAGAGCAGTTTTTTAAATTTGTTGCACAGAGATGATGAAATCTGGTGATTTTTTTTTTGTATATCTAATAATCAGGCAGATCAGGTGAAGAGAATGAAGAGATTTTCTGTCATATTCAGGAAGCATATTAAGTGATTTCCACTTGTGGTTTCAGATTAGCCTGTTTGCTATGAGTCAAGATGAGCCGAATATAGTAATTATTTCACACAAAATTAAATCTGCCCGACTTTATGCTTAAATCTGTGGCTCCTTGTTTCTGTCAGTGGAGATTTCTGCAGTGAGGAGAGACGAGGCTGATCGTGCCGCAGCTGTGATTAGACTGGGCCACCTCCAGCTTGTTTTGGGATGTGAGAACATAAACAGCAGCGATCAGTGACACGCGTCAGGATGTCTGCTGCATCGCTTTGTCCCGAAGCTGTTTAAATTTAACTTCACACGCTTTGTTCAATAGTTATGATGATATTCAAGGTTTTCCATAAATATTTGCAATTAAGATTTGTAATAAAATAATTAATTCAAACAAAGCCTCATCCTGACATAACAGAGGTTTTCTGACATAGCAAATAAAGTCAAACTTCCTGCCTCACTGCTTGTAAAAAAAATAACTTAAAAAACTAATAATAAATAAAATTAAAAATAAAATAAAAAAAATGAAAGGCTATAGATAAGCTAGATAAGATAGCTGGTTCTATGTTATTTTAATGCTTAGAAAAGTTCTAAGCTAGCTTAGAAGTAGCTAGCCAGATGAGCTAATTTAGAACTAGTTTATCAGATTAACAGCTTTGGAAAAATATTTCTTTTGCCTGAGTTTGTTATTTTGTAGGTATGTTATTTATATAAAAATTTATTTTTTTAAAATGCACATTATATTTTGGTCTGTCTGATGATGTAATTTTAAAATATTAAACAATTGATGTGAATAATTTCTTGAAGTTTTTACTTTCACTATTGTACTTTTACTATTGTACTATTTTACTTTTACAATTGTAAAAGTATAAAGTGATAAGCTAGCTTATTAGCTTATTAGAACTATCTACAACTATCTATCGCCAACATTATCTAGCTGGTTCTAGATAAGCTAGATAAGCTAGCTAATTCTAGCATATCCTAATACTTAGAACTAGCTTAGAACTTGCTAGCTATCTAGTTAGCTAGCACCTCAGAGTTTTTACATCTATATGTTTTTAGTGTTACGTTTTCATACACACAGCCACATGTTAGCTAGTTCTAGATAAGCTAAATAAGGTAGATAGTTCTAGCTTATCATAATGCATAGAACTAGCGTAGAACTACCTTATCTTAATTATGTGAGACCTTTCTCCTGAACACTGATTAAACAGGACAGATGTCGTCTGTTTCAGTTTCAAAGATGTCTTCAGCCTGCCTAGATTATGTGAATGAATCCAGAACAGTTGTTCGGCGCTCCTGTGACCAGGAACCAAAGGTCAGGGAGAGGTCACTGCTGTCACCAGCTTAGAGATGGGAAACTGTTATTGGTGCTATTGTGGAGGGGCTGTTAATTATGTGAAAGGAAGTTGTCTTGTTGTGTATATGTGTCCATCTGCATGTTGTAGTGACAGTATGTTTAAACAAGTCTATCTATAGACTCCATGTTGGTTTTGATTTATTGTGCTGCAGAGACCATTTAAAATCCCAAATGTCCTCACAGCAGACTGAAATATTCAAAACTATTAGCTGAGACAAAACAAAACATAACAGAAAGATGGATCTCAACATTTATCATGTTTAGGCCGGATTAATTAATAGCAATAAAATCTGTTTTTATTCTAAAGAGAAACAGTTTAACTCCAACGTAATCCTAAGTCATTCCATGCAAAAAGCAAGAGAAAAAGGGATTATATGAGTGTTTACTTCGTTGCATGTGCTGTGTGTGTATTTGTGGCCCTGAGACCTTCCCGGATGTAAACAGCGTTTCAGTGAGATGAACTCAGGCTGCCGTGTCTCTCCGTGTGGCGTCAACGTCAAACTGACAATCTGTTATTGGGACGGACCACGCCGATCCCCCGTCACACGCTAGTGCTGTAAATAAAACGCTGCGAGAGCCAAGCTTTTGGCCCGCGGCGCCACGGCTTTTAGACAGCAGATGTCTTTCCTGGTGATGTTTAGGGGAAAGTAAATTATACATAAAAAAATGGAGTTTCAGTCCACTGTGTTCTGGAATGTGCAGGCGGTTTGCTGTCTTTTTGACTCTTTATTAAAGTTTTACATCAAACCTCAGAGTTTTTACATCTATATGTTTTTAGTGTTACGTTTTCATACACACAGCCACATGTAAGCTGATTTGTTCACAGTGACATCCACAAAGGGGGCTCAGGGGGGCCTCGACCACCCCTGGAAAAATTTGTCTATTTTATTTTTAAAGAAATAAATCAAGACTTTTCTTTTATTTGAATCATTTCAAATGTGATTTAATTCAATACAAAAAAAATCCTAAAATATGGCTCAATACCATATACAATTTGATGTCACTGCCTTCCTAAAATAATGTTTTTGATAGAATAAAAAAACCACCACCTCTTTCTTTCCAAAATATCTTTTAGTCAAAAAAAATACAAACACTTTTCCGTATAGGACAAATGTTATGTTGTGGAATTAGTACTTTTTATCAATGTTAAGGCATTACTGACTTAAAATAATACCTTATTTTAGCGAACCTGGTAATTTTTCAGCTGGAAAAATTACCATACAGTATTTTTTTCTAGAGTAGACATTTTTCTTCATTTTTTTCCCAGTATTTTTCTTCAGTTCTAACACTGTAATTTACTACTGCAGTAGAAATAAACTTACAGTAAAATCCTGGCAGCTACACACACCAGTGTTTTACATTATATTTAGTTCACCACTGTATTTACTTTAACAGTAATCTGCTGTCAAAAAAAGTTACATTTACAGTAAAATGACAGTGTCTTACTGTACATTTACAGGATTATTTCTGCCGATATTGTCACCATTTAACTAAATAATATAAGAAAGCAGCTGGAAGAAAGCTCTTAAAGTTTTCCAAAATAAAAAAATGGACAAAAGAAAAAATATGGCTGACTTTTTCTGCTTGTTTGACAAAAATTCTGTTAGATTTGTTATTTTTTGTTTGTTTGTCATTTTTCTTAACAATTATGACACATTTGGTGCTTTTACATATATTTATACTGACAGCTTTGTAGCTGGACGACACGTTTTTCAAACTCACCCAGATTTGGGTCAGTTCCCATCCATTACAGTGAGAGGCGTTTGTTCCCAGAAGGAACCCTGAACATCCAGGAACAGCAGCTGGCTGTTTCCAGACTTCAGCCATCTTGAACTGTAGGAACCTTGATGACAGCAGCCAGCTGGTGAGAGCAGAGCGAGACCAGTAACCATAAAAACATGGGCTTGTGTTTCTTTGCAGAAAAAAATCTTAATGTAATAGATAGTATGTTATAGATCAGAGGTGGCGAACCTGTGGCTCCCGCTTTGGCGGATCCCGTGCGGCTATTTGATACTGAAATTTCCCACATTCTTTGAAGGCAGCACTGACAAAAGCAGCGTAACATGCAGCGCAGGTTGAGAATTTCTGTTAAGCTAGCGGTACAAATCTGCAATAGTTGTCGGTCTAAGAGGAGAGACTTAGGTGGTAGCTGGAAGCTGAATTGTTCTGCATTACAAAGCAGCCCTCCCCACTCAACTCCTTCAAACTAGCCAGCAGCAATTAGCAAACAACTGCAGCTCATTATAGGAGCTACTTCTCAGTGCAATTCTGGTAAAAACGTTGTTAACGGGTTAATAGAAGAGCGATGTTGTGATGACTTTCTGAATACAGACTTTCAGAAAGAGGCGTTTTTAAAGAGACAGAGACCCAATGTCACGTTTTTAAATTACTAAGTCAAATTTCTTAAGTCGTTTTGGATGTAGCTTTTTATGACAATTGAAGGTAACATAGTTACTAAAATGGCACTATATGGCTGGAAACACATTAAACTTCAGAAATTGTTTTTCCTTTTGAGTCTGTGTACTCCAATTAACAATTAATCAATGCTAATACTAAATTAGTTGATGATTATTTCAATAATCGATTCATCACTATTAATCCGAGTAATCGTTTCAGACTTTATTCTCCTAATTTTATGACTTTATTCTTGTAATTTTATTTGTTTTATTTTCTTAGAGTGGCCCTAATACTTGAAGGAGATTTTATTTATGGGTATCAGAGCAAAAGGGGTTGAATACCAAAGTATACTTCATGTAGTTTTTTGTGACATCCACCACTTGTCTATCACAAGAATTTGCAATAAAGTATATTAAAGTATATTAAAAAGGAGGAAAAATACTATAATATCATCGTCACTCACTGTAGATGTATCTTTTAGTGCTTCCACCCATTAATCCAGCACCATCTCGTCTTTTTTCCTCTCCTCCTCTCTAAGGTCTGATGTCAGGACAGGCCTCTGGTCAAACAAACAGCAGACACACTGCTTGTATAGTCCGTCAGTCAGCAGCCCCCTCCCACGTCGACCTTTGACCTCCCTCGCCTGCCTGAACCGCCGCCGTCTTCTGTTCCTCCGGCTCCCCACAGACTCGGGTCCTGTTTGTTGATGTGTACGCAGCGACACGGATCACTTCCTGTCAGAGATCAGTGAGACTCAACACAGACACAAAGTCAGAAAACAGGGGTAGTGGAAATGCAAACTTAAGTGATACAGTGCACAACGCAAACCTCAGCCTACACTTTCAGTAAGTAAAGGTCCTGATCCCTGCTTAGCGGGGTAAATTACCGCGCAGACAGCAGAGGAAACAAGACCTGCAGATTGTACATGTACCGAGCTCCATTAGGTGTCAAAGGCAAAACACATTTTTAGACATCCAGGAGGGCCTGACGCACCTTCTGGGTCCGAATTTATTTTAAAAACATGTTCAGACCAGCTGTTATAGAAGTATACCCACTAAATGCTCAATTAAGAAGGAATAGTTTCATTTCCTTTTCACCTCCAACTCATCTCAAGAACTCCACTGTCTTGGTTTTAAGTGTTCAGGATCCATGGAAAGCAACTTTATCAGCTGCTCTGGTCAGCAAGCAGCTAAAATGAGACGTGTGGCAGCTGAAGCATGAAAAATGTTTGACTTTCAGTTGTTTTAATCGTATTTTATTGTTTGCTAATTTTCAAAACATAAAATCTTACTAGACAGTTTTGGTCTTGTTTCTAGTTTAAATATCACAGTACACTTGAAATAAGGCAAAACTAAAGTACAAGTAACTTTTTAATAAAATATAGTAGTTTGCTTGAAGTAAATAATTCCTTAATATTGATAAATTGCCAGATTATTTCACTTATACCAAGACATGTTTCCCATAAGTGAAATAATCTGCCAATGGAACAAGTGCTTTGTCATAAATATTAAGGAATTATTTCCTTAAAATAAGCTTCTATATTTTGCTAAAAACAAAGTTTCTTTCTAGTTTTGTCTTCTTTCAAATATACTAAATATTAGAAACTAGACCAAAAATACGTGGTAAGATTTTGTGGCTTTGCAATGTACTTAAGATACTTATCCAACAACATTTAGTGACTCACAATAGACAATAAAAAGTTTTGGTTTTTGAATATGAAAATGATTACTTGTCTTGTATTTAGTGTATGAGCAAAGACATTCAAATTTTTCTCATTTCAAGTAATGAAATTAGAAATTTCATTACTTGAAAAAATTTGTTGTTTGTGTAGTTTTTGATGTATGGGGCCCCGAATGAAAATCTGCTTCGGGCCCCACAAAGGCTTTGGCCGGCCCTGTGTCATGAAAGCGTGGTTTCTGTCGATGTGTTCAATGGATGACCTGTCTATGATGTACCATGTTAATAACCATAAAGGTGGGAGATATTCGATTCAGGTTTCTGTAACCGCCTGTTGTTCTCAGTGTAAAGAGTCAATATGTGTGCAAATTTTAAAAATACTTCATGAAATGTATTTATAAGTATTTTTATTGATTTAAATTTAATAAATTCCCCTTTAAGAGGCACACTGCAAACATTTGAAGTGAAAATGAAAGTCCACCTGCTGCCTGGAAAATGCAATTTAAGTCAACAAGAAAATCGTTTTGGTTTTAATTCAGAAATTAAAGTTCATTAAGTTGATTTAACAAACTCTATCATTTTACTCACAATATCAAATTTAAATAACAACTTATTTTACTTTAGAATAATTTAAATTCTTGTTTCAATTTGCATGAACAAAATTTCTGACCTGATCATGAATTTTATTGAACATCACAATGAATTCAGCTCAGAAACATTTAGTGTGAACAGGACATTATCCTCAAGCTTTAAAATAAACTTTTGCCTTAATAAAACACAAGAGTCAGATCAACGTAACGCTCTTCCACCTCAGGATACAGAAACAAGCCGCTAAGCATTCTGGGAAATAGTTCCCACTCCTGTCTTTTTCTTCTTTCAGTTTTTTTAAGTGCTAACCTAAAAACTCCAGTTTATTCAACTCTTGGAGGTTTGACAAAATTAATAAAAAGTTAACAGAGTTAAGTTTATCTTTCACAAACTCACATTTAGGTTCAAAATCTAAAAATGGATCAATTTATTTGACATAGAGACTAGAAGATAGGAGACACAACTAAATGCGGCTCAAATGTTTTACAGTGCAGGTATGTGTAAAAGTAGCATATGTTGAAGTAAAGTTGAATTGTTTCTTTTGATCATCTTAATGTTATTATTTTATTATGTGCAAAACATGGTAGTAATCTGTGTGCCATTAAACTCCAGGCCCCACCCTACGCGCTCCAAGGCCCCCCAGGTTGGGAATCGCTGCCCTGAGGTTGATTCCCTGATGCAAGTCATGTAGCAATACTAATTTTCAGGCTAATTTTGTTCAGCTTCTAACGTTCAGTGATGTTTTTCTATGTAACACACCTGTCTGTTTGTTTGTTTGGGGTCCACTGAATGTCCCTGCTGGATGTTTTTAGTTTCTTAATCAGCGGATTAACTGTAAAACAAGCCAACCATCGTGGGATGAATCAGAATCTAATCTCCTTTATTGATGCCGGCTTCCTCCCCTGTTTCTGCTTCCTCATGCTAGTCTGACAAGCCACATTAGAGGTGTCCAGAAACGCAGCAGTCCGTGGATTTAAGCGCTTTCTTAATGGGTGCATTTGTCTCTTCACATTTCTGCAGATTCTGTGGACCTGTTTAACTGCCCTGTGATGTGTTTACACATGAACACATCAGAACCTGTTCCAGCGTGCATTTCTGAGCATGAGCAGGAAGAATGAAGTTCTAATCAGCTGTCAAGAGGAGCTCTGGGTTTCGTCTTCCCCGGGGGGTCTGCCTGTCAGCTCTTTCCACCGGCCGCTCTCCTCTCTCGGACTCACACTGCCAGAACCAGGGGTGTTTTAGATGTGTGGGGGTGTGTGAGTGTGTGTATCCTGCTCTCGCTGGGGGCTAGACAAATCTGATAATTACTGACCTGACAAGGAATCTCCCTGATCCCCCAAACAGTGTCTCTCCTGTCCCAGACCTCCCCTACAGGCAACCACTCATTGCCCAGTAAGACATATAGAGGATGAATCTCACATTAAACCTCACCTGAACACACACACTCACACCAAACCAGAATATTTTCACCGCTCATTAGATTTTTTCCCACGTGAAACCTATTGAGGATTAATCTACAGCCGTTGTTCTGGAGGATTCTTGGCCAGCCTTTAGTTGTGCATCATAGGTGGATGTGAAGAAGTTAAATGGCATGTAGAGTTTAACAAGAAAGAAGTGCAGTTGGGAACATTTTAAGAACTGTTAACCTCAAAAGGATGTTGGATCTAGTAGGAAAGACATCAAGTTAACTGAGTTCAAAAAGTGTCCCAAGTTCACTTGTCCATGTCAACATGGTCATAAAAGGAGACAGTAGAGGATTGTGTAAAAGATTAATTGCGATACACATACTAGAGTGCAAATTAGATGTGTCTCTGCAGCTATAACGAAGTCTTATGTGAGGCGGCCATGTTGGAATTTGAGGTTAAAAACCCTCCAGCGTTCCCGTTCTGACGTCTTGGGACCTTTTGGTTCATTTTTTCAGTTTTAAACCCGACAGTTTAAACTTTTTTGGAATTAGATAAGAGAAGACAAGAAAACACCATAGGAGGTCTGAAAGTACTGCATATTTTTTTTAATTATTTTGACCATTTCTCATTTTCTGCTTATAGAGCCTAAATCTTTGTTTGGAATTTCATAGAGATGTTGTCAGTAGTTCATAAAATAAAAGAACAATGTTCATTTTACTCAAACATATATTTATAAAAAGTAAAATCAGAGAAGCTGATCATTTTAAGTGGTCTCTTATTTTTTTTCCAGAGCTGTATAACAAAGTTTTATGCGAGGCGGCCATGTTGGAATTTGAGGTTGAGGCTGGTTAAAAACCCTCCAGCGTTCCCGTTCGGTTCATTTCTTCAGCTCTTTTTTCAAGCAGCTCTGATCCAGTGCATTCTGAAATATGTTGAAGAGAGACAGGGAGTGTGTGTGGGTGTGTGTGTGTGTGTGTTGGAAACATCCCAGTCCCTGCATTTGCCTCAAACACACCATCCGCCACTCCTATCCTTGGAGCAGGATAACAGCTGCTGACTGAGAATTCACAACTGCACCATCTCCTGTTTCTCCAGCTGCTGGAAGTCAGATAATCTAACTGCTTGGCTTTAACTAATTATTATTATCACTTCCGTGTGTGGACAGCTCTTAGTTTTCAATTACTTTCAGTGGGAAACGCAGTGGAGCTTAAAACAATGAGCAATTTATCACTCTTGATAATCATAGTAAAGACAGTGTGATGGCTCCACCTGTTTAGCTGCTTGTAGTACAGTGTCATTTACACAGACTGCAGGATGAAGCATGTGCTTCTGCCTGTTATGACTAAATTCATGCAGGTTGTCTTGTTCTTCTACTGTTACAGCTTCTGGGAAACATCTTTGTGCTTTCGCCAATTTCATCATAGAAAAACCTTTTCTCTCTTTCTTTTTAGGAGAGTTTAAAAAAAACACGATTTACTGTCAAACTATACTGGGAAATGTCCAAAATGTTTCAGTACCTGTTCTCAGAATTATAAATCAATCTACGAAATTGCTTTTGATTCTTCCACACCCCTCAGTCTGCAGGAGAGCAGCAGCCGAGGCCACAAAACATCCATCATGTCGACAAATTGACTCAATCGGCTACATGCAGGAGCGTGAGCCTCTCAGCCCTTTGAAACCCAACACTGTTGATGATTCAGCGGAGTGTGTCTGGAGAGGCAGACGGAAGAGGGAAAAAAATGGACGTCTTGTTTGTCATCCATGCCAATGACAGAATGATGGGTGGCAAGTGGTGCAAGTGCATTTGTTATCCCGACCAAAATCAGTTTTAGTTTGACGGGTGAAGAACCTGTGTCCTCATTTTAGGAAAAATAACTTTCAAATCATGACGTTTATAATTATTATTTGCTTTATTTACCAACATACCTTTAACAGATGTGAGGTCGCTCCATGAAAACGTGCAAAGTAGGTTTGAAGTGGATGCTGCACCGAAGTAAGACCAAGGCTATACATCAAAGTTTTCCAACCGAATGCAGAAAAGAAACAGGACAGAGAGAAGGCAAGTAACAACAGCATCCCTGCAAGTGTCTACACCTATTAATAGCAAACAGAGAGAGGGTGTGTGTGCTTATGTCTGAGTCTAACAGTTTATATAATAGTACAAGGACTTAATCGATATGAATGGAGGGCTGTTTAGCAACACAGAGCTGAGGCACACAGTCTTACAAAGTATTTTTGGTTTAGTTTCTAGTGCAAATATATTAATACACTTGAAAAAAAAGATAAAACTAACTTACAAGTAACATTTTAGCAATATATAGGAGCTTGTTTTAAGTAAATAATTTCTTAACATTAATTTTTTTTAAAAAGCCCTTGTTCTGCTGGCAGATAATTTCACTTACAACCAGACATTTTTCCCATATTATATGTGAAATAATCTGCCAATGGAACTGGTTATTTTTTTAATCAATATTAAGGAATTATTGCCTTAAATCAGGGGTGTGAAACTCATTTTGCTTTTGGGCCAAATCAAGATCATGAATGTTCTTAAAGGGCCGGTTCCGCCAGAATGTATTGATAAAACCAGTTAAACTATTAAAATATAAATAAATTCTTCAACTTAAATAATACTGAATGATTTTTCTAAAATATGATTGTTTTTGCAATAAAAAAGTGTTTGTGGTAGTAATTTAGAAATATTTGCGCTTAAGTTTGATGGTAAATGTGACTTTTTATGAATCACCATATCATTATGGATTATAACTCAACATCAAGTAGGGCTGAAGCAACTGTTTAGTATAAGTAAGAAACTGTCAATTAGATCCAATGTTTTTCACCATTTTTGCAAAAAATCAGCAATAAACTCACATTTATGATTAGCGCAAAACAGTGCAAGGATTTATTAATTTTGAGTGAATTTCCACAATAATTCCAGAGAAACTGGAGAAATTGATGCAATGTGGCAGTAAACAGATAAAAACAGATTTGAATTGATTGATAAAATTATATTTAAGCACACTGTTATCTTGACGATTCTATTTATGAGTCTAGAGAGCCGCATTAAAAGCTAAGGCTGGATTTGGCCCCTGGGCCTTGAGTTTGACATGTGCCTTAAAGCAAGCTTCTATATCTTACTGAAAAGTTACTTAAGTAATTTTGCTTTGTCTTATTCCAAGTTTACTAAGATATTTGTGCCACAAACTGGATTAAAAAAAAGACTTGGTAAGAGTTTGTGTTGCACTAAAATGAAACGAATCCTGTCTCAACCTTTCAGGATTTTAATGCTTTCTGATCACCTGAGACCAGGGGCCCCTATAAGTGGGGAAAGGTTATGACAATTCCAAGGGCCCCTGACCAACAGGGGGCCCGCCACAATTTATTTATTTATTTTTTGTTCATAAAAATAAAAAATTGGGGCCCTGTCAATTACAAAATTAATCATATTGTATTTTCGAAGATTGTTTTTAGCAGTAAAAATTAAATGTTACCCTCCCAGACCAGAAAACACACATCCACATTTGCCCTGAACCCCCTGGATCTGCATGAAATGGTTGGAGCACTTTACTGTAACGGTGATCAGCAGCAGTCAGTAGAGGACACAAACAACTGTGGCGGTTACTATGCTGCTAAGAAAAATTATAAAATCAGGTTTAAAAAAATATTTTTTTAAATAGAGAGGGGGAGAGAGAGAAAAAAGCAAGAGTGTCGATTTATAACCCAGTTTTTCTCCAAGAGAGGAGGGTAGACTGTGTGAGATTATCAACCATTTAGCATAGTTAGCTTAGCTACAGGCTACTGTTTGCCTCCTTTTCACTAGCATTTAATGAATTAAGAAAAGAAATGATCAACATATTCATATATTGAGTTTGTCCCTGTACCTTTTGCCACTTAACAACAGATGAGTCAGTCAGCAGCAACTCTAACCCACGTCCCTCCTGACCCGTCCTCTACTAAGTGAAATTAAAGCTGCAGTATGTAACTTTTATAAAAATATATATTTTTTTCACATATTTGTTAAAACTGTCATTGTGTTGTGACAGTATGGCATGAGAGATAATCTGTGAAAAATCAATTTCCTCTGCCTTCTCCCAGTACTATCTAGAAACAGCTAATCGGAGACAGGAGAGTTTTAGTGCTGTCAATCACAATCTCATGTGGCTGCTCATCCCTATGCTGTAGCTAGCGCAGCCTGTTGTGAATGCTTAGTCTAGTTAGCATATCTGCTAATGACAGCAAATAAACATTTTTCCTGTAATGATAAGTTGTTTCTCCACCATTAGCACATTTAGCAGTGAGTGAATGAGGTTGATTGACAGCGCTAAGACCCTCCTACTGGTTCTTATTGGTTGTTTTGGTCAGAACGTTGTAATAGTAGTTCAGGGAGGAGGTGGAGGAGATTGATTGTTTTCACAGATTATCTGTCTCATAACAAACTGGCATGACATGGTGCCAGCTTTAACAAATATGGAGAAAATATATTTTTTATTAAAGTTATATACTGAGGCTTGAATAAAATGCAACTACATATCATTTTTTTGATAAGTCTGGATTGCTTCATGTATATTTTGCATGTTGCCTATGACTGTTGCTCGTGGGGAGAGACATTTCAGTAAACTAAAACTAATAGAAACAATTTAAGCAACCTACTTGCACACTGTAATGCAGACTGTTGGATGTAAAATTTATGAGCAGTAAATATTTTGTTAGTATCAGTATTGGACCAAAAAAAGCAAGACAGTTGCAAGCCTTTAAAATTGTGACACTTTTGATGGGTCAGATAGACTCAAGAATTTGTAACAGCAGCTGTGTGGGGGGGCCTAATTTGATTTTTTGTCAGGGGGCCCAAGATTCCTGGTGGTGCCCCTGCCTGAGACAGAAGACATTTGGATGTATGTACATTAAGTCCATACATCTTAGAGCCTTTTGTATATTAAGTAACTCTTGATGAATGGACTATAGAAGGCTTAAAAAGTGTGACTGGTTTGTAACTGCGGCATCTTATAGCTACTTTGAAAACAAAAAAGAAAATAGTTTCTTCCTATGCTGACACTGACCCCTTGTGGCCAAATGGTGGTACAGCTCTGACATGTTATTTTTCTGTCACATTTAAGACTGCTACATCCATCCATCCATCCATCCATCCATTCATCCATCCATCCATCCATCCATCCATCCATCCAGTGAGGTAGGCTACTGTGGATTATATAGTAAATGTTTCCATCAATAGAACTTGCAGATTCCAATGAACATGCATCACGAGAAACCATTAAATTGTTAACATATTAGCAGGGTGAATATTTCTTTAGTTTAAAAGGACTTCTCAGAAGTATTAGCTTTTCTGTAAAACCAAGTAAACATAAAAGAGAAACTCAAGGGATTTGTGAGAAAAAAACAACAAAATGCTTATTTGAAAACTTTTCAATGCATTATACAGTTTTAGGTAGTAATATGTGAGAAATGATTTTGTTTGTCAAATTTTAATAAGTATTAATACATTTAAAAGCTATAGGTGAGTCTATGGGTTCTTTAAGAGGTTTCTTCCTCTGGGAAGGGAGCACTTCCTTTCCGCAGTCACCACATGCTGGCCCAAGATCATGGATTGCAGCAAGGTCAAAGTCTCAATGCAGTCTCCCTATGATAATTGACTGTATAGCTGTATACTGATTAACATTTTAAAGTACATTGTATTATAAATAAGTTTGAAACAAAATGCAGGTAATTCAATTTGAACATGTATGTGACTGGACTGTGTAACATTTATTTAATTAATTAATGTGAAGTAGTACGTTTAATTTCTAGTAAAATAAATTGATTAAATCAATAAACTGACAATATTAAACTTAATCAAAATTATTTATTCACAAAGCAAGTATCAACAAAACCTAAAGCACTGCTTACTTTAACCGATTGTGTTACTTCGCTCTCATTGGCTGCTTCAGCTGACTTACGTAAGTACGCGCCTTCCTATTGGTGGTTGGATTGACGCCTACGTCCTGTACCAGACTGGTGAAGGTGAACCCGGCTTGTGTCTGTCATTGCCGTCCCAGGAAGCACCCTTTCCCCGTCTCTTATCGGCATCATTCGCTTTACCCTGAGCCATGTCCTTGTTCAGCGACGTCCCTCAGGCCCCGCCTGTAGCTGTCTTTAAACTTACTGCCGATTTCAGAGAGGACAGCCACCTCCAGAAGGTGAATCTGGGAGTTGGAGGTAAGAGCAGGCAGCTGTCGGCTAACGGCTAGCATAACCTCCCTCGGCATTGCTGTCAGTGAGGGAGCCGAGCAGAAACTTCAAAATTCAGCTCGAGAGATGATGCTAGCATATATAAGCATATTTTCTCCTCGCTTTGACCTTCTTTGGGACAGTCTGTACCTTCACTTACAAGCTAACTAGCTACAGTCTGTACCTTCACTACAAGCTAACTAGCTAGCGAGCTGCTGCTGAGCTGAAATTAATATACTCTTCTGTATGTTATGCTGTTAGGTCATTATAAATCTGAATCTGTCTAATGCTGGAAGAACGTTCTCTTAGCCTCGTCTCGTGAGTCGTTCATTTCCCATCAAACCAGCAGTCGGTCTCCCGAGTTTAAGAAAGTACAGAAATATTTCTGAAGAGTATTTGCTTAATGAGTCTAAACTGTTTCTAATTAATGAACGCATTCAACTCTTTATCGTGTCAGTCCTGAACATTTGCTGTTTAAATGAATTATTTACTGAATTAAACAAACTTAACAACAGTTTTACGTCAATAGCAAGACTCGACATGTTCATTCAACCATTTATCCATGTACAAACCCATTTTATAAATTAGAATATTCTTGAAAAGCCGATTTATTTCAGAAACCTTATTACTATATGAGACAACTTACATAGATTATGACCACAAGTGGATGTTTGAAAGCCTTTATTTCTGATAATTATGGTGATTTTCCACTTACAGGTAATGAAAACATGATACTTAAAGTTAAAATATAAAAACCACATTTATTACTGAAATGTGGACTTAATGTAAAGCATGTTCAATTCTTGCTTCAAGGTTTTTTTTAAGGTACTTTTAATCTGACAGGCCTCATCTGAACATGTATTGGCATCCCACTCTTAACTGTAGTCATAATCCTTTATTTTGAAAGTCGTGGGTATACATCTTGCTCATACAGGCCGAATTTCTATTTTTTTTCTAAGCAACTGATAAGTGTATCAGTCTATATTCAGCAGCTCTGTGATGGAGAAAATAGTGATCTGACTTTAAAGCAAGAGACCAAAAAGATGGAAAATGTTTATGTAACTGTTAACTTTGACACCAGTAATTGGGACATTCCTACAATAAACTATGAAATCTGTTCTAATCTTTTGTATGATGTCTAGTCCAGTCATAAGAAGCGATAAATCATTTAATTGCATGAATAATTAAAGTGAGCTCAGTCATTTTCATTTGAATAATTTTTCATTTTTCTCTTTCTCTCTCCACCAAAAACTGGATGATAAAACTCTTCAGTCTGGTGTTTTGGTCTCAACCAACCCTTTTTTCAATGGACAATTTTATTTGTTTTTTCTCTTGTTTTCTTTGTTTATTTTAGATATTTATAATGTCTTCCAGTTCAAGTGTTAAATGTTCATTAGGAATTATAGTTTATTGATCGTTGAGACTTACCACTATGTTATTGAAAATGATCTCAAAACATATTATCGTTTATTGCAATAACTTCTGGGACAATTTATCGTCCAGCACATTTTGTTAGTGTGACAGGGCTAGCGATAGCATAAATATTATTTTGTGTATGGTCTATCATTAGGTTTTTTTTGTTGTTGTTGCTTTTGTGATCTGACTGGATCACCTGATCCAATTAAATAAACTTTTTCATGTTGTTGCCAAAACACACCAAACCAGTCTGGTGAACACAGACACTCTGAAATCATTCCTTAAGGTGCTTTTAAAACACCTTCAGGTGTCACCTGATTCACATTTATCATATTTTATGTTAAGACATCTTGTAATTTTTCCCATAAAACCACAAAAGTCTAAATTAAATGCTAGTTGAGTTTAACTTTGATGTACCCATGGCCTTTCTTATTGTGCCTCTTCCTGAATCTATTCAGATCCACCAACTGGCAGCTGACCTTTCCGGTCTATTTGCCCTCTGCTCCTGATACTTGATGCCGCTCCACAGTCCGGCATGAAGCAGCAGGAGTTCATACAGAGTTAATGAGAGCCTTGGAGAAGTTACTTGCCCTGTTTCATTTAGTCTCACGTTACTATCAGTGTGTTTAGTGCGTAGTTGGTAAGTGTTTGGGGAATTAAACATGGTTTTTAAAGTTTTTACAAGTCAAAATCTGAAAAGTGTGACATGCATTTACAGTTATTGTAGAACTCTATGCATGTAGAGGTTTAAATAGCTCGAGCTCTGTCAGGTTGGATGAAGAACACCTGTAAGCATCACTTTTCAAGCTGTATTTCTCAGTTGGATTAAGGTCTGTGCTTTGACTGGGTCATTCTGCCTCGTAAGGCTGTATGTTAAACATTGTTGATCTTTATGAAGATAAACTCTCGCTCAATTTTGAAGTCTTTTGCAGCCTCTTACGAGATTTCTGCCCAGGATTGTCCTGCATTTAGCCCAATAGCTTCCATTTTCTCCTGATGAAAAGCATCCTGAAAACTTTAGAGCTGAAATAAATAATGGGATTAATTCACTATTGGAATAACTTTCAACTAATTTAACAATCAGTCATTAACTGGAGTATACAGACTCAAATGCAAGCCATTTATTGAAAGAGTAGCACCCTCAAAGCAGCAGGATTAAACCAAAACTGTACAAAAATTACATACATTTTGAGTTTAAGATGGAAAAACCTTCTTTGTTTCAAAATCTTTTACCCAAAACTCTTTAAGTGGCATAATTTTAGCTTCATCTTGTTCAAATTCAGTTAAAAATGTTCCTTTAAGCACCTTCTGCAATCCAATTATTAATCAATTTATCAAAAACTTTATTGTTAAGTCGAGTAGAAAGGGCTGAGCTTTTCACATGTTCATGTTAGAAATATTCATCTGCAGATGCATCCTCTGCTACAAATAATCAGGTTTTCACTAAAGATGTTTTGTGATTTTGCATATTAGGTGGCAAAATGTTTTTTTTTATTTTAAAAAGTAGTTGAATTTGTATTTTCTCATGTATTTCTAATATTCTATAAAATAAACTTTAAGGGGTTAAAATTAAAAATCCTCAGAATGTGCCAATTTTCTCATCCAATAAATCGTCAGAGTAACAGATTACTAAAATAAGTGTGACCTCGGAAGTGTCGGATTTCCTCCCAGGAGAGCATTTTTGCATTTTCCGTGCCCTTTACATGAGTTGGGCCAAATATGAAGCAGGTAAACTGAGGCTTTCCTAAATGTCACTGTGCTTGTGTCCCGTCCAGCGTACCGTACTGATGACTGCCAGCCCTGGGTGCTGCCTGTAGTGAAGAAGGTGGAGCGGCTGCTTGTGGAGGATAACAGCCTGAACCACGAGTACCTGCCCATCCTCGGCCTGCCAGAGTTTCGCTCTTCTGCCTCCAAGGTCGCCCTGGGAGACGACAATCCTGCCATCAAGGAGAACAGGGTGAGTTTGATATGTTTGTGTTACGAAATGTCTGATCTGACCTATTGTCCTGGTCAACAGCCAAAACAACTGTCTGGGGTTTTTCAACTGTTTTAGGGTAATTTTGATGTGCTGAATCCAAAAATCACATTGGTTTTGCTCAATCAGGCCAACTTCCTGAACTATGGAGGCAACATGAGCATCAAAATGCATGACTTGTTCTCACATGTGGATCGGTTTCCTGAGAATCTGGAATCAATGAGTGAAGAGCAGGAGGAGAGATTCCAGCAGGACAGAAAGGAGATGGAGAATTTTACACAATGAAGACATAATGTTCAATTTACATGGACTTACCCTTATCAGTCTTTATTATTCAAGTTACAGAAATCCAAGTTTGTAATATTTAACTAATACCCTCTGTTAGAAAACATTTTTTGGGTGAGAAATATTAACGGAAATGCAATCAAAAAATGTAATCAATTTAGTCACACGATCGGATTTCTCTAGATCAAATTAGAATAAAAACCTGGCCTGATTTAGAAAAATGGATGTCATTTTTGGATTCAGCGATGAAAAATAGTCTTAATTCGGGGCGTGGCGTGGTGGCGTAGGGGATGGCGCGACCCAGGTTTGGAGGCCTGGAGTCCTCGACATGGGTTCGATTCCCGGACCCAGCGACATTTGCCGCATGTCTTCTCTCCTTCCCCCTTTCAGCCTGCTTTCATATAAGGGACACTGGAGCCCACAAAAAGACCCCCTGGAGGGGAGAGAAAAAAAGAAAGAAAAATAGTCTTAATTCAGCTGAAAAAGCATAGACAACTTCCAAAAAATATATTTCTTTAACCCAGTGTTATTAATGCATCTTAAGCTGCTTTAGACTAGGGGTGCATTGATTTTCTTAATGTTGAGAAGTTGGTCAATATTTACATGTGAAGTTATCCACTGATCTTATCTACCTCAGTAAATGTTTAAAAATTAGCCTCTTTCCTCTTCTGTGAGATTTGACAGACAGACCGGCGCATCAGGTCATATCTGCACTTTCACAGTTAGCAATAATCCAGTGTTTCTCAACACTGGCACGATAAAAGCGTTCTCTCCAGGGTGTTTAGGGTCACATTTGCCATTAAACATGATGTTGTTGTGCACACAAAGGATTTTCAGAACAGAAACCAAGCTTTGCTTTACTAAGTTTTGTCCTCTTCCAGGTCGGGGCTGTCCAGGCTCTGGGCGGAACAGGAGCCTTGAGGATCGGGGCAGATTTCTTGCGCCGGTGGTACAACGGCGTCAACAACGCAGGCACACCTGTTTATGTGTCAGCACCAACCTGGGGTGAGTTTCATTACACATCGGCTCTATTTAGCTCACTCATTGTTAAATAATTTTACTGAACATTTGTTTTTCTGCACTGATATTCTGCATTATGAACGGCTTGTCTTTTTCTGCCAGGAGAACTAGTACTTGTTCATTACACTTTAACATTATGCACTTTTTTGGAAAAGCAATTTGTACATCTCTTGGATCGCAAGTCTGATATTTTTATTATTATTATTGTCATTATTATCATTGTTACAATCTTGATTTTTATATATTTAAGAACTTTTTTTGTGTGAACATTTATACCCGATGCTGCTTTTGCGCACAAATTTTCCCCTTGCAGTACAATAAAGCCTGTTTCTATTCTCCTAGGATGGACATTTATCGTATCGTTTTATCATTTATCATGATAAATATGTCATCACGATAAATAATTCAGATTTATCATTGTCATAATAAATTCTAATTAAAGCTGTCCGTATTGCTGGGATTGTTAGTTTTACTATTTTCTCCACTGTTTGTTCAATGAAACCATAAACAAATGTGAAAATATGATTATTTGCAGCTAGAATTTGCAGTTTAATGATATAAATCATAATTCTTTTAATGACTAATGAGATGCTATACAAATGGGAATGTTTTTCAGGAGCAGTATTTTTGTTTGTGATGCTACTGTTACTGTGACACACAGTCAAAGTCAATAAAGAAGAAATAAAAATTCTTATTGTCACTTTTATTATTCTCAAAATAATACTACAGAATATCGTGATGAAACTTTACTTCCATATCGACCTAATTTCCATCTCTTGAGGGCATTTCTTCTCTTGAATCTCTTTTTTTCCCCTCCCTCTGTTTATAAAATAACTTCACAATAAACATGTAGGTTAAAGGAAGTCGTGTCTTTTCTCTATGCTCTCGTTGGAATCTAGAGAATCACAACGGTGTGTTCACGGACGCTGGGTTCAAGGACATCCGTCCATACCACTACTGGGATGCTGCCAAACGGGGTTTGGATCTGACTGGACTTCTGGATGACTTGGAGGTGAGGAGGAACTGACGTTTGTTTGTCACATCGGCTGCCATCATAACGGCCGTTCACTGTTAAAAAAATATCACGATACAAGCATTTCATATCAGTCGATATCAATAATTACTGATTATTTTGTTTGAAAATAGGCACATATCACACCTGGTATTGTTATCACAACATTTAACATTATCACTGTTGCAGAATTTTCTAATGTGGTGAACGGCTTTGTTTTCATTTGGTACAAACTCACAGACTGTGTAAGTCCTTAGAGACATAAATGCAGAGGAGCTTCTATTTTAACACATATCTAGGCCTAAGTCGCATAAGCAATTAATCACATGATTAATTACAGTGAAGTCAATAATTTCCATTTGCCTGATTTAATGTTTTTCTCTCTTTCTATTAAAAACTAGATGACAAAAGCTAGTTTTGGTCTCAACTAGCCAATTTTTTGAAGGATGATTTTGTTTACAGAGACTTCATAATTAATTTTATTGTTTCTGTTGTTTTGTTTATTCATTTAGGATATTTTAACATTTCTTCCAGTTCCAGTGTTAAATGTTCATTAGAATTTAAAGTTGATCGATCTTTCAGAATGTGTTTTTGTGTTATTGTGCTATTACTACCATTATATTATTTGAAAATGGTCTCAAAACAGCAATGTTATAGTTTATCGCAAAAACTTCTGGGACAATTTATCATTCAATAAAATTTGTTATTGTGACAGGCCTAATCATATCATATTAATTTCATGCAATAAAAACAAGTCCCAAACAAAAACTGAAGGAAATTTTCATATCTCTCTTTACTTGCAAGTTAGTTTTGCCTTATTTCAGGATATTTCCACTAGAAACTACACCAGATAAACCTGATGGAATTTTGTTTTTGCAGTAATAAAACCTTTGTGCAGCTTAATCTTTTATCATATTGTTACATCAACTCAAGAAATTCAGTAAAAAGCAACAAAAATACACCATAAATTTTATTGATTTTGTTTGAACAGAAAGCTCCAGAACACTCCATCTTCGTCCTCCATGCTTGTGCTCACAACCCGACCGGCACCGACCCGACCCAGGAGGAGTGGAAGACCATCGCAGAGGTCATGAAGGTAAAACATGGAGCTGCTGATTTAGTTTGTATGTTAAAGTCGCAGTTTCACTGTTATTATTCCTCTCTTTCTTTGTTTTCCAGAGGAGGAAGTTGTTTCCGTTCTTTGATTCAGCTTACCAAGGTTTTGCCTCTGGTAACCTGGAAAAAGACGCCTGGGCGATCCGCTTCTTCGTCTCGCAGGGCTTTGAGCTCTTCATCGCTCAGTCTTTCTCCAAAAACTTTGGCCTCTACAGTCAGTAGACGTCATGAACAGCATTTATTCAGATCTGTAAGTTTAGAAAGCTAATATTTCTGCCTGGTTCTCCTAGATGAGAGGGTGGGGAACCTGACGGTGGTTTCCAAGGACAACGAGAACCTGACCCGCGTTCTGTCCCAGATGGAGAAGATTGTGAGGACGACCTGGTCCAATCCGCCATCTCAGGGAGCGCGAATCGTCAGCAAGACCCTCAACAGTCCTGAGCTGTTTGCAGAATGGTTCGTTGGCGTCACTGTTGATGTGTTTTTGAGACATTCAGCTGTTCTCCACATGAATAGAAATCAGAATTAAAGGGAACCTTTTAACCAAAATTCACATTTCCCAGGTTTCGTATGTCCATTTGGGTCTCTACTGCTTAAGGAAAACCCACCCAGGCATATTTTGGCAATAGGTTAATGTTTTTTGGTGTGTGGAGAATGAAAAAGCTTTCCAATAAATCATATTCAGCGTGGACTTTGCCGTTACCTAGCAACCCCAGTGGAACCCACCCAGTTACCTATGCAACCCAAACTGAGTTCCAGCTCATTTGGTTAGCTGGTTTTACTGCTGTATGAACTGTACAATGGCTGCTGGAAAAGACAACAATTTTGTTGTTGACTTACCATCCAGAAACCACTTGCTGCTTTCTTGTTGATTGTGCAGGAGGCTCCACTTCTGTTTTTCAAAGATGTAGGGTAGGGTTACCCTACCCTAACCCTAACCCCTAACCCTAACTTGTTCAAGGAAGCATAATGGGTGAGCTTTAAATTTTCTGTTGACTTATTTTTCTTGTGTCCCCGTCCCTCCAGGAAGGACAACGTGAAGACGATGGCAGACCGGGTCCTGCTGATGAGGGATCAGCTGAAGGGCAAGCTGATAGCTCTGGGCACTCCAGGAACCTGGGACCACATCACTCAGCAGATCGGGATGTTCAGCTTTACTGGCCTCAACCGTGAGTAGAAGAAACACACACACACCAACACAACAGCTTCTTTCTTGGTCCTCAGTGTGGATAAGCAACACCTGTGCACTGCACTAACATGCTAGCAAAAAATCTGGAACAGCTTCACTCTATGAATCAGCGTTAAGGTATTTACATAACTCTGTGTGTGTAAATGGGTTTTTAAAAAGGGTGTGGAACATCAGCCACTAATGTACACGTCACGGCAAAGCCAGGTCCTATAGAGGCACATTTCTACCCCGCCTGTGCTTTTACATATCTATCACAGCCGTTTTAACTTCCTGGTGCATTCAGTCCAAACCACACACTAGATTATTTTCATGAAAAATACCTCTAAAGTGAATAATGTAATATGTTTTATTATCAAATGTCACCGACGGCTTCGTCAGCACTATAATATAATATTGATAAAAACTTTGCTAATTCCGCTTGCAAATTATTTAACTAATTATTTAACGAGACTTTTTCCCCATGTTACAAGTGAAATAATCTGCCAGTCAAACAGGTTCTTTTTCACCAATATTAAGGAATTATTACCTTAAAACAGGCTTACTTGTAAGTCACTTAACTTACAAGTAACTTGCTGAAAAGTTGTAAGTTAGTTTTGTCTAAGATATTTACACCAGAAACTAGACCAAAAATACTTGGTAAGATTTTGTGTTTTTGCAGTGCAGACATCCTGCAAGCTGTCACTGCTTCCATCTTTTCCACATAGTTGTTGTTTTGAATGCCACCACATTTTTATTGTGGGAACAAAATGACAGTCCTTGAATCAATCTCAGGTATTCTGTCCAGTTCTTTTAAAGCTGTTATGGTTTTTTGTGTGCTGCAGCCAAACAGGTGGAGTACTTGATCAAAGAGAAGCATGTGTACCTGATGGCGAGCGGTCGCATCAACATGTGCGGCTTGACCTCTAAGAACATCGACTACGTCTCTCAGGCCATCCACGAGGCCGTCACCAAAGTCCAGTAAACGTCCACACTCCTAATCGCTACTGTATCCACAGGAAGTACTGTCATGTCTGCACCTCAAACCTGCTCATCTTCTCCTCTGATTGGTTGAAAAGTGACAGGTAAACCAATTAGAGGCCAGGTGTTTTTTTTTTTTCCTTTGTCCCATCAAGTTTCTGGAATGAGCACAGTAAATTATTCCCTGTCAGCAGATCTCTATACCTGGATGCTACAGTCAGATTGTAGTTAGTTGTCTCCAGATGTTAGTGCAAACCAAAATATTTTAGCTGAAAGTGTAATCGGTTTTAAACTGAGCTGTAGAATAAAACTATTGTGCTTCCTCTGTAGACGTGGAACAAAAGCCAACGGTAAACTTCAAGGTTCGACTATTTCATGCTTATGCACTGAACTGCAGCTGTGACAAATGACAAGTAATGAAGAAAATTATATTTTCCTATTTTAAACCATTTCAATTTACAAATATTTTAGCTTGTATTTCTGTGTGTATTGCAGCAGCACATTGTTGGCATCCATTTCTGGAGTAATTTTACTTAATATTGATGAGGAAATACGAGACGCACAAACATTTGTTCTTTTTTTTTCATGGTTTTTCTCTAAAGAAGTTGCGTTTGCATCAGCAGCTCAGCAGTGATCTTCTCTGTCGTGACAGGATGAAGAAGAAAAACCGGTGCCTGATCTAGGTTTTGCCATCTTAGCATCGTTTTCATTTATCCGTTAGCTTCTTTAAGCCCCTCTGTGCCAACAGAAGAAAATCACCTGCCTCCTCACTGTTACTTAAACGTTTCCCTGCAGTGCCCTTAACTGTTTTCACAAAGACACTCAGACACACTCTCATCTTGTGCCAGTGTTTGTAAAGGCATGTTGCAATATGTTCATGCGTAAATAAATTATTAAACACACATACCATGTCGTTTCTATTGAGTGTCTTATTTTTCATGTAGTTTTATGCAATATGACAAAAGTTATATTTGAGACACATTAATGACAAATCGTAATCCCTTCTGCTAAAAGTTTTCCTTCTAAGGAAGTGCTTCTGATTACAGCAGTTCCTCTTTATGAGCAAGCATGAGGGCACAGTGGAGAGAAAAATTCTCTTTTTAGAGGAAGGAACCTTTTCCAGCAAAACCAGCTTTGGTTTCGGTTTGTTACTATCATTTGGAGTTCAGAGGACAGAAAGACGTTTGTATGATATAATCTGACTGGTATGTTGTTGCGCAACACCCCCCCCCCCCCCCTCCTTTCTGTCTCTACTGTCTCACTCTCTGCTTCCTCTTCTGAGAGGGGAGATGTGCTACCAGCTCTCCTTCTAACGGGTTAATTGAGTTTTCTAAATCTGCTGGGATTTACCCTGTCCAGAACTGAAGTAAACTCTGTTTAAGCTGGTTTCGAGAAACGATTCGCCTGGTTTTCTGACGGCCTACATCCAGGTGTCCCACCCTTCTTCCCCCTGTGAATTAGCCAGACTGAGCAGCCTACAGCCAACTAGTTTCACAGAGCACACCTGTTAACGGTCGCTCGTTCTCTATTTTACAACTTGCATTTGTTATTGAACCAGGTAGGTTTTAGTGACTCGGGCGAGTCCCAAGGATGACGTTTTAAATTTGGGCTACCAGCAACTTAAAAACATTTTAAACTTTTTCCTCTCCAGAATCAAACATCACAGCTATTTTACAACCATCAAAGAACTTTAAGGTGACTCATTAACTGAATGTCCACAACATCTTTTAGATTTTCTTTATGCTAAATATTTTTATTAGTAAGGCAGTTTTGCAAGGGTCAGTACAGCTTAATTCAGTAGCAGAAATAATCAAATAAGTAAAATCAATCATCTAGTCTATCTTTCCCTACTGCTGATACTAAGAACTAAAAAAGGAACCTTTGAGAGAGACGGACGGAGTTTGGCGTTTCGAACCCCAGACCTGGCTTGATGATGAAGAAGGTGTTGCAGCAGGAGGAAGATGTTGATCAGCGAAGGCAGGGACCCCTGCAGGTCTGATGAGCCTCCTCTCTGCATGGATGGTGAGGTCACACAGGACTTGGTGCTGGCAGGAAAAAAGGCACCAGTTCTTCTTCTTTGTCTTTGCCTTTGTCTTTATCTTCATCTTTGTCTTTGGGGTCTGAACCCAGCTGATGAGAGAAGTGCGATTTGAAGCCACAGATTGCAGGGCTGACGGGTTGGTCTCCATGAGAAGGTCAGTCTTCGGCTCTGTGGCCCCGGCTCTTCTTCAGCTGCAGAGTTCTTTGTCCATCTCGATCTTGGCTCGAAGCTGCCCGGAGGATCCAACGAAAGGTTCCTCTTTTGCACCCACCTTATATAGGGTTTATCCACCCTTTTGGTGCGTTTTCATTGGCTGTCTGCTTAGACAGATGACCTCACATCCATCACTGTCCTTCAGACATTATGTCCTGATGTCTGTGCTAATGTCTCAGGGTTGCTCAACCTCCTATGTCCGTTGTCTTCACAACCTTTCACCTAAATAAGGCGTTGATCATCTCTGCTCTCCTGTTAGTTCCTTGCCTTTCACCTTTCACCTACTCTCTACCTCCAACATATCAGTGATGTTTAATTGCAGTTACACCTTTTACACCATTTCAAGTTCAATGTCAAAATCACATTTATATCACATTTATTTTCTTCAGCTTCTCTGATTTATCATTCATTTATAATTTTATAACCATAACTTATATCACATTTATTTTCTTCAGCTTCTCTGATCTATCATTCATTTATGATTTTATAACCATAACTTATTAGTTACTCTTATTATGATCTTAATGTGAGTTATTACAGATGTTTTTCTGAAAAGAAACCAAGAATAATACATGATTCTAATTATTTGATGCCAAAGTTACAGTTACTTGTTTTTCTTGTAAGTGTTCTCACAAATGTAAGTGTAAATATTATTACAAGTAAACCAATATTAATATAAGTATTTTACTTTGAATCTTATCAAATTACCAAAATGTTTAGATTTAATTCTTTAAAACTTTCATGCTTTAAAATAAGAAATAGTCTCAGCTATTTTTATAAATCTGCAGGCTGGAAACTTCCTCTTTTTCCAGGAAACCTGCTTTTCCTGTTCCATGACTCTCTCTGACTGACTATGATTTCTTATGATTAGATAGAGAAAAGTAGAATTAAAGCAAAGTTTGCATGAGACAAAAACAACACACACAACCAGATTTATTTTATTGACACCTAAGTCTACTGTTGGGCCTAGATGTCACTTGAGTGATTCATTTTAAAGATAACTTTATTTATTATTACTGTTAAACTTAAATCTCCAGCATGGGGAAGTGGGATGAGCTCGGATTTTCTTGACAGGTACCACATTACAGAAAGGCTCCTCTTGTGGATGGTTAATAAATATGTTATTAATTAATCTCTAAGCACTTTGTAAAGCATTAATAAATGTTTATAATCTATTAATTAAGGGTAAGAAGGAGACAAATTGGTTATGGGTTTCTAGCCAAATCTGTTAACATGTATTATTTCATCTGGAGTTGCTTTACCAAACATTTAAGACTATGTTCTTCTCATCCTTACTTAGTGCATTATAAACAGTTATTAGTGATTTATAAAGTGTTTGTAAATCTATTAGTAACTAGCCAAATATGCTATGTGAGATGTGCTGATTGGCTTTAATGCAGAAAAGTGACTCAGCAGCTTTGACCCTCAAAGAAAAAGATCGCTGCTCCCTTCCTCTAACATTAGCCGATGAGTCAGACGGCACCACTCCCAGCTTTTTGACTTTTATCTGCTTGTGGGTCAGACTTTTCATTAAGACCGCATTTCTGTTTTTAAAAATAGATCTAATGTAATATTCTAAGTTTAAACGTAACTGTAGGCAGAAAATCACAATAACAGAAATTAAGGGTTTCAAATATTCATTTGTGTGTAATTAATTTATATAATGTTAAAGTTCAGGAACTTTTCAATAGTATTCTAATTTATTGAATGGGTGATGGAGTTAGGCAGCCTAGAGAAGGAGATATATTAGGAAATATCTTCCTATTTTGTTTCCTATATCCTTGATATAACTTGTTGCAAACTCCAAACAGAATTTCTAACAATTTCAAATAAAATTAGGAAAGATTCAAGAGTCATGAATATTTCTGCAAGGCTAGCTGCCAGCACTGCCTTGCAGAAAAAGATTACAGCCGAAAAGAAATAACCTGAAATAAATTAAATTAAATGAATTGATGCGATTGAAAATGCAGGATCAGTTCAGCCATTAATACAACTGTTAAGTTATTTTATTAAAATAAATATATATATACAGCTCCAGAAAAAATTAAGAGACCACTTAAAATTTTGAGAGCTGCCCAGACTCAAGCTGCAAACTAAACTTGCTCATCCATGTTCTCATGAACATGTTTTGGACGCTCTTTCATAAGGGGCAATACTCAAACCTTTCCTGCATTAACTGCAGAATTAAAGGGGCAGCATTTTGTTCTCCAGTCACATAATGCCATTTTATTGCACAATCAAGTACGGTAACTATATTACTTTCAGTTGTTATAAAAATTTTGTATAAATCAAATATGACTTCAAACAAAATTGACAGATGTTTACTAACCGTTTAACAATGTTTTTTACCAATGTTTCACTGAGAAGTAGCTCATATAGTGAGCTCAGAAGATGCACAAGTTAGCATTTGCTAATCTGCTAGTCTGAAGGAGCTGAATTGGGGGAGTCGTGGTGAAGCTCAGAAGCTTGGAAACTTCAGTTCGTAGGAGGAGCAGCCCCTCGAAGGCGGGGCTAAGTCCACCCAGGTGTTTTGCACATCTGAATGGTTGCCATGGAGATTAAAGGATTTCTCAAACATGCATGAAAGAATCAAGGCAACTTTCCAGGTTTGTGTTTGATGAGGAAATAATGTTATAACATGATGTAAAGCTTAAAAACATCAGAATTTCACTGACACTGGAAGAGTCAAAACAAACCAGTGAAACTACTTCAAAGCAGGACAAACCGGAGCTTAACGTCGCTGCAACCATGGAAACCCAGTCAATGAAGCTCTTTCTGAAACGTTTCTGAGCTGATCTGAAGGCTAAATGATCTGATGGCTCCAGTCACTCTACTGGCACTCTCTACAAACACTTCCACTTTGTTTAACAGCTGATTGTGAAATAGAAATGAATATAGAAGATGATCAGTTTCAAGCTATTAAAGACAAACATTCAGCTCTTTGTTTAATGGATCTGCAGGCAACTGGTTGATCCTGAAATCAGAAAGAACATCAAGCTGAAAGAACATAAAGACAAATTGATAGAAACATTTAAACAATGGGAAAAACATAATGAAAATACCAAGATTTTCCACCTTGGAGCTAAATCAAGACCATAGTTTTTAAAAGAAAAATTTAAACTGAAACTAAAACAATTTGAAACAGAAAAGATTTGAACCTGAACAATTATTTTGAAACAGAAGAGACATAGTAGATTTGAAACAAAAATATTCAAGCTGAAAAAAGTTTTGAATTTGAAAAAAAAAAGATTTGAAATAGAAAAAAAATTGAAACAAAATTATTTTGAAACTGAAAAAAAGTTTTGAACAAAAAAAGTTTGAAAATGAAAAAAAAGATATGAAATAAAAATATTTAAACTGACAGAAAAAAACTGTAAAATGAAAATATAGCAGAGCAAAATCAGGGGCATAAAGTTTTTAAAAGAAAAAGTGAACTTGAAGCAAAAAAGTTTCGAAACTGAACAATCATTTTGAAACTGAAAAAACTTTTTAAACTGAGAAATTATTTTTAAACAGAAGAAAAAGATTTGAAACAAAAATATTCAAGCTGAAAAAAGTTTTGAATTTGTATAAAACAGATTTGAAATAGAAAAAGATTTGAAGCAAAATTATTTTGAAACTGAAAAAAAGGTCTGAACAAAAAACAGTTTGAAGCAGAAAAGAAATTAACATTTGAAACTGAAAAAAAAACGCAAACTGAAAATGAAGATTTCAAACTGAAAAAATTATGTGAAACAGAAAAAAATTTCAAAACTACTTTTCTGATTCAAGGATTCCTTTCAGTTTCTTTTTTTTTTCACTTTCATGTTTTATTCTTTTGAACAAACTTTATGGTCCCAATTTAGCTCCATACATAACTCCATACCCTTCAATATAAACAGAAATGTTCTTGGCAGACAGAAAAAGAAAACATATTTAGAGATTACATTTTGTGGTTTTAATGTGTAAAGACAATTCACGAAGCAAAGCCTGACCTCAGGAACATCAAATCAAAGTGAGCAGTGGTGTTTCGTTGAATGTCTCCTGGAGCTGCAGGTACCAAACAGCAACATGTTTGGAGTCTTTGGTGTGTTTCCTCTGTACCAACATTCCTGTTATCTCCACCCAGGAAGTGCATGAAAACTTAGTCATTCATATTTTTTTACATTCAGTTAGTCCTTCATAAATACTTAAAGTATTCAAAATTTTTTCTCAGCAAATATTTCCATTGACATGAAATGTACACCAAGATGTCGATAACAACTGAAACCACCCGTACATGCAATTTAATCAAAGCAAATTACTCAAATAATGAAGCTATGGGCAGAGAATTAAATGATACAGTAATAAACTATTGAAGACGTAGTTCCCTTTTAGGATGGTGTGTTTGGAGTGATGTGCAGATATCATTATTTACTATGACTAGACTAAACTCCTAGTATTTCTATGGCTTTAATAAAATCTTTAAACAAATTTTATGGGGGAATCTTACTGCAACAAGTCGAGAGCACACATTTCCCGTCTGAAAACAAACTTCATCTCTCAAAACTTCTGCTCCTTTTCAAATATTCACTGCGTTCTCTCAAACCTTTCTCCTCTCGCCCAAAACTTGTCTCTGCTTGGATCAAATCTCTGCTTGCTTGCAAATCATTTTCTGCTCTCTCTCGAAACAAAAAGCTTTGTGGCCTGGCAACCGTCTCAGCCAATAGAATGAAAAGTAGAAAAGCGCAGTAGAGGGTGCAATAACGTCACACAGAGAGTGAGCTCAGTGTTTTGCCAGCCGCCATAAAGAAGAAGAAGAAGTGTTCAGCGTTTACTGAAGTAAACATGGATGCTAACAGTGGACCATAGCTTACAATTTTGAATTTGTTGTCCGACCAGAGCCAGCACATTAACAGCTTAACCCTCATTATAGTCCGCCATGGTTGTTTTTCGTTCAGGTCGGATGAATGCGACCTGGACGTTCAGGTTTATTTCAAAAGATCGGATATATATCGGATATCCAAGTGGCCCGGGTCAAATTCTAAAACAAAAAAATCCGACCTGTGTTGTTCAGACTCATGAAAAGATCAGATACAGATCTCATTAAAGCAAAAAATCGGAATTGGGTCACTTCCGGGCTGCAGTGTGAAGGCAGCCTCTGATCCCTTTGTATGTGGATTATTTGTGTTGTTCCCATCATCTGTTGTGACTTTCATGTCAATAGAAATATTAGAAATCCCCATCGCATGCCAGCTGTCTGTGAAAAATGTGGAGTGGTAAAGATGAGAGGCTATTGTTTATTTCTAATTCACAACCTGAAGTCAAAAAAATGATCTTATTGACCAGCAAACTCCGGTAGGTTTCGTTTAAAGTCACCGTCAGTGCGCGTGTGTGTTTTCAGATTAAACTCTGATAGTTGTAGTCTTTATGAAGCCATCAGATGATGGCGTCTTCTGCTCTGTTTCAGTCACTGCTAGGTTTTGACCAGCGGCTGCTCTGAAATGTCCTCTGGGGTTTTGTCTCCTTCACGGGACTTTTTCCGTTTCTTGTGACCTGAGAGGAGAAGAAAAGTTCATTTTAAAAAAATGCATACATTATTTTTATACATATTTTGGTACAACCGAGTTCATTTTCATTAAACCTATTATAAAATTAAAGTTCAGAAAATGTCCAGTATGTAAGAACACTACATTTTTCTAATTTCATTCAGTAAATTAGATCTATTTGTTGATTTTTGGGCCTGCAAAGAGTTAAAAGAGATGTTTGGTGGGTTTTTTTTAAATCAATATTGGAAAACATCAACCATTATGTTTTTATCATAATATTTGTAGCTACTGATTCTGATCACATTGTTTCTGTTATTTAAATCTCATTAGGAGCAACAAACTTTCTGCACCAGCCTGATCTTGCGCCGCTCCTCTGTAATGTGGGAGTCCCACAGGGCTCAAATCCTGGCCCACTTCTTTTCTGTCTCCATGTTGACAATATTTCTTTTCACTGCTTAGAAAGCAGTAGGATATATACAGAGTTGGATAGTAAATAATTACATTTATTCAATTACATTTACTTGGTTAACTTTAATGGGGAAAAAAATACTTTTAGGAGTATTTTTACTGCACTGTGCTTTTTACTTTTACTTCAGTAATTTTACTATGAAGTATTTCTACTCGAGTAAAATTTCTGGATTTTCTACCCAAACATGTTCTAACCAAAAATTCACTAGACCTGCAGTTTTTGTTAGTTTCTGAAGTTTTATATTGAAAGAAACGGATTTGTAAAAATTTTGTTTTCTCTGATTTTATTTTTTGCTACTTATATGAATTATTGTCATTTTCACCCTTAAAATACCAACATTTCTACTTAACTTTATATTTTGGTCTGTCTGATTATGTCATTTTTTAATATTAGATGATTGATCATGAGTAGATTTTTCACCAAATATGTTTCTATTCTTACTTGAGTAATTTCTTGGACGGCTACTTTTTACTTTTACTTGAGTAAAAATACACTGCCTGGCCAAAAAAAAAGTCGCCACCTGGATTTAACTAAGCAAACAGGTAAAAGCCTCCTATTGGATAAGTACTGCATAGGCGATTATCTTTCAGCTGGCAGCAAGTTATTTAACCCCAGCTGATGCAATGAGTAACTCCTCATTTCTTAAACAACCATGGCAAAAGACACATCCTGTGGTCGTGGAAAAGACGTTAGTCTGTTTAAGAAGACGTTTTTTACGATTCAGTTTCATCTCTGATGGTTAGCTTCTGATTGAACCTTTACAGGAAGTGACCTCACAGCGACATATGAGAAAGAGAGACTAACTAAGTTTGAGTAGCAGTTTCTTGCCCAGCGTGTCCTCTGAGCCGCTCAGCGACATGCTGCTGATGAAAGGCGATGTGTCTGTTTCTATGGGAACCGCGGCCATGTCTGAAAAACAGAGACGGAGATCTGAATGTTCCTGGTTATCAGGACAGGACACATTAAAGCGACATTTTTTTTGACTGAAAAGGCATAATGTGACAGCAATACATAACAACCAGAGTCGTCTAAGTGTTTTCATTAATCACATCGTAAGTTTTATTCGTAAACCTCTTCACTGTTGATTCTGTGAGTTATTCTGGCTTCTTTTTGAAATGCAAAATGCCCATGAAGCATTATTGTAACAGACGATGAACCAAAGTTTTCTTCGGGGTCAGAAGCACATACTTGTAAGTAGGGCTGGACAATATGGCTGAGAAACCTGTCACGAAATAAGCATTTCATATCAGTCAATATCAATACTTATTGATTAATTTTATGTTTTAAATATCTGAAATATTACAGTTTTCACTTCACGCTGTTGTTTTTTTATTTTTAGGAAGTTATCAGGCACAGTGGCAAAACCTTAAACTGTTGCTGCACAAGTTACTCAACAAGCTGTTGCTAAGCAACAAGAAAGTGAGTGAGTGAGTTAGTTGCTAAGTAGCCAAAGAGTGAGTGAGTGAGTTAGTTAATGTCACCCACCTTACTTAGCTGGCCGTGAGAAGTTGAGGGCCTACATCTCCCAGAATGCTGTGCGGTTTTGGATCAGAGTTCAGTGAATATTCTATATTTTGAATATTCTATAAGATGGATTACCTTTTGATACTGTTCAGATCATGTGCCTATCGCAATGTATATTGTTGTTGAATTATTGTCCAATCCTACTTGTAAGTAAATCAACATCAAAGGTGCTGTTTCTTTTATCACATCATAAATTAAAGAAACAGAAAAACTGTAAAATACATTTTTGGTATAAGGTGCCTTCTTCAGAGACCTGGAGAATGTTTAAAGTTTAGTGACTTCTCATTTTTCGAGGCAATGGTATTGGTATAAATGTTTATCACATAAACCCACAGAAACACAAAACAATAATGTAGTGGCCATTGTTTGCCAAACCAAACATCCAATGAAAGTCCCATCAAGCCACTATAAGGCACTGGGGTCCAGTTTTCTGTACGCAGGCAAAAGAAGGTTTATTGTCCAAACTTGTTGATTGTTCTGGATGATTTATTTCCTACATTGTTTCAGCAAACAATTACAGAGTTCAAACTTTCCTTTGTTCTCATGCTACCTCTCTTGCTCTGGTAAAAACCATAGGCCCCAAACCCAAATGCCTGCTGGTCCTTTACCAGGCCCCTACACTTATAGAAAGTGGACTGACCCACCTTACTTCCTGTCTGACTCAGAAAGAACAAATAAGAAAAATAATAAAACAAAAGATAAATAGAATCAACTATTATTAACCTGTAAATAAACTCTGTAAATAATACAAAAAATAGAAATTTAAGAATAAACTAACAAAATTCAAATGGATAAAGAAATAAAGAATAAATAGCTCCAACAAAGATAATTTTATGTTCTTTAACATCCACAATTTGTTTCCTCAAGCTGGTTTTTACAGTGAGGAGTGGGACAAACCTGAGTGTGTGTCGGTCTCTGATCTGTCCTCTCGGATGTATGGGATCTCATCCATCCTGAGGAACACAGAATCACTGGGACTCTTCTGACCGTCAGACTTACTGCCTATAGCACAAACACGCCCACAGAGTCATCATTTAAAAGCAACGTGTATCCATCACAGTTCAAACATTGCGATTTGCTCATCTGGACTGGACCTGAACCTACACCAGAGGAGTCCAAACTTTTTGCCCTGAGGGACGAAATCGTCAAACTGAACGCACTTGGAGGCCACCTTTTTTTTTTGTTATTTACCTAGAAATTTCTTGTGTCTTTTCAATTTATCTCCTCAATAATAAACAAAATGTGAAATATCTTATAGAAACAAGAAAAACTGACTTTTGTAGAAGAGGGATAAGTAAATCATCGTAAATCTAGATATAAAGAATTATAAACTCTATTATTACCAGATAGGCATTTTTTTGGTTGATTGTGAACTAGATTTTTATTTTCGTCTAAGTTAAGTTAAAAAAGGATTAGTTATTCAGTGCTTGAGTAGTCTTTGTAGGGATTACTTTTTTACTTTTACTTCAGTAAAAGTATGCTGAGGCAGTGCTACTCTTACTTGAGTACAATGTTGCATGTATTCAGCCCAATTCTAAGCTGCAATCCACATCTGCCACTTTAATAATACTCAATTTTCAGGTGACAAGAAGGATTTTGTCCTGATTTTCTTTACGCCATATATTAATTAGATTTTGATGTCTATATTCTGACATGTGGGCTGCACGGTGGCGCAGTAGGTAGCACTGTTGCCTTACAGCAAAAAGGTCCTGGGTTTGATTCCCAGCCCGGGATCTTTCTGCATGGAGTTTGCATGTTCTTCCTGTGCATGTGTTGCCCTGCGATAGACTGGCAACCTGTCCAGAGTGAACCTCGCCTCTCGCCCGAAACATTCACTGGAGATAGGCACCAGCACCCCTCCTGACTCCATTAGGGACAAGGGTGTTAGAAAATGGATGGATGAATGCATTCTGATATTTACTTTTATACCCTCTGCTCATCTGGTCTCAGTTGTGGCCTTTTAAATGCGTGTTTGAGGTTACTAAACTGTAAATATTGTGTAAAATGACGTTTCAGGAAGCTTCTTTGTTTGTCTAGCTCTAATAATGATTCACATCATCTCCTATTGGATCCAGTCTGAACTGCTCACTTTCGGCAGACCTCCATGTGTCTCTAGAGTCAGATATACTTACGGACGATGCGGTTCTTCTCGTTCAGCACTGAGGTGCTGTGTGGGACGCTGGACTGTTGTCCTCTGGTGCGGGCCGAGCTGGGCCGGCTGGGCTCCCTGGGCGGAGGCAGCAGGGTGGCTGTGGTCGGCTCAAAGGGCATGAGCGTAGCAGCATTGCCTGTGGCTGAAGGGTCAGGGGTCGGGGTGTTGGCCTCTGCCAGGCGGATGTCAGCGTCAGGAGTTTGAGGGGAGGTGTCCATTCTAGTGGCTGTCAGCGCGTTCTGGTAGTGGCTACGTGTAATCTGAAACACAGAAGCAGAGGATTCTGGGTATTAATAAAGTTGAATGACTATATGGTGGCTTTTGTAATGTTACACAGTAAATAATTAACAGCATTAATTCAGTTTATTTAGCCTGTCATAGAGAAAAAATGTGGATGTTTATTTATTTAAATTATATTTTCACCATTTCTACATTTAGAAATGTCAGACTTCCAAACTAGATATTTAAATTACAAGATAAGTATTTTGTTTACAAACTAAATATTTAGTAAGGAAGCTAAATGTTTAGTTCCAAAATAAGTATTTATTTTTCAAGCTAAATATTTCCAAACTAAATATTTAGCTCACACCTAAATATTTAGGGTTACTATATTAACCCTATATTTACAAATGAAAGCTAAATATTTTGCAAGCAACCTAAATATTTGACATTTAACTTGTAGCTATTTAGTTAAATAGCTTGTAGCTAAATATTTAGGTCCAAGCTAAATATTTAATTTTCAAACTAAATATTTGAAACTCAGACTTAAATTTTAAGGAATTAAGCTAAATATGCTGTAAGTAACACAAATATTTAAAATTTACCTTGTAACTAAATAGCTTGTAGCTAAATATTTAGGTCCAAGCTAAATATTTAGCTAATACGCAAATTAGCTTCCCGATAAGCGGAAGTCAAATATCAAAATAAAAGCTGGGTTTTGCGGACCTCTAAACTAGAGGGACTGAATTGTTGCTCAAGTGATGTTTTAATCATTAATTATTCTCTTCTCGACATGTCCACCGTTATAGATGAAAACATAGGACGTGCCGATTTAAAGGCTACACAGACTCATGGCTTTAGCAACAGCTCGTGCATCAACGTCCACCAAAACACTTCCGGTTCATGATTGATTCGCTCAAATATAAAATCATAAGTACAGATAAAAGTGAAGTTCTACAAATACCCCAAACCTCCGTGTACCTTGATGATCTGCAGGGGGGTGAGCTGCCTCACGGAGTAGTCCGGCAGGTAGAAGTTCCCTCCTCCGTTCAGCTGACCCAAACTTCCGGCGTACAGCATGGACTCAGAGCTGTGAGAGGGCGATCTGTGGACTGTCAGGGAAAAAAGTGACCAGACAGGAACAACACAGGCAGAATATGCTGTTGCACATTTAAACCAATTTACATCCTGATTGGTTGAAGGTAGGCCGCTCCTGTTTGTGTTTAAATCTTATGTTGTGTTGGAGGAAACTAAACCTGTAACTCAAGTTTACTCGTCAGCTGTTATGCATAATTTCAAAGTGCATAGAGTTTTACCATGAAAAAACAAAGTTGATTTATTGTGGTTTTGTCTCTTTGGTGATTTTTGTTTGGTTAGTACGTAAGTGGTGGTGTGGGCCTCACAAACAGATTCAGCCTTCAGACCTGAGCCAGGCCGCCATCTTGGAGGAATCTGAACTTGGCTAGAAACTCACATTCCCTATTTATTCTGCCAGATGTCCCAAGTAATGGTGGAACTTAATCAAATTATTAATCGAGTTAATCCCTATATATATTAACAAAATAAGCAACATTTTCAATTTAAGCACACTTTTTCCTTCTAAATTATTGAGCAAAGTGATATATAAGCTCAACAACAAATATATTTGTTGTTTTTATATGCTATATAGGTAATTCAGCAATCAGATTGGGGCAAAGGTATTCAGCTTTCAAGTGTTTCTGGATCCCCTGATCATTCATGAAGTTTCTTTGAGAAAATGCTTTGGAAATGTGGACTGTGGTCGCTGACATTAGCGTTGGGGACGTCTGCGCTACTGCAACATGTTTAGCACTGAGATACTATTTGCCACACAAGCTCCTTTTTGCACAACTTGCACATAACCAAAGTCTTTTCCAGTGTCCCATCAGATAATGTTTTTAAGCAAAAACTCTGGCTGGAACCTTTGTGTGTATATATATAAAAATATGGTTAGTTGTGTTAGAATTTCTAACACGTTAAAATCTACATAATAAAATAATCGAAATAAAGATGTTATAGTCCCTGCCACAGTCCCAAGATGTTCAAAGACTCACAATCTGGCCTATGACGCATAATTTGGAGAATATAATTAAAATTGCTTGATCTAGCTTTGATACAGACTCTGTTGGAACATTAGCACACAGAACACACACATGTTCTGATGAGAACATGTGGGTGTATTTGTACCAGTTGACATGATGGCAGGTACTCCAAAATAAGAAAAAGCCCCATTCTCAAACTTCAGCGCTTCTTTGCCAAACTCCACCTCAACTCGGCCCTGAAAAACAAAACACCACAGTAACACTCATGCTGACATCACAAACACCTGTGCAGGTGAAGAGCAAGATTACAGTCGGTACCTGCAGAACTAAGATGAAGTAGTCGACCGGTTTGTTACGGTGGAAGAGGAAGTGGTGCTGAGCTTGTTTGTTCTTCTCATCGAATTTGAGTTCCTGGACCACACTGGGGTGCTTGATGAGCCTCAGCAGGATCTTCTCTGAGATGTGCGCAGGTTTAAAGGGCTCCACCTCTAACATAGGGTTTGCTTTAGTAACATGGCGCCATCTACCAATGTCTCAACATTGTAGTTTCAAGTTACAAAAGTAACGAGATTATCAATGTTATATTTTTTTAAAATAAACCAGAAAAGAAGTGCATGTATACAAACATTTTTAGTCTCTTTTCTAGAAGACATATGTGTCAAACTCAAGGCACGAGGGCCAAAACTTGCCCGCCGTAGCTTTTTATGTGGCCCTTTAGACTCATAAGTAGAACCATCAAAATAACAGTGTGCTTATGCGCTAATGCATAATTGTGAGTTTATTGTAGATTTTTCTCAAAAATCCCATCCCAACAGTATGATACTGCCACCACCATGTTTCCCCATTGGCATAGTGTGTTCTTTGAATAACCATTTCCTGCTTGTGTGTTGGATTAAGTTTGGAAACAGCTGCAGGTGCCTGGGGGGATACCTGTGGAGAGGAAGCGATGTGTTGCCAGGAGCAGCTGAGGGGAAATCTTGACTTTCATTTCATTTTCCGACAGTTTGAAGATGGAAAAGTCCTGCTGCTTCCTCTCATGGTGGGAAACCCGCCGCTTTGTCCGGTTATCAGCTGCGGCATAAACCAGCAGACACAAAATGAGTGTAAAATCATCCAGCTCCTCAGAATCCCATGCTAACTTCTCAAACAGTACAACCAAGCGTGTGTGTGTTTGCATACATACTGTAGAGATCCGTCTCATCAAGAATCTCCGACTTGATGATCTCCTCAATCACGTCCTCCAAGGTGACGATGCCCATCACCTCGTAGAACGGGTCGCCCTCGCCCTCGTTGTTCACGCGCTGCACGATGGCCAGGTGAGACTTTCCTGTGATCACAACAAATGGTAAATGGTAAATGGACTGAACTTATATAGCACTTTTCCAGTCATTTTTTGACCACTCAAAGCGCTTTACACTAGAGTCACATTCACCCAGTCGCACTCACAAGCACGCACACATTTATACACCGATACGCAGATCGGTGGGCAATTTGGGGTTAAGTGCCTTGCCCAGAGGCACATCGACATGTGGCAGGAGGAAGCTGGAATCGAACCTACAACCTTCCGATCGCAAGACGGACGACTACTCTACCAAAGAGCCACAGTCGCCCTCACAGTAACTTTCACCCAAATAATCACAGCTGGGTAGGAACTAGTTACATTTACTTGAGTAGATTTTTTTTTGTTTTTGATTTTTTTTTTAAATGTACTTTTAGGAGTATTTCTACTAGGCTGTACTTTTTGCTTTTACTTCAGTAATTTTATTATGAAGTATTTCTACTGTTGAGTAAAATTTCTGGATTCTTTACCCACTGAATGAAAAACAAACATGTTTTAACATAAAATTCACCAGACACAGACACACACCTGCAGTTTTTAGTTTTATAAGTTTTTTATTGAAAGAAAATGATTTGGAGTAAACAAAAAAAGTCTAATTTTAGATTTTTTGTTACTTACATAAATTATTGTCATTTTGGTCCTTAAGACACCAAAATTTTCACATAATTTTATATTTAATCGATGATGTTATTTTAAAATATTGAGTCTTTTTACCAAAATCTTTTTGCTTTTACTTGAGTAAAATCAAACTTAAGAAAAAGCAGCTTTAATAAAAGTTCAATCCAAACTTGTACACTTGCATTATTCCTCCTAATTAAAGCAACACAACATAATTCTTCCTAATTGTTGTCTATGTGCTTGAGTTGTGCATTAAATACAATAATGTTTATCAATTAAAAACAAAAGATATGAAAGATATGTTTTAAATTCTTTAGTTTCTGAACAAGTTAGAATGTTACATAATGCCAAAAAGAAAATATGATTTATTATTCAATACTGACGTGTAATATCATGGCCATTTTCCAGCCTAGACTAGAAGTGTTACCCACAAAACACAACTTATAAAGTAACTCTTCACATTGTCCAGCATCCAAGAATTTTAACTGAAAGTTGGCTGGAAGGAAAAACTCTGGTTCACAAACAACAAGAATAACTGCAGTCTTGAAGGAATCAACTTGTGCAGTGAAAAATAATTATCAGTGAGAAAAAATGTATTCTTATGCAAAACATAAGATGAGTAACTCATTATGAGAAACCCAACAGATAATATAAAATTGGAGTCATCAGACTTTCATGATGTATTTAATTTGAGTTTATTATTGAATATATTTGTACAATAACTGAGCAGCAACAATGGAGAAATGCTCTCCTCTGCCAAACACCATTAAGCCAAAACTTCTGAATGAGAGTTGAATTATGCAAAAACTAACGGAGAATATTAAACGAGCAAAGAGACCAGACAGCATGAAGGGCATGAAGTGAAAATGCAGCAAACTGAATATTTTATGAGGTTTTCCATTCCACGACAAACAGCAGAGGGCGAATGGTTCAGAAAAGACATTTCAAAAAGTTCAGTGGCAAATGACATAAAAAGAACAGATTTTTAGGCTCTGCAGTCAGTCTAAATTAATTATTATTTTTTAAAATCAGTTTAATTGATGGCTGCATTCGGAATTGGATTAAATATTCCTCATCTAGGATGTGTTTGTCTAGTTCACGCTGAAGCTGCTCGTCTCCATACCGGCACTTTGCTGCAGTTGTTGTTCACAGCAAGGGGGGCTGTTACTTGGCAACTTGCAGCCTGTGATTCACACTGCTTAGCATTCAGGCCAAATATTCGCTCTCCTGATTCTGCTGCATCTCGTCACTACTGTGAAACCTGGCCGTGCTGAGGATCCTAATTTAATCCACATGAACGGCATTTCAGCGTCTAGTCACTGAATGGGTGACATTGTGTCCCAGTGCCTCCAAAATAATTAGATTTCTACACTGTAAAACATGTGAAGGTGGTTTAACTTGAAAAGGAAAGTCAACCTGCTGCCTGGAAAATGCAATTAAAGTCACAAGAAAATTGTTTTGGTTTTAACTCAGAAACTAAAGTTCATGAAGTTGATTTAACAACGAGAGACAAGTTGTCTAAACATTGATTTTTAAGTTCATTAATCTTGAATTGTGAGTTTTAACTTAATGCTGCAATTTAAACCAAACAATTATTTCACAATATTCAAGGAAAAAAAACTGGCCTCACCTGGTTAAAGAGCCACATTTCTCTATTATTTTACTCACAATATCAAGTTAAAATAACTTATTTTACTTTAGAATAATTTAAATTCTTGTTTCAAATTGCATGAACAAAATTTCTGATCTGTAATGAATTTTATTAAACATCACATTTATTTCAGCTCAGAAACATTTAGTGTGAACAGGACATTATCCTCAAGCTTTAAAATAAACTTTTGCCTTAATAAAACACAAGAGTCAGATCAATGTAACGCTCTTCCATCTCAGGATACAGAAACAAGTCGCTAAGCATTCTGGGAAATAGTTCCCACTCCTGTCTTTTGATGAAGTTTAGACTAAATCATTGTGAGAACAAGACCATTGAAGGAGCTTTCAGTCATTTTTGTTTTGTTTTTTCTTCTGTAGGATTCTCATAGTAAAGAGGAAAAACTGGCTGCATTTTCTGCTGCAGTGGCAGGAAGCATTCCTGCAGAGGGCAAAAGAGATAATCCTCTATGTAGATTATCTCATCCAGGTCATCTACATGCAGAAAGCCTGATTACTTTTAAAAGGAACAATTGTGATTATGTGGCTGGTTCAATATTTATTCAACTTCTGGAGCTCCTAAAAAAAATCACTGCATGTTTAGAAGATTGGCAAAGTCTCTGCATTGTTAAAAAAAAAAAAAACTAAATAAAAAGACTAATAATCTGTTCAATGTCTCCTGTAGACAGAATCTGCCTCCTCCGTTTACTGCTGTCCTCACCACAAGCCCAACAGAAAGAAAAGTGCCGAGTCTGCAGCATTCATGGACATGCGGGAAGGCGGTGGAAAGCAGGGAGCTCTGTGATTGGCTGGAGCGGACCCCACCCACAGAAAAATCCGGACTGAGACCGCAGAGCCTCTGCAAACTGGGCATGACTCTCCGTTTTGGTGCAGGGCGGGCTGTGCCTGCTCAGGCTGCAGGTTCTCACACTTTCTGAAGCAAGAGGCCGGCTCGACTCAGTGCTGCTGAAACACACACGCAGCTTTCTGTTTTGCTAATTTATCCACTTAATCTGAGGAAGATTATGGAATAAAAAAATCTGATCGACCTCCAAACGTCGCCTGGTTGCAGCATTACTCGATTAAGTGACTCATTTGTTTGGGACAGAGCTGAGCTGAATGTTTTCTGGGGCCGTTTTGGGATATTTCACTGTGTTCCCATGGCAACAAATGATGTTCATTCACTGCAAAAACACAAAATCTTACCAAGATTGTTGGTCTAATTTCTAGTGCAAATATCTTTGTACACTTGAAATAAGACAAACTAACTTAAAAGCAACTTTTCAGCAACATACAGAGGTGTGTAATAAATAAATAATTCCTTCATATTGATGAAAAAGTTTTAGATTGGTTACCAGATAATTTCACTTGTAACATGGGAGAAAAAACACCAACAATTACAAATCAAACATCTGGAGTTAGTTGGGCTACTTTACCTCGCAAAATTATTCCTGCACTTTACAAGAAAAGAAATTAATACAAATGTTCTGATATTTTTTATTTTTTTACCAAAGTTGCATTAAAACTACAGGGTGGGCCATAATTTTCCATACATAGGAGAATGCAAAATGTTTATTTCAGATGCTCAAGAAGATGTGTTTGACAAAAAAAGCAAAGAATTGAAATTATACTGATGGCTGGATCGGGAAGCAGTTGCACGAAACTTTAACAGAAAACATGGAGCCAGCATCACACACGACACTGTGGCAAAACTTATTTGCAAGTTTCAGAAAACTGGAAATGTTGCAGATCAACCACGAAGTGGTCCAAGACGGGCAGCGATTACACAGAGTCCCACAAAAATAAAAACAGTTGTTGAATATAAACTGTTTTATTTTTTCTATGTATGGAAATTTATGGCCCACCCTGGATTAAAACCTAAAAAGCAAATCCAAAGCTTCACCAGAACCTTTCCTGGCAAAACTCTTCCCACCCTTTAAACTCTTTCACATTTTGTCATTAAGATCCACAAACTTCAGTCTATTTTACAAGGATTTTATGTGACAGATAAAAAACTATGGACCTCATTGTGAAGTGGGGAAAAAAAGGATAAAAGGTTTTCCAAACTTTTAACAAATAAAACTTGGAAAATGTGGGATGCATTTGTATGCAGCACAGTAGACCGTTTCACAAATTGCACACAGACTGAAATATTTAGTATTTAGCCTAAGTAGTATTTAGTAGTAAATAATTAGTTTTTAAATCTTGGCACAGATTCCTATTGGGCTTAAAACTGGACTTTGACGAGACCATTCAAACACATGAATAGTCTTCTAAACCCTCCATCATATCTCTGTTTAGGGTTGTTAGAGTCGCCTTTAATATGGAAAATGGCGGTTCAGTGGGATTTGCAGTTTTGTCTTCTGCCACACGTCTTCCTTTGCGTATGTCAGTTCAAAGTTTTTAACTTGCCTTAAGCGTCTAGATCAGGGTCTCGAACTGAATTTACCCCGGGGGCCGCTGGAGGTAGAGTCTGGGTGAGGCTGGGCCGCATTCACACACACGGTCTCCTCAGCCGAACCTTTCTGATCGTCTATTACCATATTTGGCCGCAGTCAGGCGCTGTAACAGCCGTAATTGTGTAGAGTCTCTTTAAGATACTCTAGTATTGCTAATGATGTCAGAAGTATGCGCCACGGCTTCTCTGTAGAGAGCGTGGGAGAAACGTGCTAGACGGACATGTTAGCTCCCTAACTTTTTAGTAATGTTACGGGTTGTTTGGACGCTGCTTAATTTTCATGTCTGATAATATATTAGCCGTTCAACCGGGCTTTGTAAGGTTGGTGAAGAGCGTATTTATTAAAGGACAACACTGGGGAATTCCCAGTACCAGTGTGGTTGTGAGTTTTTGACCGTCCTGACGAATCTGCCGCCTCCTCTCCTCCCTTAAACACAACCCAAGCGTTACAGCGCCTAACCTTAATTACGTTACACTGATCAGCAACTTCCGGGTCTAGACTGGATGCTGAACCACGTGAAGCGGAAATTGCGCATGTACCGCATGCAAATAATGACAAATAGAAAATGCAAATAGGCCCGGCCGATGTCCCGCCCCCGAGAGCAATATACTCCACCGTGATTGGTAAGTTCGTTCAGCTCCGCACAAAACACTGAAAAGTGCCAATTATATCAAACTCACGGGCCGCACTAACATTAAACTTTCATATTAAGGCGGGGGCCACAAACTATCGTCCCGAGGGCCGCAGTTGGCCCGCGGGCCGCGAGTTTGAGACCCCTGGTCTAGGGCTTTTAAATCAAAGGAGTTCAAAACAAACACAAATGCATGCCACACTTTTCAGATTTGTATCTGTAAAACATTTTTAACACCGAGCATCATGTTTGCTACACAACGCAGCGATGCACTAATTTGTGTTTAAAAATCCCAAGGAAACGACGATGCAGTTTGTGTTTGCAACGCGACGAAGTTTGGAAAACGTTCAAGTTGTGCGAAAACTTTTGCAAAACACAAATTTATTCAGGTTTTAACAGGTTATTGAGATTCATTTGGATAATTCCTCTGATTGCAAACTACCAGGACATGTTGTCAGTGCAAATACGGTCACATCTGCAAATATGAGCAGCTGAACTGTGCCTGCACACAGAGCCGGCCCAAGGCATAAGTAAACAAAGCCTGTGCTCAGTTTACTTAACACAAACCAACAGTGGCCTTGAGTTTTACACAAATCATACATCTAATATTTGATTGAATGTGAATATTAATAAATATGAATTGATGACCTCATAGATAAATTAAAATGTAGCAATTTATAATTATTATTTAAGATTTAATAGAATCTACTTTGTAAAAGTACAAACAATAATCGTCATTGTTTGTTGTTTTAAACAAGTTACAGTCTAAAAGTGTAAACTTTTTGTGTTTCAACTTGGTTTGTTTACAAATAGATGTCAGCAAATAATTAATTATCTGTCACAAAACTGCAATTTGGTTATAGAAACACATTTGGCTAAGATTCCTTGGCAGCCCGTTTTAATTCACATCCCCAAAAACATTGTTACTGAACTCATAACTGTGTTCATCCAGTTAAATTATTACCTATCGCACTGATAAAGGGCCAGTGTAAAGAATTTATTTTGTTGACATGAATGAGCGCACTGCAAAAACACAAAATCTTACCAAGTTTTTTCAGTCTACACTGTAAGAAAAAAAGGTCTCTAATTTAGCTGCCGGTCAAAAGCCGTCTCTTAATTTACATCAAATTTTACCGTAAATGAGTTTTTTTGTGTGTGGTTTCTAGTGCAAATGTCGTAGTACTTGAATTAAGACCAAACTAACTTATAAGTAACTTTTCAGCAAGATGTAGGAGATTGTTTTAAGTCAATAATTCCTTAATATTAATAATATTTAACTTAGAACTTATATTTTACTTAAACTGAAATATAAATAAAATAATCTATGGATGTGGTACTTTTTCATGAGTACTAAGGAATTTTTGACTAAACAAGCTCCTATCTCTTGCTGAAAAGTTATTTATAAGTTAGTTTGGTCTTATTTCAATTACTAATACATTTACTTGACTGGAAGTTTACTGTTTTTGCTGTGTGTTGATAAAGATTTTTGGTTTACATCCTAGTTGACTGTAGACGCTCCTCACCTTTTTTAAACTCCTCCAGCATCGCGTCCAGCTTGGTGTCGTTGAAGACGCAGTGCAGCGGGTGTTTGTAGAACTGCGTGATGGTTTTCAGCGGAGTGCAGTCGTCCGGGTCCACGAAGGCCAAGTCCTTGACAAACAGGATGTCCAATATGTTGGACCTGTCGTTCTCGAACACCGGTATCCTGGTGTACCCGCTCTCCATGATCTCTGACATGGTGTTGAAGTCCAGCACCACGTCCGACGCCAGCATGAAGCAGTCGCTCAGCGGCGTCAGGACGTCCTCCACCGTCTTGGTGCGCAGCTCCAGCGCGCCCTGGATGATGTTCAGCTCCTCTTTCACCAGATCGTGGTACGGGTCTGTGACGCGCAGCATCTCCAGCAGTTTCTCTCTGGTGTAGAAGTTGGAGATCTCCTGGTTGAGAATGAGGTCCAGCAGTTTGCTGATGGGGTAGGAGATGGGGAAGGAGAGCACCATCAGCAGCCGCGTCACCCAGATGGTTTTGGACGCGATGGCCAGGCCGTGACGCGATGCCACGGAGTGAGGAAGAATCTCCCCGATGAAGAAGATGCCAAAGGCGCAAATTACCGTGGAGAGCCAGGTCATGCCCAGGATCTGGCACATCCACACCGCCAAAGACGCGTTGATGATCGCGTTGCCCAGCAGCAACGTGCACAGGACGTAGTTCCCATGCCGACGCACAGATTCAATCTTTCGCGCGTAGTTCTGCTCCTTGTCGGTGCCGCTGTTCTGCAGGACTTGTAGCTCCACCGGGTCGAGCGCCAGCAGGCTGAGGTTCAGTCCGCTGAAAAGAGCCGATAAGCCGAGCAGCAGGACGGAGACCAGGACCTGCAGCCAGAGCTCCGGGACAGCAGAGCGCTCTGTCACGGCGACCCAGAAGTCTCTTGTCCGGTAGTGTTCCCACTTGGACCCGTCGAAGGCGCACATGGAGTAATACTTAATCTTCTCCCCTCTTCGCAAGTCTTTGGCCAGCAGCTCGACCAGCACTGAGTTCTGACTGGAAGCAGACTTGAAGGAACCTAAAACCTCGATGTCGGACGTCCTGGCGTTCTTGTCCATGCACATGTTCCTCTTGGGGTGGACCTGTCCCTCTCTGCCGGGACTCGGCTCCTCGATGAAGGCGATCCAGGGCGCGGCATTGTTGGCGCGGGTCCCCGCGGTGCGGTTGAGCCTCTGCGGGGAGGTGGAGTAGTACACCCGCAGCATGAAGCGGGTTCCCTCCGTGGCTTTCAGCACCCCGTCGTCCACGGACAGCTCCGCTCCGGTCTCCTCCGGACGGAAGCCGAGCAGGCAGAGAGCCGGGGTGGGCAGCAGCCAGCAGAGGCCGAGCAGGAGCCACAGGCAGCGGGACGGAGAGAGCGGAGCCCCGCGGGACTGCGGGGACCTGAGGCAGCACCGCGCGGCCTCATCCTCCGCAGCCATGATGCGGTGTGATGAACTGGCTCAGTCCGGGGATCCGGAGTCACGTGGTGCCGCCTGGTTCCGGTCCATGTGGGAAAAGGAGGGACAATCAGCAATCCGTTTTAACGGTGCTGATTCCGGCGATGCAACACAGCGGAGGAGATGCGCCATCAGCGCCATTACGTCACTTTCTAATAATAGGCGCGAGCTCAGGAGTTGATATTTTGCTCTTTTCAAAATCTCTGCGCCTTTTTATGATGACATCCTGCAGGCAAACGGCGGATTAAACAGCAGCACTTTTTACAGCTGTCAGAGAGGAAAAGTTGTCTTTTGCTTGGATAGTTTACCAGAAGCAAGACTTTTAATGAGCAAAAGTTTTCAAGGCTTTCCGCAGTGGGACAGACTTAATTTACTGATAATTTCTGCTGCTGTTGGGGATTTCAATTCTTTTCAAACATCTTTAATTGTTTTTATCGCACTAAAGCTGCTGCAATTACCTTTCTTTGTTATAGATGTTCATCTTTTTGTTTTCTTTATCTTCCGATAAAATTGTATAAATATCCTCTCCACGTGAAAGTATTTTTTTGTTTGTTTGTTTTGAAAAGGAAGAAAGGAAACTAGCATAGTATTGTTTTATAGGCAGGCATGTAATTAACTTTGTTTGGGTTAAAATGTTAATATATATTTTTTAATGTAAACTGGACTTAATAGTTTTACAAAGTGTCCTGAAATTGAATGTGCTGTTAATATTCTCTATTTAATGTGTATTTAATTGGAATTTGTGACCACATGAGGGCGCTGTTTAGATTATTTATGCAGAAGATAAGATAAGATAAGATAAGATAAGATAAATCTTTATTGTCATTGTCACAAGGACAACGAAATTCAAAAGGCGCCACCAGTCAGTGCACATGCTTAAAAACAAAAAATAACTGTCTCACAATTCACACACAATGTAAGAATTAACAAATAACTGGTAAAAAAAAAACAAAAACAACTAATAAATAAGAACAGCCACATTCTCACATACATCATTCATGATGATTAATGGTTGTTTTTGATTGCATTTAGTTTTGTTATTGCTATCGGGTAGAAACTGTCTCTGAGACGGTTGGTTCTGGTTCTGGTTGCTCTGTATCTTCTGCCTGAAGGCAGCAGTGTGAACAGAGAAGGTCCGGGGTGAGAAGTGTCCTTTGTGATGTGTTGTGCTTTTCTTAGACAGCGGTCGCTGTGCAGGTCCTCCAGTGAGGGGAGAGGGCAGCCAATGATTTTTTGGGCTGTATTCACAACCCTTTGGAGAGCTTTCCTTTGAGCCGTAGTGCTGCTGTTATACCATATGCAGATACAGTAGGTCAGTATGCTCTCTATGGAGCACTTGTAGAAGGACACCAGCAGCTTCTCCTTGATGTTGTTCCTCCTGAGAACCCTCAGGAAGTTCAGTCTTTGCTGGGCCTTTTTTATCAGCTCGAAGGTGTTCATGTTCCATGTGAGGCCCTGCTCAATGTGGACCCCCAGGAAACGGAAATCAGCTACCCTCTCCACACATTTTCCCCCAATGGTTAGTGGTGTAATGTCGGTTTTTTTCCTCCTATAATCTATTATGAGTTCTTTTGTCTTTGAGTTGTTGAGGAGCAGATTGTTCTCCCTGCACCACTGCAACAGCCGCTCCACCTCACCCCTGTAGGCGGACTCGTCGCCTCCTGAGATGAGCCCCACCACTGTGGTGTCATCAGCAAACTTGATGATGGTGTTGCTGTGGTGGGCAGAGGTGCAGTCGTATGTGTACAGACAATAGAGCAGGGGGCTCAGCACACAGCCCTGTGGAGAGCCAGTACTAAGGCTGAGGGCAGTGGATGTATGTTTTCCCACCCTAACTCTCTGCTGTCGGTTAGGGTGGGAAAACATACAGTACAGACCAAAAGTTTGGACACACCTTTCTAATTCAATGGGTTTTCTTTATTTTCATGACTATTTATAAGGCAAGAAATCCCACTTATTAACCTGACAGGGCACCTATGAAGTGAAAACCATTTCAGGTGACTACCTCTTGAAGCTCATCAAGAAAATGCAGAGTGTGTGCAAAGCAGTAATCACAGCAAAAGGTTGCTACTTTGAAGAAACTAGAATATAAGGGCTATTTTCAGTTGTTTTACACTTTTTTGTTTAGTGCATATTTCCACATGTGTTATTCATAGTTTTGATGCCTTCAGTGTGAATCTACAATGTCAATAGTCATGAAAATAAAGGAAACTCATTGAATTAAAAGGTGTGTCCAAACTTTTGGTCTGTACTGTACATCCACTGCCCTCAGCCTTAGTACTGAAGGAAACGCATCTCTGTGTCCTGCTTTATGGGTCCCAACAAAACGTTCACACTATTTAATCACATCAAACATCAAATCATTTCCTTTCAGTGAGCCCGAACAAAAGTATTACTCTTTAACATAGTAAATGTTCCTGGGCAGATATCAGATCATTTAACCTTCAGACCAAATGTAGCTTTGTTTCAATGATTTTAAAAAATGAAGCAATATTTTCCTGTTGTGGTTCTATGCATAGTTCTGTCTCCTTTGTTTCAGTGTAACCTAATAAATGTTTTTATTAAGCACTAAAATATTAAGATCTTTCTGCTCTAAGCAATTGGGACAAATACTTTAACATAAACATACAAAATGTATCAATCTGGGTAAAATGGAGCAATGAACTCAGTGTGATTGGAAATGAGTCTCCGCTTTAAACAGATGAACAGAGGACAGGTTTTATTCCTCAGTGAAATCATCAACTAAAAACAGTTTCAGATTGATTTTTTTACAGACTCGTAGTCCAAATTACATAAAAGAATAATAACAATAATAATAAAAGAATAAAAATCACATAAAAACACTCCTAAACATACCAATGTTTCCAGAACACAGATGTGTCTCTTACTGAACTATATTTAACGTTAGTCAACAATAAGATTATTTCTATTATTAGACTCGTTTAATGGGCAAATAAATTTATGCATGAGATTTCTTAAAACAGCCAAAGAGCTGGCACTAGCAGATTGTGTAATAATAAGAAACATATTTGTACCAAAAAAAAATTAAGAGACAAAAGAAGCAAAAACATTTTTTTATTAGCATTGGGGACCAATAGCGGAGCCCTGAGGCACACCTGAACCGATGTAGTAAAATTCTATCCAATTCACGTATTTATTATTTTTATTTATGATGATTATTGTTATTTATTGGTTAACCCTAATGTCAATCAGCAGTGTTGGACTAATAACACCATCAGCTCAGCTGCTGCTAAGTTACAAACCCAATATGTCGGAGTATTTACCCAGAGCCGCTTCTTTCTTAGGCTTCAAACCTTTTTCCTTTTTCTTGTTGATTGATCACATAGAAAAAAAGATGACTTGTGTTCATTGAAACCTTAGAGGTGCAGAAAAATCTTTTGCCAGGAGTTCTTCACTTTTCATGGAGAAGAATCATTTCGTTCCTCTTTCCATCTTCTTGTTATTCAATAAAACATGAAGCCAGTCTAAATGTGGATATGAAGGGAGGAAGCTACTGAACTGCGTCTGTTAAACTCATGAGCAGAAATGGATAAGTTACATCCATGGGACAGGTGAGAGCCACGGTGAACAATCAAATTCCTACTGGCACAAACTTCAGGAAATCTACTGATTTTTTTAATTAACTAAATGTGTTTCAAAGTTTGTCCACACGGTGGCAGTAGTGCAAAGGCTACCGGCGCTTCTCCAAGCAGAGCCCAGGTTATGTTTTTGCTCATTAAATGGGTCACCTGTACTAACGGAGTAATTAGGGGAGGATTTAATTTATATGTCATTTCGTAAATTAGCAATGGCCCAGTTTTTCTGCCTGCCAATCAAAGTTCAGTTGGACGTTAATGTTCCTGCCACTATTTTTATTCTTTCCACGCTTCTTTGTCTGCACGACGGGGAATCCGTCAAAGATGTTCAGACAAAGACTTTGAAAAATAGGTTGCTTTGTTTCTAAACTCAAAACGGGCCCTTATTGTTTTCTGAAATATGAGTTTGCAGTGTAAAGATTAAAATGCAGAACATTTTCAGCCTACAAATATGAAGTTTCTTGTCTGAACATCTCAGAGAAGAAAACATATCCATCCTCTTGTTTTTCTTTCTCAAAAATGTTATGTATTTTGTCATTATTTACAAACTTAACCATACAAATACAATTATTCATTTTTACATTATAAGGCTATCTATCTATCTATCTATCTATCTATCTATCTATCTATCTATCTATCTATCTATCTATCTATCTATCTATCTATCTATCTATCTATCTATTTAAAAAAAAATTTTATTATATATAATGTATTTCATCAACAAAAAAAATTCGAAAAGTCTTCACCATTTTAATTTAGCTAAACTGAGGATAAAAATAAATAAAAATGCCTCTTTGCCCCTAGAAATGTGACTGCAGGCTGAAGTCAGTTTTGGTTCATCCCCAAACCCGTCAGTAGGGGGCGCTTTGTCTACGTGGGCGAGCATTAATATGCATTAATATGCAGAAATGTAATCTTTAAAGTGTTGGCGGTAGTTTTAAGTAAGCAGGTTGCTTTTAGTGCAAAGGTCATCTCTGTCACATGACCTCTGCAGCGAAACGGCTCCAATTTCTTTTTTTAAAATCTTGTGGCTTCTTGTGGGTTTGAAAGCTGTTCCAACCTGAATCTGACTAATGTTTAAAGGACAGTTAGTGATTAACTGGGCTGGATAAGGATTGTTGGTTGCAGCAGCTGCACAGATACCGGGCGGATCGAGCCTCTCTGACCGCCTCAGCATGCTCTGTGTCCGGGTCTGGACACGCTGTGGCGTCCGGTACCGACCGTGGAGACGAAACGCGAGCCACGTGGGCGCCGCCAGGCTGGATCTCAGCGGCATTTACCCCCCCATTGCCACTCCGTTCACCGCCAAGGAGGACGTAGACTACCAGAAGCTGGAGGAGAACCTGCAGAAATATGACAAGATACCCTTTAAAGGTTGGAGCTCAGCTTCACACTCAGCTCAGATAAACCGAACCGAACCGCAACATACGCAATGCTTGAATAATGATCCTTCACATGTTAAACACTGGATCAGGAAGTCTGCATTAAATACATGTTGTTTTTTAGTATTGCAATAAGTTTGGCTTGTTTTCTACCCTAAAAAATGAGACAAAGTTCAACGTTAAAGAAACACAGAAACTCTTGTCTGTCGCCCCCTACCGTTCTTGAGTTGGTACTACGTTTTATTGTGCAGGGACTTGTTCGTAATCTCCGTCACATTTTCACAAACCCTAAACCTATTTTTGTCAGTTAATTTGTTTTTTATTTATTTAATGTGCAATAGTGAAAACACATAAGGATAAAACAATAGCCCAGATTTAGAAATATAACAAAACAAAACGATGCAAATTAGAATTAGAATCAGAATGCCTTTAACCTAAAAACTGCAGTTTATTCAACTCTTGGAGGTTTGACAAAATTAATCAAATCTAAAACTTGCTAATTTTATTTGACTTAAAGAGTAGAAGATAGTAGACACAACTAAATGTGGCTCAGATGTCATTGTGTGAGTCCCAGAGTTTTTGTTGCTGCAGGTCTGGTGGTTCAAGGCTCCAACGGTGAGTATCCCTACCTGACGGAGGAGGAGCGAGTGGAGGTGGTGAAGGAGGTCAGACGATCCCTGCCGCTGGGGAAGCTGCTGCTGGCTGGATCAGGTTGTGAATGTAGGTGGGATTGGACTCTGTTTAGACATTTAATAGACATAAATACACACATTAGCAATAAACAGACGCTTTTCAGATGCGTTAGATACAACAAAAAAAACCCCTTCAAAATCTGCATTTGATCAATCTCTGATTTACTTGGAATAGTGAAGGATTCATGAAAAACTTTCATTTTAAGGAATGTGGTTGTTACGTTTAATCTCGTTTTTAATTCCTGGTAAATAGCATAAAATGTAACAGATAAAGTTTTGTAATTTTTCTACAGTAGCAGAGTGAATGCAGACAGGCAGCTTTAATTAACCGGTGACCCAGTAACAACATTTTCTGATTACCGTATTTGTTACTGAAGCACAAAGCCGTCACACCCATGTAAAAATAATAATAATAATAATGATAATAAAATGAATAGAAATAATTTCAGACCTTGCTGCCCCTTTAATGGGACTATATAACATGTACAAAATAAATATTTTAGGAGGAAAATGAAACAAGGCAACGGTCAACCAGCATGGCAACATTTGCCAGGAATTGCTTTCCATATATTCTTGATGATGTCCAAGTTCTGGGCAATGTCAATGTTGCCCAATATTTTCTTCTGTTGCTTTTTTTTTTACTGTTTTCTACCATTTATTTATTGCCTGGTATATATGACTATTTTATATGATTCCTCTGACTGTAGATTAAAAAAACAACTAAATTGAGTCTTTTTTATTATTATTATTTTGCTACTTAAATGTTGCAGCAATGACCTGATCCCAAAATTATCCTCTGCCTCTAAATATGCTTGTTTAGCGAAATGGCTGTGACATTATCATGTGTGTTGGTTACTTGATTTTTAGCACTGTAAAGTTTTATTTCAGTGCCTTTAAACTGAGTTTCAATGTGGATTTAAGTCTGAAATGATCTGAAATAGTAACACATTTCCTCCCTGTGTGCGCGGCGCCATGTTGAATGCTTTATGGCTTTTGTGCAACGAATCTTATGTTACCTGTAACTGTGTGGCAGCTAATGTGCTCCACCTGAGAGTAAGACAGGTGTAAATATGAATTATAAAATTATATCAGGAATGGCAGAAATCTGTTTATTTACCTGTGAAAACAAGGTCAGCTGCTTGGAAGGTCATTAAATGCAGAAACACACAAGTATTTTCTTCATATGGATGGATAGATTCATTAAATATTATATTCTTTCTTTTTGGCAGCTTTATTTCATATTTAGTCTGTTTTTGTTTCGCTAATTTTGTTTATATGTTTGCATGTGTGTGACACAGAGTGGCTGAGTGAGGAAATATTACATTTACAATAAATGTTTTATCAAATTGTTGCTTTCTGAATCGTAATCAAATCATGAAGTTTCTCTCCTTTTCACAGAATGCTTTGTACATCCAGAATAATAATTAAAAACAATTAGATTTAGATTCTATTATAAGACATAAGAAGCAAACTCTCTCCATCCAGTGTTTTGAATAATTAGTAGATTAATGTTCGACTTTAATTAGAGAAAAAAATTTGACTGCAAAGTAAAAACAATGTGCATTTTTTTACATTTTCTGTTTATGTTCAGACTTTCACTCCAAACTTTTCAACTTTTTAAAGTTTTTTTTCTCATTTTCAAACATGTTACAGTTTAATTTAAGAGTGAAAACAACAAACAAAAAAATTAACGGTTAGGTTGATCTCATTAGGAAAAGACTTTTTTTTAAGTTTTAAAATGCTTTTCAGTTTTTACCACAAACGCCCTCACAGATGTTCAAATGAAACATGCAAATGTTTTATCCTTTCAAAAACAGCATAAACTCTTGATGACGTTAATTATTGGTTCGGTTAAATCCAATCTTTGGAGTCACGGAGGGTCAGTAATTAAGAACAATTACAATAAGACGTATTTTATTCATTTTTAATCAGACATGTTTTTATTTAAAGCTTTAGTGTTTCAGTTAAATTGAAAGGAAATTGTGTGATTATAGAATCGTGTGAGAAGAACAGGAAGTTTAAATTAGATTGCACAAGATTTTCATATTTTGACATTTCTGTGCTTCTGAACAGCTTTTTACACTTTTTTAAAATCTTCATGATGCGTTTAAGACACACATTAGATTTTGTTGTGCTTAAATAACTCAAAAAGGGATATATTAATATTTTTATTAATAATTCAGCAGTACCCAAATAGCATCCTCTGGAATCAAAGACTCACTGATGGGAAATGATGAATCGTATTTAGAGTCTGAAACCTTAAAATGTTTTCTCACCTTTAGCTCAAACTGAACTGATGAAATCCAAATTTCTTTCTTTAATTTGTAGGTAAAAGCTAATTAAGCATTTATCCTTTTTTCTGTTCTTGCCACACTTAAATGTTTCAGATCATCAAACACATTTTAATATCATACAAAGATAGCTTGAGTAAATATAAGATTTACAGTTTACAGCTTTTAGGTGATTTTATGTAGGACAAAAAGCCACCCTGGCTCTATTAGGCCTTAATTTGCCCCTAATGACTGGTTGTGCCATGCTTTGCAGCAGCAGCATAAACTCTTATCAAGGTTTTAAAATAATTTTCACTGAGTTTCTTACCTTGTGGAGGGGAAACTTTTGCCCGCTGCAGAGCTTTTAGTTTCGTTTTGTTTTTAGTCTTTTAGAAAAGTTGCAAAATGTGAATTTTGTTCTGTGAGGAATTTTGACCATCCATGAAAGACAATGAAGGTGTTTTCATGGCTTAGCTTTGACCGTGTTTGAAGCCAGGCCCGTTGCTAGGTAACGGCCAGGCTTCACTGGGGTTGCTAGGTAACTCAGTTCCTGCTGATTTGTGACATTATATCCGAAGGTTTTTGAACCTTATAGACTGAATATCCTTCAGCAACAACCGGAGTTGGATACTAACTAGTTACATTTACTCAATTGCATTTACTTGAGTACGTATTTTGAAAAAAAATTACTTTTAGGGTATTTTTACTACACTGTACTTTTTATTTTTACTTGAGTATTTTTATTATAAAGTATTTCTACTCTTCCTTGAGTAAATTTTCTGAATTTTCTACCCATTGAATGAAAAGCAAACATGTTTTAACCCAAAACTCCCCAGACACAAACACACACCTGCAGTTTTTATTAAAGTTTAATACGTTTTTAATTGAAAGAAACTGATTTGGGATTTTTTTTTTTTTTGTCTGATTTTGTTATTTTTTGTTTCTTATATGAATTATTATCTTTAACTTAAAATGCCAAAATATGCTAAACTTAACTTTATGTTTTGGTCTGTCTGATTATTAAATTTTTAAATATTAATTGATAATTTGATCAGTCACTCAGAACTTGAGTAAACTTTTTACCAAATACTTTTTAACTCTTACTCGAGTAATTTCTTGGACGGCTACTTTCTTCTCTTACTTCAGTAAAAATATGTTGTAGTGCTACTTTTACTATAGTAAAAGTTTTTTTGGGCACTCTGCCCACCTCTGCCACTGACTCTGTTGTATTATTTCTGTGTTTTTTCCATCCAGCCACCAGAGCCACCATCCAGCTCACAGCCAAGATGGCGGCAGCCGGAGCGGACGCCGTCCTCGTGGTGAACCCGTGCTTCTACAAGGGCAAGATGGACAGCCGGGCGCTCATTCATCACTTCACAAAGGTTAGCTGGCACTTTTACTGCAGAAACGTAATCAGGACTTCTGACATAAGATTGATTCGTACCTCATTGAGTAATAGACTAGAAGTGAATATTATGCCTCTGTAAGTTTCCCAGAAAGAGGAAATTTGGGTGAGTGCATGATATCAGTGAGTAAAGCTCCAATTTTGTTGGCCAGATGAGATAGAGAGATAATTAGAATTTAATTAAATGATTAAATATTAAGCAATTAGACTCAATTTTAAGCATTACATAAAAAATAGACATGTTAAAGGTGACTTATTACGCTTTCCTGAACAGGTTAGGATAGATCAAAATATGTTCATTACATTTTTCCACAACTCTGCTCAGTTCTGCCTATTTTGAGCTGTTTTAGGGCCTCCTGTCACTTTAAATTCAAATAAGCTCAACGTTTACACTAACGTGTAAAAATGGCTGCAAGCAAATGTTCAATTCTACAACCGTACATCTTTGAAAAGTAGAAGTAGAGCCTCCTGCACAATAAGCAAGAATGCAGCAAATGGTTTCTGGATGGTAAGTCAACAATGAAACACTTGTCTTTTTCCAGCAGCCATTGTACAGCTCATACAGAGGTAAAACCAGCTGACCAAACGTGCTGGAGCTCAGCTGGGGTTGCTAGGTAACAGGCTGGGCTTCACTGGCGTTGCTAGGTAACGCAGTGCCTGCTGATTTGTGATGTTACATTCTGATAATTTTTGAAAAGGGTCATCTTCAGAAAATCAATAAACATGATCATATTCCCAAAAAACAACTAGGCGTTTTATTTATTTATTTATTTTTGAAGTGCTTTGGCTGTTTTTAGAAGAAGTTGAGATCCAAATAGAAGTATAAATGTGTACAAATTGTGAATTTTACATAATAGGTCACCTTTAAGGGGTTTAATCTCTGGAGATAATCCTGGTTCAGATACAAAATTATGTCAGAATACGCACTGCATTGAGATTTGAAGCTTGTGAGGATGTGTATTCTCAGACCAGGTGGTCATAATGTTATGCCTTATCAGTGATTTGTCAGGCTAAGTCCAGTTGGTGGCGCTATAAAACCTTAAAAAACCCGTAGATATTTTTTAAAATAAATGTGTGACACTGAATGTTGCGGACATATTAAAAACTTTTGCAACAGAAACATTAAAAGCAGAACCGAGTTCATACATTTTAGCTTTTAAAATATATTAACTTGTTCAAGGCCTGTAATGCTTTCAGAAAATGAAAAAAAATGAAGCTTGTTTTTCTATTTTACTTAAAACCAAATCTACAGTCTGCTTTTTTTTAAATAATTAACATTATACATTGGGGTCAAAAGAGTTTTATTAGAATAGTTAACCAAATGTTGAGTAGGAGTGAAATCATGTTAGAGAATAAAGTAAAACTCTCAGGTTTAGACATGTCATTCCTCCTCCGGCCTGCAGGTGGCAGACAGCAGCCCGGTGCCAGTGGTTCTGTACAGCGTCCCGGCCAACATGGGCCTGGACCTGCCGGTGGACGCTGTGGTGGCGCTGTCTCAGCACCCAAACATCCTGGGCCTCAAGGACAGCGGAGGAGACGTAAGCTGAGGATACTTTTTAAATTTGAGTTTAGTTTTTCAGGAGGAAATTCTGGTCATCTTTGTTTGTTTTTTTTTGTTTTTTTTACATTTTGTTTGATCTTTATTTTACCACATAAGTTGATTGGAAACAAGTTCTCATTTTCAGGAAACATCAAAATGTCATTCAGCAGGAATGAACATCATAAAACACGCAAACAAAAACACCATTTTCATTCTGACTGGACGTACATCTGCTGCTGCAGTGATGGGACTCGACCCAGTGAGCAACAATCCGTCCCTTCAGGAAGCCACAGTGCTGTGATCTATTAATGCAAATTTACTCATCATTCACACATTTTTCCCAGTTTCCATCAGTCATTGTGAGTTTTCCTCAAATCTGACCAGTCACTGCAACCCTTCTGAATTTTGACCAATCCGCTTTTTTTAATAGGAGCTGAATAGACCAGATTTCAACGTTGGCTCTAAAACAGAATTACAATTGCTTCAAAGTTAGAGAAAGATTGCAAAGGTTGCTTTGTGTTTTCTTTCTGTTTGAGTGAATGCACAGTATTTTACTTATCAGTTCAGCTTCCCAGAAATTTAAATTTCTCAGACTTTGTATAGATTCTTACTTTTTAAATTCAATAGCTGGCCGATGTTTTTTAAGACTGAATTGAAAGAAGTAATTATGTGCACATGAATGGACGGAGGTGCAGGACCGCAGAGGCTTTCAGTGAAGCTGGATGGAAAAAATTATCACACTTGATCTTTACAGTGAAGATAACATTTATTCAACACACAAGGTCAAATGTTTTATCACACATTAACTTGAACTGACCTTTAATTTTGACCTTTCACCTGCAGAAACACTTTTTCTCCTGTTCCTTCGCTTATCCACGTAATTTCCAGATTTAAACAAAATGAACTTCATAAAGCATCTTTTCCTCACCTAGCCTTAGTTTTTCTTACAGTACAAACTGAAGCTCTTATGTTACACAAAACAAGAAACCATGAAAGTTAACCAGTTTATTTCCCTTTAATGAAAAGAGAGCAAAATTAATGAACGAGATTTGATGCTTAGTATTCATTATATCAACACCGTCGACGTTAAATGGGTTTTATTCAGCTATTGACCCTTTGCAACGACGTCACTAAATCATTCGAGGCGCCATGATGGGAGGATTGAACAGAGCGACTGAAATTGTTTCCCAAATTTGTTTTTGTCAGTTTATTCATGGCTTCTACTTGTTCGAGTCGAGCTAATTTGTAGCACATCTGGTTGGGGCTCATAGACGGCGGTATTTACAGAAGCCTGAAACAGCTAGCTTAGAAACCGACCCGAACCTCCTCCCTCCTGACATGTTGATCAAATTACCGACTTTGCCTGAATTCACACCACATGATTTATGTCATTATGTCATAAACAGCGTCTCCCTTTACATCGGAGCGGGATCAAAAACGTACAAAAGACGAGACGCTAATAATTTGTTTCCATACATGCTAGGCTACATGACGGTGTGGCACTGTTTCCATGGTTACCAACGGTTAGACACGCACCTTCTCCATAATGTGATATTTGATATCTTTCTCATTATGCTTTCTTGTAAAGTATATGAACGTTAATCTGTATGCAACGAATGAATATAACGTATAAATTTTACTTTTTGAAGGAATTACTGAGTTAAATCAACTTTTTCATGACATTTAATTTTTTGACCAGCACCTGTGCATCATCAGAATAATTATCAATTCCTCGTCAATGTACACCTATAGATTACTGATATCAATAAATTTTAAAATATGATGAAATGCAGCATTCTTCATAAAATCAAGAAAATTATGGACAATCCTGACCATCCCGTTCATGAGAAGACAGAATATCTTCAGTCAGAGGTTTCTTCACATTTGCTGTAACACAGACCACTACGGGAGATCTTTCCTGCCAACAGTCATCACTATCTACAATAACTCTTCTGAAGAATCTGAATCAATGAGTTACATTTAATTCACCTTTGGGATCAATAAAGTGTTTTTGAATTTGAAGCTACTGTATGCAGTTTAGTAGAGCAAATCAAACTTCCTTTGTTTGCTAAAGTATATTCAAAATATTGTTTACATTACATTATCCTTGCATTTTAACAGGTAAATTCAGAGTCTTTTTATTATCAAATATTTCCGCACTACCAAAAGAAATTCCCTGCTGTTACATGGTATAAAACAGCTTGTTTAAACTAGAAGCAGGAAGACATGATGCAACAAGTGGGCATGAACTCTGGAACTAACTGGCCAAGGACCAAACAGACGGGTTTGAATCGTCTTCCTGTTTAAAAATGAGCAATTTGCTGTTGTGTTTATGAAAAGACGGACTGATTGTCAGCAGCTTCTTCACGTTTGAAGGAGTCGTGACGGCTGAAGAGCCTGAAACCAAAGTGCATCCAGCTCTCTGATGCTGTCTGATTGCAGGGTTGCGTGCCGGAAGGAGGAAGAACGCCTTGCTCTTGTCAGGCTCTTCGTGCCTTTTTGTCCGTGTGGGAAGTGTTTGCAAGAAGTTGCAAATGGATTTCTGGTTTGGGAAATGACATGTTTGTGAACTTGCTGGGAGCTGGGAGAGTGGCGCTGCTTTGATACAGAGCAGGACGGTTCAGTGTGAGGAAGAACGACACCAGTAGAGGCGGGCAGTGAATAGTTACATTTACTCTATTACATTCACTTGAGTAAGTTTTAAAAAAATAAAATAAATACTTTTAGTAGTATTTTTACAATGCTGTACTTTTTGCTTTTATTTGAATAATTTCATTATGAAGTATTTCTACTCTTACTTGAGTCAAATTTCTGGATTTTCTACCCACTGAATGAAAAACAAACATGTTTAAACCAAAAATTCACCAGACAGACACACAGCTGCAGTTTATGTCAAAGTTTCATAAAGTTTTTATTGAAAGAAACTGATTTTGAAACATTTTCTTTGGTCTAATTTATTTAATTTTTGTCACTTAAATTAATTATTGTCATTTTGGTCCTTAAAATATCAAAATTTCTTCTTAACTTTATATTTTGATCCACCTGATAATGTGATATTTAAATATTAAATGATTGATAATTTGATTAGTTACTCAGTACTAGAGAAGACCTTTTACCAAATATTTTTTTTACTTTTACTTGAGTAAAAATATGTTAAAGTAGTGCTACTTGTACTAGAGTATTTTTTTGGTTACTCTTCCCACTTCTGGTATCAGAGAACAAAGAAAGTTGCAGAAAGATTATGTAGATCAGCAGACATAAATTATTTCCTAATGTCTGATAAGTTCTGCTGGATAACAGTTTCTATTTATTTTTTTAAAATGGTCTTAGCATAGATTAAATCTCTCAACCTACATCTTTTATGAAAACTTTTAACCAAAACATAATAACCAGCAGCCTCAGATGTTCAACCATCTCTGCTTACTTTAAAATCTTACTTTACTTTAATTTGTTTGTCTTATTGTTTTTAGTCAGAATTACTGGAAAACATCTTCAGCTGGTGTGAAGAACTGAAGATGTCCACAAACCTTGATTTATTGACACAGAGTAGTGCATCAATGTAAAGTGGAAAGAAATTGATACTTGGTTTTCTACATTTTAATAAATATAGAACTGAAAAGTGCGGCATGTATTGAAATGACACACGTGAACTTTGTTCACTTTTTATTTACAGTAATTTCAAAGGAAATTGTTTGAACTACATTTTTATTTTGTTGTGTCAGAATAAGGAGGATTGAATCCAAATGCAAACCACACTTTTCAGACTTTTGCTATTAAAGTAAAAACATATATACTGTATATACAGTATATACAATATATATATATATATATATATATATATATATATATATATATATAGATATGAAAAGACAAAGATAAAAACTGAAACATTTTACAAGGTGTCATGCTTTTCATTCTCCCATTTTTTTTCTATCTGACTTCAGTCTGAACTGAGAGATCAACCTTTAACCCAACATTAATGCTCCGTAGTAAAGCTTCTGACACTTTAGGACATATTGAACTGTTTCTTCTTCTGCTTTTCTCCTCTGCTGCAGATGTTGTGGGTGAACGAACCCAAGGTCTGAAAACTAAGATCCACAGAACGTAAATCTAAGAAAACATAATGCAAAATAAGCCTCTATTCTCTTTCAAGACAATCAAAACTGTCTCACTGAAGGAATCGCAATGATTTTACTTGCTGCTTCTTTTTTATCTTTTGAGCATGTATTCCTGGAAGAAAGGTAGAAATGGCAATGAGAAGAAAATACTTGCAATGAATTCAAGATTTTCTTTCTGTGAAATGATCAAAACCCTCATGTATCCTTTCCAATAGAAATTACTTTTGAATTCGCTTTGCCTTCAACTTTAAACAGTATTCATACCTTAAAACACCTGCATAAAATTCATATTACACCTCAAAACCCCAGATTCAATGACACAAATGATGTATTTTGGTAAAAGTGTGTGTGAATTTCTTTTTAGGGATTCTTTGGATTAAACATTTAAATGTTTACAATGATGAATAACAACAATAAATGCACTAATAAATGTATTTAAAGGGAAAATGAAACACTAATCTATCTACAAAATAAACCTTGCCTCCCTGTTTGACAGTCAGTTCAGTGTCGGTCTAAAATGTAGGCAAAACAACATAATAAGTATTTACTCTGGTATTATTGATTAAGTTCTTTGAACGCTGGAGTGTTTATAGTGAAAAAGAACACAATACTTGTGTTTCTCCTCCTTCATCGCAGGTCTGTCCTTCTCAGTGCCAATTTACCAAACCAAACCATGAAACTGCCTGAGCGCTCCCATTGGGTTTGTATTATTCTGCACTTGAATGGCACACCAAGACTCTCCTGTTTGTTTTGTTTTTATTACAGGAGAAAAGATTCAAAATTTGTGGCCAATTTTTGGCCTACTCTGCAAAAACACAAAACGTTGCCAAGTATTTTTGTCTAGTTGCCAGTGCAAATATCGTAGGACACTTGAAATAAGACAAAACTAACTTACTAGTATCTTTTCATCAAGATGTATTTCAGTCAATAATTGTCTAATATTCGTTAAGAAGTAAGAGTTTTACTGGCAGATTGTTTCTCTTAAAGCAAAACAATTTTTCCATATAATAAGTGAAACAATAATCTGCCAGTGGAACTAAAACGTTTTAATTAAGCTCCTTCATCATTCTGAAAAGTTACTTGTAACTTAGTTTTGTCTTATTTCAAATGTACTAGAAAATACTATGCAATGCAATGGATGTTTTTGTAAAACTTTGACCTGCCGATTTTGACTTTAGCCAATTCCTCTATAAATTTATAAAAGAAATATTGTTGTGTTTGTAAAACTTGAATCTACCCTTAAAATGCAGGCTATTGTGCAACTGATTTTCACAAGAAAGCCATCATGGAAATTAACTTATCTCAAAAAAATCATTGGGAAAAGTTTTTTGTGGAATACTGGAAAATCGATAGTTATCTCAAACGGAAAATTAACTCTATCTCTAGAAAATGGGAAATAACTCATTAACTCGAGAAAACCAGAGGGAAAAAGGATATGTGGAAAACCGGAAATTAACCCGTTATCTGAAACGAGAAAATAGCTTATGATCTCTAGAAAACAGGAAGTTAACTCTTTATCTCTGGACAACAGGAAGTTAACGCTTTATCTCTAGAAAACAGGAAGTTAACTCTTTATCTCTAGAAAACAGGAAGTTAACTCTTTATCTCTAGAAAACAGGAAGTTCACTCGTTATCTTTAGAAAACAGGAAGTTAACTCATTATTTCTAGAAAACAGGAAGTTAACTCTTTATCTCTAGAAAACAGGAAGTTAACTCTTTATCTCTAGAAAACAGGAAGTTAACTCTTTATCTCTAGGAAACAGGAAGTTCACTCGTTATCTCTAGAAAACAGGAAGTTCACTCGTTATCTTTAGAAAACAGGAAGTTAACTCGTTATTTCTAGAAAACAGGAAGTTAACTCATTATTTCTAGAAAACAGGAAGTTAACTCTTTATCTCTAGAAAACAGGAAGTTAACTCTTTATCTCTAGAAAACAGGAAGTTAACTCTTTATCTCTAGGAAACAGGAAGTTCACTCATTATCTTTAGAAAACAGGAAGTTCACTCATTATCTCTAGAAAACAGGAAGTTAACTCATTATTTCTAGAAAACAGGAAGTTAACTCATTATCTCTAGAAAACAGGAAGTTAACTCGTTATCTCTAGAAAACAGGAAGTTAACTCGTTATTTCTAGAAAACAGGAAGTTAACTCGTTATCTCTAGAAAACAGGAAGTTAACTCGTTATCTCTAGAAAACAGGAAGTTAACTCGTTATCTCTAGAAAACAGGAAGTTAACTCGTTATCTCTAGAAAACAGGAAGTTAACTCATTATTTCTAGAAAACAGGAAGTTAACTCGTTATCTCTAGAAAACCATCAGGATAAAGTCTACGTGTAAAACATCTGCTTTCGGCTTCGGTGTAACATAAACTGCATTTGTAATTGAACAGCATAATAAATGCTTAATTCATGAATCTAGCAGGTATGTTTTCTCAGGCCCTTAAGCTGCACATTGCATGCTAGCAGCAGTAATTAGACTACAAAGAAAATAAAAGCTAATAAGTCTTCCTGACACCTGGGGAAACGGTCGTCTTCCTGCGGTATTATTTTCCCCATTAGAGCTTTATCTGCAGAACCAGAGTGCTCCAGCTTTCAGGCGACCAGCAGGAGCTCCTGTAACCTGATTGACTGACTGATCAATTACAGTCCTGCATGTTTTAAATGACTAATATGAGGAAAGTGACTGACAGGCTGTGGTTATAAATACTCTGTCAGTGGGAACGCTAATGGAGGCTGAGGCAGGATTCAGCAGGTTTTCCCTGCGGAGCGCGCGGCCTCCCTTTGAACATTCAGGTTTACTTGGATTGTGGGTTTCAGTTTGTAGATTGACAAAAGAAAGTTGAAAGAGACAAAACAAAACATGGAGCCGATATTCATGAGATGATATTCATGAGCGTCTCCAGTCCTCTACTCACCACCGTTTGAAGTTAAATCCTCTTTTTTTGGCTCGCTTGGGAACGATCTGCTTTCCTCCATTTGTTCTCCTCCTCCTTTTGATTTGAATCTTGAACGATCCCCTCCTCCAAAACAAAAAAGAAGAAGAAAACCTTGGCTCTGAGAGGAGATGATGCTTGTCTCTTGCTGAGCGATTTGTTTACCCTGTGAGATGTTAGGCATGTCTCAGTCCCCGGTGGGAACCTCTCCTGGGATTTAAACACACCGGCAGATATTTACTCTGGCAGCTGGGAGGAACTGACGTTGAAACGCTGCTTTTGACTTTTTTCTTCTCGTTTTCTTTTTTCATGTTTCCACAGATCACACGGATTGGCCTGATTGTTCACAAAACCAAGGCGCAGGATTTCCAGGTTTTAGCGGGCTCAGCGGGGTTTCTGATGGCTGCTTATTGTGTTGGTAAGAAACCCCAAAGGGGAGCTGTTGTTCCTCAACGGGGAACCATCAGCTGTACTTCCTTTCAACCAGAGCCCGGGTGAATAACTATATCTAATTGTTTTAAGATTTCATGTAACAAGAGGCATTTACACTACAGCCATACATGTGAAGACATTTCTTATTGAATCTAATTAATCTGGGTTTTTTTTCTCTCCAATCAGCATAGAAGATGTCAGGATAAACACAGTTTTAGATTTCAAACAAACACACATCCATGGCGTCTGTTTTCAGATGTGCATGAAACATTTGTTGGTACCTTTGGCAAGAATATATAAAACTTTTATATTCCAGTAGCAAAATTTCCCACAAGAAAATCTAGAAAAACATTGCTCTGATAGTCCGGTAGACCTGGTTCGATTTCGGACCAAAATTGCAACTTTTGTTACATGTTCAGTTGGTGCTGTTCATTTTCTCTCGGAGTCTAACGATCCAAATTGGAAAACCTATTCCACCCCCTCGCCTGTGGTGGCGCTGCACCAGGAACCACTGAAGGAAACGACACAAAAACCTCTGAAGAAGACACTGAGCACAACTTACTTCACAAAATGTAAATCAAATTTTAGCAGTTGTGGGATTTCTCTTTTGTTCCTGGTTAAAAAAAAGAGCCATTTCTCCCTGTAGTGCTAGACGCATTTTTTTGGTTGTAATTACCCAGAATGCACTGCACTATTGACCCTTTACACCTGACGTCACACTCTCCAGAACTCCGCCCAGTCCTCCATAACGGTCGTCAAAACAAACAATGCGCTCCTTTAAAGTTAATCTAAAAACAGACATGTAACCTATTAACCTATGATCGCTTCTATTTATAGTTGATTTCACTTTTAAAATTGTCACCGGGTGCTGCGCGGTCGGCTGAACAAATAGGTAAGGGTGAAGACCAAACTTTATTTTATAAGTGTTAATGAGGAAAGATGCGGCAGCGACGGCGGGCAGCTGTCGGTGTTATCGCGGATTTGCAGCGAACACTTTTTACAAGGTAAGAAGATTAACGCTCATGTACTTTATAAGTAAATATGATTAGAAAAGATATCAAATATCGTAGAATGGAGAAGGTATGTAACCGTTAGTAACCATGGAAACAGTGCCGTACCGTCATGTAGCCTAGCATGTATGGGAAAAAACTGGTTAGCATCTCGTCTTTTGTACGTTTTTAATCCCGCTCCGGTGTAAAGGGAAACGCTGTTTATGACATAGTGACATAAATCATGTGGTGTGAATTCAGGCAAAGTCTGTAATTTGATCAACACATCAGGAGGGAGGAGGTACGGGTCGGTATCTAAGCTAGCTGTTTCAGGCTTCTGTAAATACCGCCGTCTATGAGCCCCAACCAGGTGTGCTACAAATTAGCTCGACTCGAACAAGTAGAAGCCATGAATAAACTGACAAAAACAAATTTGGGAAACAATTTCAGTCGCTCTGTTCAATCCTCCCGTCCCTCACTTCACATCATGGCGCCTCGAATGATTTAGAGACGTAGTTGCAAAGGGTCAATAGTCCACTTCCTGTTTCTGGATCGTCTCCAGTCCACTCGCATCCGTAAGAAAAGCAGGAAATTGTGGACAAGCACCTCACTGTTAAGCATAGTGGAGGATCTGTGATGCTGTGGGCTTGTTTACCTTCCACAAACCCTGGGAACATAAAATGTAAACATCCCTATGCAATCAAATGAATGAAATGAGTAGTTTTAAATAGCAAATTACTTTAATAATTATTACTGAACTTAGTTCTGATATGGTTGAATCTGTGTGTGGTAAGGTATTCTTATAATGTTTGTAAGTCGTTGAAGCAGTTCATTTGACTTGTGTTTAATATGATCTTGTTTGTGTCTGAAGGACACAAACAAAATGTCTTTAAATTATTTTTATTGTAATGTTTGGAAGAATGGCCTTCAGAGATTAATGCTGATCTTTAAATAAACAAATAAACCTTGTTAGAGAAATCCCAGGACATTTTAGGGAAAGATGTAAGAGGACTAACATTCAGTAAACTGGAAAAGATAATTATTGGGTCTTTAAGCTGGATAATGATCAAAAACATTCAGCCGATTCACAGAAATGTTTCAGCAATCACAAATGAGACCTTTTTTTAAGTCCTGCAGAAACCTACAGAGTCCAAAATAAATTATACAAATAGCTCAGAGTTTAGCACAGCTAGCAAGTCGGCACAGACAGGTTCATATATCCATGCGGTCAATGTGTGTGTGTGTGTGTGTGTTGCTGCTCTGATTACCAAGTTCATCCTCATGATCATCATGTTGCAGGCTGTGTGTTGAGGTCTTATGAAAATCTTGCAGCTTTGATGGGAAATGAAAACTGCTGACACGCTGCGGCACTTAGCGGCTTCCCAGATCTGGTTTGCTGACTTGTCAGTTCAAAGCTTTTTCAAGTCTTTTTTAATTTGATCAAATCAACCTTCCTTTGGAACGTCACATGTTATTTTACAGTTTGATGTCAGCATGGCAAGTTCCAGAAATAAAGGTGTAGTTTTTGTTTTCGGGGATTTTCCAATCACTGTCATTATTTGATATCATAAAGAAGAACAGACTCTTAGTCCTAGAAATTGTACTCAAGTAACAATGGCACTAATTGAACATACTTTTACTCAAGTAAAAGTAAAAGTAGCCATCTAAGACAATAAAAAGTGTTTGTTTGAAAGTCTACTCCAGTACTGAGTAACTGATCAAATTATCAATAATGACATAATCAGACAGACCAAAATATAAAGTTGAGGGGAAATTTTTTTATTTTAAGGACACAAATGACAGCAATTAATTTGAGTAACAAAAAATTACAAAATCGGGCAAAAAAAATTTCCAAATCATTTTCTGTTAGTAAAAAACTTATGAAACTTTAACAAAAACTGTAGGTGTATCTGTGTCTGGTGACCTTTTGGTTAAAACATGTTTGTTTTTCATTCAGTAGGTAGAAAAACCAGGATTGTTACTCAGGTAAGAGTAGAGATACTTTATAATAAAATTACTCAAGTAAAAATAAAAAGTACAGCGTAGCAAAAATACTCCTAAAAGTAAATGTTTTCAGAAAAGTTGCATTTAATTACTTTAACTGTAATTAAATGCAATAAGTTACTGTCAAACTCTAACAGGACATTTTGGTAAGTTTTAATTTGAAATTTGTGAATGTCAAGTTGTCAAAAAGACCAGTTGATTTAATTAAATTCATTTAATTATATCTAATTGAATATAGAAATTTAAGCAAATGTTGTGCGAAGACAGCATTTTATATTGAACTCTCACTGGTTCCTGTGTGTGTGTCGGCGTGCGTGTGTGTGTGTGTAGGTGCTGTCGGTGGAGTGTGTGCGCTGGCTAACGTTCTGGGCCAGGAGCTGTGTGAATTGGAGCGTCTGTGTCGGTCTGGGCGCTGGGAGGAAGCCAAAGTCCTGCAGCAGCAGCTCATCGAACCCAACGCGGCCGTGAGTACCATCTGCTGCGCTGCTTGAGCCACCGGTTCAGGAAACCGGCACCAACACCACCACAAACCGCGTCAGACTGAGCTTCATCACATTTTGTCACTTTAAGGCTGAATCTATAGGGTGAAATATTCACTCCTGTCAGAACATGTGACAAAATATTTACCACAAGAAAAGAAGAGGTTATTACAGTAAAATAACTGTAAGAATTTACAGCAACAAGAAAATAATTTTCAAAAGTTCTGCTGATTATTACAGATTGCCATGTCACAACATTGCTAATGTTTATTTTCTATCATGAACAGTGGCTTGCACAAGTATTTTAGTATCCATTGGACTTCCCTACATTTTTCAAACTACAACTGCAGACTTCAGTCAATTTCATTGGGATATTATAAACCAAACCAAACCAAAGTGGTGCATAGTTATACATTGCTTCAAAGACTTTTTTTAACAAACAAAAAAAAGCCAATAAAACCATTGTTACTCTGGAGGAGCTGCAGTCAAAATGTGCAAAATCTGGATTTTTTATGTTTTGTTGCTATATATTTAGGTTTCTACTATTTCTGAAAACAGCTTTTAAAAAACTAACCAGCTGTTGTCAATTTATGGTAAATAATTTAATGTTTATTGGTGTCTGTAAAATGAGGCGTTTCAAAAACCTCCCGATTAAGTCACAAACGGGAGCTGCGTCGTCACCTAGCAACCCCAGTGAAGCTCTACCACGTCTAGTCAGCTGGTTTTACCGCTGTATAAGCTGTACAATGGCTGCTGAAAAAGTGTTGTTGACTTACCATCCAGAAGCCACTTGCTGCATTTTTGTTGGTTGTGCAGGAGACTCTACTTCTGCTTTTCAAAGATGGACGGTTCCATAATTACGCATCTGTTAGCAGCCACTTTCGTGCGCGAGTGTAAACGTTGAGTTGGGGGCGTGGCCAGCAGCAGCTAATTTGGATTTAAAGTGACAAGACTCAATACAACAGCTCATTCTGTAAGGAACTCAAAGCAGTCAGAACTGAGCAGGTTAAAATCTCATTATCTAAGAACGATTTCTGTGCAAAAAATGTAATGATCAAGTTTTGTATAGACCAATGATCTTTCCTAACTAGTCCAAAGAAGCACAAACAGTCACCTTTAAGTTTAATTACATCATTTTATCAAATCATGTTCCTAAGTGATGAGCTTCACCAGTAGAAGTGAGTAAAAACAGAATGGGTTCAGTTAAAAACTGTTTTGAGCTCTGTGGTGAATGTCAGAGGTGTGTGCTGAGCTCTGATCAGAGATGCTCTGGGACCGGCTGATTTGGCTGCTGACTGTGCTTAAGGCTACAAACAGGTCCATTAAGGAGAGCTAACTGTCACGGCCCAGGCAGACTCGCTCTCCCACCGCTTCATGAGTCTGAAGTCGCACCAATGTTTCTTTTTTTACTGCCACTGTTTCCATATGCAGTCCATATAATGATGGGGATGTGTAGAAATTGACTGAAGCTCCGTGTTGCTAGGTGACCAGAAAATTGGGAGTTCCTGCCCTGAAGCAGGCGATGGAGTGGTTTGGTTACCACGGCGGCGCCTGCCGGTCTCCTCTACAGCCGCTCACAGAGGCAGAGACTCAGCTGCTGAGGCGGGACTTCTCCACCAATGGATGGCTGTGACGGGGAGGTGGGCGGAGCCTGTGTGCATCGGGCGGGCGTCGCATGGGCAAGCGGATGTTTCATCTGTGTGAGTCTGGGTGGGAATCGAAACGGCAATAAATAAAATTTGATCACACAGATACCATCTTTGTCCATTTTATTGGAAAACCCTAAAATTGAACTTCTTGCTTTTACAGGTCTCTGGAACGTACTGCACATTGTTAGGCTTTGAACGCCTCACAGAGCTCTGATCAATACATTATAGTATCTGAAAATGGAAAATGTGCCAAAGGCTGTACACTGCACAAACACTAAATCTCACCAAATATTTTTGATTTAGTTTCTAAATATCTTAGCATACTTGAAATAAGACAAAATTAACTTATTAGTCATTTTTCAGCTAGAAATATGAGCTTGATTTTAGTCAATGATTCCTTTAACATTGAATGAAAAAGTTATAGTTCGCTTATAACTATTACTTTTTCAATCTAAAAAAAATGGACTTAAAAGAAGCTCCTATTTCTTGCTGAAAAATTACTTGTATGTTAATTTTGTCTTATTTCAAGTATGCTAAGATATTTACACTATAAATTAATTGAATTTTTGGTTTTGAAGATTTAATGTTTGGAAAATCAGGATTTTTTAAAATCAATTCACTCCTATTGGTTTTCATAGTTCAGGGCGGCCATCTTGTTTGTGATTTACAGCTTCTATTCATCTGAACTTTGAATTCAGACCAACTTTATGGTGGAATATTAGGGCCAGTCTAAGATTTATTTATTTTTTTAATTACAAGAATAAAGTCATGGTATTGCAAGAACACAGTTATACGACAGTAGAGCCGGGAAAAAATAAGAGAATAAAGTCATAATTTTATGAAACGCCAACATGAAAAATAACAAATTTAAAATTTGTAAGTTTAGAGATAATAAAATATGTAGTACTTCTCTTAACATATTAGCATCAAATTATCAATAGCAAGACTTTGAAACTATTGCTTTTATTTCATTAAACAACTTTTTCTAACTTTAAGGCATTTTTTGGGTAAAATTGCATAATTTTTCTGCTAATGTTCAGACTATTTTTTTCGCACTAGTCAAAGATTCTTGTAATTTGTTCCAAATTCTCTGCTGTACAACTCACAGGAGGTTGGATGGAAATAATTAAAAAAAACTAAAAAAAAACTTTTTGACAATATTTCTGTAATTTACTTCTTTAGAAAAGAAAGTGAGCAATAACTGAATAAATAAATTGGATTTATTATGAAAAAAAGAAACAGTGTGCCTTTCCAGCTAAGCACGTAAAAAGTTAGCCTCCAGGTTTCTGAGCCGAGTAACTCCAGAACCTCGTCACCCCTGATGGAAACCCAGCTCAAAGATGCACACTGTAATTTTCCACATGATGGAAAGCTATGATGGATGCTAAGTAATATCACCCCTTCATTATGTTGTAATTCACAAGGCCTGCAGTTGATTGTTGGACTTTTCTCTCTTGTTGTAGTCCAGACCTGCACAAACACTAACCAGCGATTTAGCGGGTCCATTCAACCATCATAATGTTCTATTTTAAGTTAAATAACAGGTTTTTACCATGGTTAGCAATCTCACTGTAGCTTGGTAGACCTGATTGAATGTTCCCAGCAACTTGCTGTGTTTAACTTGAGTAAAGCTTTGCTTAATAAAGTTCTGCGTTTCCTCGCATTGCATGAAAAGAGACTCAATCAGCACGTTATATTCACACACAATGACAACATAGAGCAGTACAACAAATTGTACAGTACAACAAATTGTACTGCTCTATGTTGAGAGATATCTCAGCAGGAAGTAGCTGAGATATGTTAATCTCAAAACTCAGTTACACCATGATCAACAGGAGCTTGGGATACTTAAACAGACAATAATCAGATTATATCAGAAATATTTTCCCTAAAGGTTTCTGAAAGTCTGAAGTCTTAATAGCCATTAGAGCTTAATCAGTTATCAATTTATTGAACATAATAGCATGTTTCTGTCCTTCCATTTGGGTATCTCCTGCTTCTAGAAGTACTCCAAGAGCAAAACAACAACGATAATACTAAAAAACACCCAGATGTTTTTTTGGGGGGGGGGGGGGGGGGGGAATGAGTAAATGTGCTGGTGTCTGCAAAATGACCTGTGTCAAAAACCTCTAAATTGTTGCACAATTTGTTACCTAGCAACCCCAAACCAAGCCCCGCCCAGCCCCTCACCTGGCAACCCAACTGGAGCCCCCACTTCATTTCAAGAGTCGCTCAGTTTCCGCTGTAACGGCGGTTGGAAATGAAATGAAATGGGGGGAAAAAATAAATTGTTATCGGCTGCAACACAGAGTAGCGGCCGTGGATTTTCTCCCAGACACGAAGAATAGTACAGAGCCGCTCGGCTTCGTTTTATTTTTGCGCAAATTGTAGTTTGTGAAATCAGTTTAGGAAGGATTCCTCTGAAAACTACCAGCAGGACAGGGCGGGATTTACCAAAATACCTGGACTGAAGGAAGGTTCTGCTCCATGATGGCGGTGTAAGTACATAATGTGCGTTTCGTGTTCGGCTTGAACCAGATTTGTCAGGTAGCATAAGCTAACGCTGAATGCTACTCTCTGCTTGTCCCGTAACTCAAGTGAAGCTACGCATTTACCGATTGCATTCAGAAGTGTTTATGAAAACACAGATATTGTCTGAGTTTTTGTTTGTTTTTTACATGCTGAGAGAGGTGTTTCTCCTCTAACCTCGCAAATATGTTTTTTTAAGACGCATTTGCAGATAAAAACAGTCTTTGGTTAATTATTGTGCTGATGTCACCTTGACTTCACATCAAGGCACAGAGAGGCGAAGCTCAGTCCTCGGAGTTTGAATTAATAGAATATAAAGTTGCGTCAGATTCGCAACGTTTAACCTTTCAGTGTTTGTGGCTTGACTTAATCTTCTTCGGGGTCAAAGACGCTAAAGCGGCGCATTCCTTAATGAGTTCAAAACTGATCGGGTGAAATTTCAATATCAGAGAATGACTTTGTGTATTAAATGTAATGAACATGTTTTGTATAGACCACAGACCTATAGCTTGTTCAAGGAAACATAATAGTACTGTAGACCTTTAAGTTTATTATCATACACCTTTTCCGTTTTCCATGCAAATGACTTTCCTGCTAGATGCAGACTATGATACAGTGATTTGTAAATGTATTCAGGTTTTTCAGATTTTTGTCGCAGCAGCAGACTTCAGTGTATTAAATAGGGATTTCATTACACAGTGCAGCACACCATTGGGTCTAATTATTACAGGGAGCAAAGAAATGCATACTTCTCAAATTTATATTTCAAATAAAAGTTTATTGTGCTATTGCATTCAATATTTTGCACAACGATATTTTGTTGTGCTTGCAGCTGCTACATCTCAACCAGCTTTGGATGTGTAGATCCTGAAACATTTTGTAAAATGACAGATTGGGTGAGGAGCGTCTGTGTACAGGGGCGTCTGCAGGATGTTATCGGAGGGTATGCACAAAACTGTCACTGCACTTTACCCATAAGGACAAATCCACAACTCCAGCACACATCGTGTGTGTCGCACAGGTTCAGGTGATGTGTTAGACCTCCCAGAGAGTGAGGGGATGAAGTAACACTGTTGCTTAAATTCTACTGTTTTTGGCCAAGTTTAAACTAGATGTAAGTGTTTAACCCGCAGTCTTAGTGCGACGCTCTGGAAAAGCGTAGCAGATGTCACGGTCGACCAACCAGAAGACTGGTCAGCACTTCAGTTCACTAAACCACAAAAAAACCCAACTTGTAATCGGCAACCCACCAGACCCACACATGGTAAAAAGTTCAGGCAGGGTTTACTCGATTCCTCGTAGGACTTCTGGAGGGCTAAAACTCCACGTATTCATTTTTAGCTAGCTTCACAGCTGTTATATTTAGAAGAAAGAGCGGAAAAACCGCCAAATAGCCAGAAAAATCACTAAGAACATTTAGGTTTAGGACACACATTGTTAGACTCACACAGATGTAAGCTAAGTACAAGATGTTTTGACACAAAACACCTTTTTCTCCACAATTTTGTTAATAGTAAAGAGGGCTGGATAATAAAAAAAACATAACATTGTTTTTTTTTTTTTTTTTACTTAAAGGAAAATCTCAAGGTATGCAGAGTGCGTATAGCCATACAGCTGCAGATGTCAAACCGTCAATGAGCCAGGACATCAATTTGGCGAAAGAGGGCATATCTGTAATTATGTTAATGAATATTTTGAGATTGTTACAGCAATAAAATATAGATTTTATGTTATGTTTCCAGCACCGCTAGTAATTATTGAGGCCAATTCATTAACAGGTGCTGCTGAGACACAACTATGAGCCTGAGCCAATATCCCTGAAAGCTTTTTCTCTGTAATTTGTTTATCTTTGACTGCACAGACATATTCTTGTGTGCGTCGCCTTTATGTGTGTGTCACTTATTAACTGGCTATCTGCTCAACAGTAAAGGTTGGACGTTTTTCAGACCTCAAACACAGACATGATGAAGGTTCTCAGAGAGACTTCAGATCAGCCACAGTTCAGTGGGAGGCAGGGCTGTAGGTCACCGCTGCAGTTTGCTGCAGAATGCCAGAGCACTCTTTGATGTGAAAAAGTTAAAAACCATAATTACAGTAATTAAAGCCAAGTGTAGCAGGTAGCCATGGCAATAGGAGCCTTTGGCTTTTTCCACACAACAGTTGCTTTGCTTTTATCTTACCAAGAGTCCAATTAGCACCTTTCTTAGCTGGAGATATTTTCAGAACTGCCTACTGGATCATAAAGAAAGGATGTGATGTGTTTCGCTCTGTTCTTGTGCGACAAGGACGCATCAGTGGAGGAAAGCTCTCAGCGCTAACAGTTGGAGGAACCATTCAGTTTGAAGTCACTAACCGCCTGTATTACTGCCCGTCAAGGACAGCTCGTGTTTATACGAACAATTCATGCCAGAAATGTCCTTTGCCCTCAAAGTTAAATGTTCCGTGATTTGAGATGTTTTAGATTTGTTTTTGAATTAACACCTAATTCACTTCAGCGTTATTGGGCGATCATTGGCTCGTCAGACGTTGCAAATGCTGTCTGTGTTCAGAGCCAGAGCTGGCATTCAGGACTCTGAGGTCACATCCTGTTTATGAGGAGACATTTAAACACACTGGATGTGTTTAAGCTGCAAGTGTTTAAATATTAGGACAAAAGGGACGAGTCAGTTTCATACATCCAGACCTGAGCTGCGGTTTTCTATTTCCTGTGGAGAAGTAAGACCTAATATTATTTATTTTAATGTGGTTCACCCTTAAATATCATCTACAAGCATAGACTGCTTAACTTGCATTTATGTTCTTCTGTTAATTTTACAACAAATATTGAAGGTAACCTATTATGCTTCCCAAAACAGGCTAAGATAAACAAAACATGTTGATTATATTCTAGATAATGAAGTTTTAGTCTGTTCAGCTCTGCCTATTTTGTGCTGTTTTAGGGTCTGGTGTCTCTTTAAATTGAAATAATCTGCTGCTGGCCAACTATACATTTACACGCACACGTAAAAATGGCTGCAAACAGATGTGCAATTATACAATCGTACATCTTTGAAAAGCAGAAGTGGAGACTCCTGTGTAATCAACAAGAACACAGCAAGTGATTTCTGAATGATAAGACAACAACAAAACACTCCAGCAGCCATTGTACAGCTTATATGGTGGTAAAACCAGCTGATCAAATGTGCTGGAGCCTCACTTGTGTTGCTAGGTAACAGGCTGGACTCAGCTTGGGTTGCTAGGTAACGGCGCAGTGCAACTCAACAATTGGGAGGGATTTGAAGTGGCTCATTTTTTTCAGACACCAAAAAACATTAACTTATTGACAAAAATAATCTGGGTTTTTTATTTTATCTTAGAAGCAGCAGAGACCCAAATGGAAGTATAGAAACATGCAAAAAGTGAATTTTGCATAAAACACCACCTTTAATTTTCTTTTTTCTTTATATTCACATCCAATCTTCATTTAACTACTTATAAGTTAATCGTCTTACTTGATTGAATCAGTATGTGAAGCTTCCACTACTTACAAGGAATTAATCTGAAGAAAGGAAGGAAAACATAAATGGTCGGTTTCATGGATGTAAAAAAACATGAGGCCATGCAGCGCTTCGCTGAATGGCCTCACTTTTCGAACTTTGTCATTGTGTCAACGTCACTGCTAGAAACTCCTTTGTTTTATTGGGAATTAATGTTATAGGACAGCTGGAGGGAATGATAGAAAAAGTAAATCTGGTTTTTAAAAGCCAAATCACTTTTTGGTTTTGAAAGGGAAACTTCTTAATCCCCAAGGCTAAAGGTTAGACACTGAGGCAGAGGTTCACCTTTCAGCAGGACAGCGCTCCTCAACCTGGAGCCAGAGCTGTAGATTAAGCATGCTCACGGTTTAAAATGGTCCAGCCAAAGTCCATACCGACTGAGAATTTGTAGCAAGAATTAAAAATGAATATTCTCCATGTAATCTGATTGATTTCGTTCTATTTCACAGCAAAGACTGGTCAGAAATGTCAGTTTCTGGACATGCAAAGCCGCCACAGACTTACAGTTGGAGCTGCAGAAAAAAGGGCGTTTCTAAAACTTATTTACTCAGCTGGGCTGAACACAAAGGCACACCACACTTTTCAGATTTTGAATTGTAAAATATTTTGTTAAAGTCGTGGATCATTTGCCTTCTATTTCATAATTATGCCCTGCCTTCTGTAACATGCAATCCCAACAAAACAAAGTGAGGTTGGTGGTTAAGTCATGACTAAATGTCAACAACCTTAAGCTAACACTTCATTGAAGCAACTCTTGATTCAGTTGCAGCTCTCCTGCCCTTGTTTTTCTAGCTGGATTGAAAATCACAAGCAGCTGGTGTTTCCCCCCAGGTGTGGCCACTTCTTTTGGTCACCCACCTCTGAAGTTTAGAAATATTACTTCAGTTTTTATTTGTCATTTAGAGCCCAGGGTAAGGTTGATTATAAACTAAACCTTCGAGCTGAAGTGTGAAGAACGAGACGAAACTTTAATCTAGAAGAGGCTTCAATGGACAGCAGATGACTGCGTACTCTTCTATAAGCGACCTCTGACCCCACACATGTGTAATGGACTCGGTATGAATGCATAAAACACACCAAGGGCTCTGATGTTATTAATTCCACCTGTCCTTCTGCAAAATGGGACGCTTCCATGAAAAGATGATTCAACAGGCATGTTATTTATTTTGTTCCTGAGATCACAACTGTGGTTTGAGGCTGTGACCTTGCTGAGTTTGAAAACATTCGAGCCGCGTGTTCATCTTAATTAACCTATCCAAGGTTGTCTGATACTATGAGGAGGACGCTTTTCATTCCTTCTCTGGAAGATCTTAGTAAGTGGGGTCAAAGCGCCACTGATTTTTTCTTTCTTTTCTCTTCTAACTAAAAAGTATAAATAATTAAATCTCTAATAAGATGTTTTTTGAAGACCCATGTCGTTACTATGTGACTCCTAGAGGCTGAGATCTTTCATAGCTATCCTTGCAGAGACGTCCTTTCAGAAATGAAAGCCTTTCATCTCCTGCCTCTATCCGTTTTTTCTTTCTCTCGTTGAAATTTTGATTCATGTCGCTATAAACCACCAATAAAGACTGAATTCTGTATTTTAAATTTGAAAAAATTTTGTTTTTTGATTTAAAAATGATAAAACCAGACTTCCGGTGTCATGGCGATTAGTATGGCAGCATAGAAAAGAGGTCCTGCACCGCTAGATATAAAACCCCCCTAATCCAAGGTGTTAACAAGTTAAGCGTTACTCTCTATCAAGAAGAATGAGTGGGGATAAAAACAAGAAGGGACGAGTCCAGTCTAGGGACTCGGAAATGCGACACGAAAGCAAAGCTTGCGGAACACACTCGGTTGAGGAAGGAGAGAAGATGGCGGATGAGGCCTTGCCTGCTACAGGTAGCCTACTAAGAAAGGTGGTGGGTGAAGTGATGGCGGAGGGCATGCGGGACCTCCAATCAGAAATGAGGAAGGAGTTGTCGCAAGTGAGAATGAGCTTAAAGGAGGAAATTAAAATCCTATTGAGCGAGCTGACAAACCAAAATGACAAGTTAATTGCAGAAATATCAGCTGAGGAAGTTGACCGTGGAATATCAGATCTTAAGACCAGCAAATCACCGGGCTGTGATGGTTCCCTCCTGAGTGGTATAAGGCCATGAAGGAATCTGTTCTCCCACTATTAAGGCCTCCTTCAACTACACCCTGGCAGGGGGCGCTCTCCCGCCATCATGGCCAGAGGCGTTTATATCGGTCATACCAAAGGTGGGGAAGGACAAAACGGATCCTAAAGGGTATAGACCAATTAGTGTATTAAATATAGACTACAAACTATTTGCTACAATATTAGCTAAGAGATTAATTACCCTGATGCTTTTCCTGATAGATGAGGACCAGACAGGTTTCATTGGTAATAGACAAACGCATGACAGTATAAGAAGGGCCGTTCATGTTATTGATCATATAATTAAAGAAAAATCAAGTGCAGTCCTTCTCAGCTTAGATGCCGAGAAGGCATATGATACTGTAGGGTGGGAGTTTTTGTTTGACGTAATGAAGAGATTTGGGTTCTGTGATAGTTTTATTCAATGTATAAAAACTATGTATTCCTCGCCAAAAGCAAGAATTAAAATTAATGGAAGCCTTTCGAATCCAATAACATTACAATGAGGATGTAGGCAGAGCTGCCCATTAAGCCCACTACTGTTTAATCCTTTTATCGAACCACTGGCTCAAGTTATTAGAGAGGAGTCTGGGTTGGAGGGGGTGACAATAGGGAATGTGGAAAACAAAATATGCTTGTATGCGGATGATGTTTTAGTAGTCATTTATGATAGTTAAAATGGCTATATCTGAATCTGGTTTTCCATCGCTTATGAACATCCTGGAAACATATGGCAGGTTATAAACTCTCAGGTTATAAACTCAACATACAAAAAACTCTAATTTTGTTCCGTCAAACAGTTAATAAATAGATACCAATTTAATTGGCATCAAGTACAAATAGAGTATTTGGGTTTAACAAAACAAATTGTCTCAATTATATGAAATTAATTACAAACGAATAAATAAGAAAATGTATGAGGACCTGGGCAGGTGGAGCCTGCTTCCCCTTGACCAGAATCTGAACAATAAAGATAAATGTTCCAAGACTGTTGTACATATTTGTAGCACTTCCAGTAGAGGTTCCAGCAAAACAATTTAGGGAGTGGGATAAGCATTTTTCAAGGTTTATATGGAGCAATAAAAGGCCAAGAGTAAGATACTCGACCCTGCAGCTATCTGGGGATTGGGGGGAAATGGGTCTGCCTTGCCTGGTGGATTATTACTTGTCTGCCCAGATTAGACCTCTGGTGTACTGGTGTAATCCAGCCTATGAGGCTAAATGGAAAGACATTGAGCTTTCTTTGTTGGACTTCCCTATACAGTCTGTTCTGGGATGCTTGGATGGGCTGCCCCAGGTATACCAACTACTAAATTTGTGTTTGAGTTTCTCTTTGAAAAAGTGGGCAGAGGTGGTTAAAAAGCTCAATCTCCACAAACAGATAGGAGTATTGAGTTGGCCTGCGTACCACCCGCGTTTCCTCCCAGCATCGATAGACCACAAATATAGAAGATGGGCGAAACAGGGATCACTGCATTATGTAAGATAATTAAAAATGGGGAGTTAGTAAAATTTGAGGATTTGTGCCGGACTTATGAGGTGGGCAGAGAAGATTTCTACCGTTATTTGCAGGTCCGAAGTTTCTTTAGGAAGGAAATCAAAATCCCTGACTTGGATGCAGAGCCAGGAATAGTACAAATATTTATGGATTCATATGCTGGCAAAAATACAAAACGCATCATCGGCAAATGTTACAGAAACGTAGCATATATGTATAAGAACTCAACTGATTATATCAGACAAGGATGGGAAAAGGAAACAAATGTAAAAATGTCACTTGAGGCTTGGATGCAGATTTGGAGGAACTCTCTGTCCACAACAAATTCTTTAACATGGCGCAATTTCTGCTGGAAGACTCTAATCAGATTTTGTATTATGCCAAAGCAGAGATCGAAGCTGGGTGGGTCACAGTTCTGTTCCTGGAGGGAGTGTGGTGTGGTCTCTGGGGGCTGCTTTCAAATATTTTGGGACTGTCCGCAGTTGAAGACCTTCTGGAAGGACGTTAAACGAGTAATCTATGAAAATCTGGCTATAACTTTAGTGTTTTCATTTCCTGCTATGTACTTCGGCTATATACCTTCCTGAAGGACTCGGTAACGGGAACACATACCTGTTGAAGATATTTATGATTGCAAGCCAGAAAGCGATTACTAAATGTTTCCTCCAACCTAGAGCCCCTACTCTGAAGTAGGGCTGGGCGATATATCAATTATACTCAATGTATCGCGATATTTTAAATTTATGATAGTTAAAATGGCTATATTGCAACTATCGTATAAATTGTTGTTCAAATAATAAATTTTTGCTGTCAAATTCACTGCGAGTATGGTTTATCCGACACCCTATGAATGCATCACTAGTCCCCCCCAACCTGAAAACTTTCTACCAATCACGCTGCGCGGAGAAAACAAGATGGTGACAGCGAGAGATTGTAACTGAAAACGAATCAGATGAATTAGTCTAGTTTCGAAGAGAAACAGCGCTGGATCAATAATCTGACGGCGGTTCGGATTTTATATGGAGGATGTCGAACAAAATGAGGTAATTTGCGAAACATCTTATAAAACTATTGCCACAAAAGGTTGTAGTACAAATTTATTTCACCGCCTAATCAGACTATTCTTTAACTTGCCGTTCATAGCCGGTAGAACTAGTCCGTTAAAGTGGAACCTGGAGACGTTGGTATGATTCATTTAGTGTATGCAACGGGAAAAATAACTCAAAACTACTCTTTAAAAAAAAAAAAAAAGAAGAAATTAACAATAAAAAACCCTACTCATTCTTTTGCTGTCAGCTTTACGATACGTAGACTCGTTGCCATAGCAACTGACATCAATGCAACTTTATGTGTCAGGATTCAGCACCAAAAACACTCAAACATTTAGAACAGAACATTCAGTTCGTTACAGTTTGGGGTTTTTAGGCTTGATGTGTATTTTGCTTTTATTAATAAGTGATCACTGTGGTAGATTAGCCGCCGCTGCTGTTTTTTTCTTAGAAACTTAGTTTCTTAGTTTTAACTTACTTAGTTTAGTAAGTTAAAACTTATTTCTCACCTTGTTACCTAGTCTTAGTGTAGACAGTTCATGGCAAAACACTACATCCCTTTTTATATGAGCTTATATTTAAGTCTAGCAGGGAAATGGGGTGGTAACCTGCGTGGGTGACATCATGCTGCAAGGAGTCTAGATAAAATTACATTGGAGCTCATTTAAGAATATCGTGATATATATCGTGATATAGCCAAAAAATATATATATCAAGATATTCGATTTTCCTCATATTCCTCAGCCCTACTCTGAAGCTTCTTGTGAATATTGTAACCCTGATCCACAATATGGAAATGTTGACTTTTACAATACGACTCAAGAAGGAGAAAGGAGAGAGACTTTGGGGAAAATGGGATCATTTTATTGCCAAAGGTGTGTAACAGTTAATGTTTGTGACTCCACATCACTTGGACAGACACCTGGGAGTTTTCCCTGTTTATTTTTTTGTGACTCCATACAGTGAAATGTCTGTAAAATTGTAATGTTCATCAGTATGGCTACCTGCCCTAACCCTCATGTTTGATTCTATGTACTTGTATGTTTAAAAACGAATAAAAATAAAGTATAAAAAAGGATAAAACCAGCTGGTTCCTCTCAGCTTTGTGGAAGGTGCAGTGGCGTAGAAATGACCGCTAGGAGGCGCCACCTCCCACTGCGCAGCATCAAGGGCATCCCTTTGATCTGTCGGAGGATGTTGGACCCGCAGGGCGAGTGATGCCTCCGCTTACGGCGGGCATACAGTGGGGTGGGGGAGCGCTCTCCCTGCTGCTGATGGGAGCAGATAATGAGTCAGCAGAAGCTGCCCTGCATCCCGCACTCACACAGACGAGGGCAGTGGGGACGGACACACACACAGGATACCAAGTCCAAATATTCCCGCAAACACACACACTACCCACCCCCCAACCGTCCTGCTTCACTTCATCCTCCTGCATCAGCTGACAGCGTTGGCTGATCCCCGTCTTTACGCTCTCGCTACATGAATCCGTTTCTCCTGACATGATGTCCTGGTTTTCCTCAGCTCGGTTTTCCCTTCCACCTTCCCTGCGGTCGCCCGCTCTCTGACTCAGGCCGCCGTCCGTCCCGCTTTCTCCTGGCAACAGGAGCTGAACTACAGCTGGTAAAAAATAATTACTGTGCGCTTTAGAGAAGCAGGAAACCGGCTGCAGCAAGCAGTTTGGAGTCTCTATAGTTCAGAAGTTCTCTTAAAACATTAATTAAATTTAACAACAAATGTCTTCTCACAGTACTTTACAAAAAAGAAGTTGTTTTGATTCAATCACAGATGAATTTCAATTAATCCTAGTAATCAATCAGCGCTTTATGTTCATTATTCCAATTAGTTTTAACGGTTTTCTGTGTAAGGAAACACAGTAGATTGCTTGGAGTTTCTTGCTGCGTTTCCATTAACCGTTAAAAACTGCGCAAATTGAAATTACGAAAATAAATTAGCTTAATGGAAACTTAGATTTTGAAAAATAATTTTGTTCAACAATTAAGCCTGTCGCAATAAACAATAAATCAATTAATCGCACGCTAAATTAGAATGAGCTCAATAATTTCCATTTGCCTAATTTATCGTTTTTCTCTTTTTCTACAAAAAACTGGATGATAAAAGTTCAATCTGGAGCTTTAGTCTCAACTAATCATTTTTGTGAAGGAGAAAAACTTCATTACTAATTTTATTTCGTTTATTCATTTCGGATATTTAAAATGTCTTCCAGTTCAGTGTTAAATATTTATTAAAATTGATCTTTTAGAATGTGTTCTTACATTATTACCATTATTACTTGGTCTCAAAACAGCAACATTATCGTTTATCGCAATAACCTCTGGGACAATGTATCGTCTCGCAAAATTTATCGTGACAGCTACAATGAGGTGCAGGTGTGTCTGAATTTGTGTTTTTTTCCCTATAATTCACTGAAAATTAAACCGATACAAAACAAATCAGTAATGGCCTAAAGGCGGATAAAGTACGTTGTTCAAAGTGAAGTATACGTTTGTTTGTTCGCCGTAGCAATAACCTTCCTTTTGATTTATGCACTGCAGAAACAAACCAAATGTCCTACGAGACGAACTACTGAAGAAAAAAGTGCTTTAAGTTTTTTTTCATTGTTGTTTTTGGAGGGGTTAACTTCCTTGGCCGACCTTGTAAAATTTCAAAGAAAAATGAAATTACTGTATAAGAAAAAGCATCAGAAGAACTGAGATGGCAGTAGAGTTGTAAACATGGAGGTTTTGGGTTAATTTACAGAATGTGACCTTCAGGAAAAAAAAAAAAAATTTGGCAATCTAACTGAAAAAAGTAAGTTTCTCTTTTTATACCATCTATGACTTTTATCCCTCAATTTGCGCAGAAAAGGTCGCGACCTGAACACAAAAACTTATTTAATTTCAGAATGTTTTACATGTTAGAATGAAATGTTCAACAAATTCCCTTTGATGAATGTTCTACCTTTTTATTGGTCAGAGATAATTTAATTTAAGGGACTTGTAATAGTCCTTTTCTCCAGTCAAGGTCTCGTCTTTTACTTTGTGATATTTTCACGCTTGAACGCAGCAGCAGCAGAAAATGTTCTGCTTGAAACAAAAAGGCTGATGTTCACATTCTGCTTCTCAATAAAAATTAGATCCTGGAATCGAGATAAAAACGATTTTCTGTGTTGGTTTAAGCCAGAGGTTGATCGGAGTAAACAGACTTCAGGTACATTAAACCTGCATGGCGGCTCTTTTATTAACAGAAATGAAAAGAAAAATAAACAAATGAGGAATAATATTCTGGGTGTGTAGTTTTATGAGATCGACGTGGAAATTCAGAAAAACTGAATAATAGCAAATAAAAAGCTGTTGGTTAGGGAACGGTGAAGTTGGTCTTGTAATCCACAATCTAAACAACCGTCTGATGCAAACAGCAGTTTAAATACTGATTAAATTTGTGCTAACATGAATCAAAGTGACATTATTGCTGAAATTGGAGCCGTTTCAGGTTATAAAAATCCTCGCCCTGCGTTGTCGGCATTTAGCTTTCAGACTAGTCTCTTTCATCTACAGCAGGATTTTTATTTCTGGCCACATCAAGATCACAAAGGGCAAAATTTGATAAAACTACCTCTTAATCTGTTAAAATATGAATAAATAAGCGTCTCCGCAAGGGCTGCACAGTGGCACAGTAGGTAGCAGCAAGAAGGTTCTGGGTTCGATTCCCGGCCCGGGGTCTTTCCCCATGGAGTTCAATGAGTTCTTAAATTTAAATAACTTCTTTTTTTTCACATTAGTGTAATTTGGCAGAATACAGATAAAAGCTGCTAAAATAATTTAGGTACACAACTGAAGACTTTTTTGCCACATAAAATCAATCCTCTAGCTGCATTATATCCAGAACGCTGCTGCTGGAGCTCTGACTAAAACCAGGCAGTTGGAGCACGTCGCCCAGTTCTAAAGTCGCTACACTGAGAGAAAACACTTTAAAATACTGCTGTTAGTTCATAAATCACTGAACGGCTGAGCGCCACAACACATTGAAGATCTGCTGTTGTCATAGCAACCTTCCAGACCTCTCAGGTCTTCTGGTTCTGGTTCTGTTCTGCATCCTCAGAACCAAAACCAAACGTGGAGAAGCAGCATTCAGTGTCTATGCACCACAAATCTGGAACAAACTTCCAGAAAACTGCAAAACGACCGAAACACTGAGTTCCTTTAAATCAGACTAAAAACCCTCCTGTTTATAGTTGATTTTGAACCATAATAAATGAAACATGAATCAATAATCTGATGTGTAACAACAAGTTGTGTGACTTTGTATTTTTGTGTTTTTATGACGTAAAGCACTTTGAACTGCATTGTTGCTGAAAGGTGCTGTACAAATAAAGTTTGATTTGACAAAATAAAAATCCCAAAAAGGATCATGAAATCCTGGAGGAACTGAAAAGACGTTCAATAATATTTAATTTTAAGGATTCATTTATATTTTGACAGTTTGTGAACAGATTTTATCAAAACATTCTGGCACAACCGGCCCTTTAAGAGCATTCAGGATCTCGATTTGGCCCAAAACGAAAATGAGTTTGACACCGCTGGTCTAAAGTAATAATTACTCCCCAGTTTATACAAGGAATAAACTTAAAAGTATAAAGCTAAATGTCGGTTGGTTGATCTTTTCTCGCCCTGTGACGAGAAAAGAGGCGTCAGCCCCAAAGTGACCCTGAACAGAACAAAGCAAGTTTTTTAAAAGAAATGATGGTTTCTTCTGCTTATCCATGTCAAGATGAACACACCAGAGATCAATACTCTGTGCAATTAATTCAAACTTGGAGCGTTTTGTCTGAATTGAAAAGAAACCAATGAATCACATGAAATGTTTAATTTAATCTGTCAGACTGTAGAGGAAGAGCAGACGCTCAATCATTTTCAGCCGAGCGAAATAGTCAAGTGTTGCATTGAAGAACATAAAAGAGCGAAAGCATTTGGGCCTAACCTAATACACAGTTTGTTCTTATTAAGGGCTAAGACACAAACATAAATAAAAATGTACCAAGAAAACACTTTTCCACGCAGGATAAACGAGGTTTTTATATTTAGCAGACTTGGTGTTTTCCTGCTGCTCTCCGTCCCTGAGCCTCGCTGCTGCAGGAGGAAAACGAGAGGAAGGCTGCAGGAAAAACACAAAATGGGAAGAAAAATGATGTAGATGTGGGAAATACAGTAAAAAAAAAACACACAGACACACACACTCCAAAGTAAGTGACAAAGGTAGTGCCAACCTGATTAACAACTAAATTGGGAGTTGTAGATCTAAAATTAAGCATAATTAGGCAGCTGCATGACCTACTTACTTCTCACCACTAATGGAAAGAATCCTCACCAAAGGAAAAAAAGAAGCAGCGCCACAGACTGTTGAGCTGTTAGTGAAATATGTTTTTGTGCACATGACTGGAATCATAATTTATCTATTGAAACACGGCCACATGCATCATTTATTAACACGCAACTGAATATGTTGCTGTCTGGTTTTCATGCTTTGTGCGCTGCGGACGTCCCTCCTTCATTTGACAATTATCCCCACACACCTGCGACCCGTTTCTCCACGACCCGGCTCTCCGCGACCCGGCTTCACTCCCACATCCAGGTCTCAGGCAGAACTGGGCAGAAATATTGGCAGAATCAAACTTTTAGCATTTTAACCCTTTCAAAAAAACCAAAACATTTAGTCTCTTAATGATTCTTGTTGGTTACACAGGAGGCTCCACTTTTGCTTTTCAAAGACATGCGGTTGAAAAATTGCACATCTGTTTGCGAAATTGTTTTTCTACAAATGTACTAATTAAATATGAACTAAAAATACAAAAAAAAAATTCACCGGCACAACTTCTCATGCATATCATTTCAAATCGTTACAGAGCTGCAATTTCATTTTTGCTTTATAGCTATGCGCTACTTTGGTTTAGTCTAGCAAATAGAACTCCAATATTCCAATTGAAGCTGATTTTAAACAGGGCCTTTTGTGCAAAATTAACATTTTCACATGTTTATACTTCTGTTTGGGTCTCTACTGCTTCTAAAAACAGCCCAAGCGTTTTGAAGTAAGTTAATGTTCTTTGGTGTCTGGAAAGGAGCCGAAAAACCTCCGGAATGTAACGTCACAAATCAGCAGGCTTTGCACTGTTACCTAGCAATCCCAGCAAAGCCCAGCCCGTTACCTAGCAATGCAAGCTGAGTTCCAGCATGTCCGCTGTATGCACTGTACAATGGCTGCTGGAAAAGACAAAAGTTTTGTTGTTGACTTCTCGTTTAGAAACTACTTGCTGCATTATTGTTAGTTGTGCAGGAGGCTCCACTTCTGCTTGTCAAAGACATATGGTTGTATAATTGCACATCTGTTTGCAGCCATTGTTACTTGTGAGTGTATAGGTTGAATTGGGGGGCAGCAGCTTATTTGGATTTAAAGTGACAAGACGCCCTAAAAAGGCTCATTGTAGGCAGAACTGAGCAGACTAAAATATTATTATACAAGAATAATTTTGTGCAAAAAATGTGATTAACATGTCTTATATGGCCTATAAACATTTCCAGTCTGGTTAAGGGATAATAATAATTAAAGCTGCAAGCAGCCTCGGGCGGCCCTCGCAGCAAGCGCCGCTCCGGCCTATTGGCCACCGCGGGGGTTCCGGCCACCGCAGAAGCTCTCGCACGTTTTCCAGAGCCGCAGCCCGCTCCCCACCGCGGAAGCTCTGCCGCAGTTTCCAGCACCGCCGCCCGCCAGCCGCCGCAGAAGCTGTCGCGCATTTTCCCCGCCCGTCCACCGGGCGACAGGCGTGAATGCGTTCGGCGGCGCTCCCCGACGACTGTCCAAAAATCTGGTGCAGATCGGTCGATGCGTCGAGGAGACACGGCCGATGTATTAACTTAGGGGGCGCAGTGGAGTCAAATTACATCTCAAACCCGTCGGGCTCTTTAGAGGTGAACAAAGGTCATACATATCCAGTTTGGCGCCAATCGGATGATCCATGTGTGAATTAGAGCCAAACGTATGTATATGGCGAGGGACTGATATTCGCCGTTTGGCCACGCCCACACGGTTCAGCCAGCAGCGAGCATTGACAGAGTTTATCATCCGAATCATCGTGATTAGGTCAAGAGAGCCATAAACAGAGCTTTCCAAGGAAAAAAACGGCACTTCCTGTTCCGAGGGGGCGGGGCTTAGATGACGTCATAATATGATGACGTAGGGTCGACGGGCATACCACCAGGATTACTCAGGCAAAGTTTGATGCAGCTCGGTCAAAATATGTGGAATGTAGAGGCAAACGTATACGAACGGCGTTGCCGCCATTGAAAACTCTTGGCACTTTAAAGCAAGCGAGACCAACTTCCTATCTGTCATCCAACACAGAATCACCTTGATTAGGTCAAGAGAGCCATAAACGGAGCTTTCCAAGGAAAAAAACGGCACTTCCGGTTCCGAGGGGGCGGGGCTTAGATGACGTCATAATGTGATGACGTAGGATCGACGGGCAAGCCTCCAGGATCACTCAGGCCAAGTTTGATGCAGCTCGGTCAAAATATGTGGAATGTAGAGGCAAACGTATACGAACGGCGTTGCCGCCATTGAAAACTCTTGGCACTTTACAGCAAGCGAGACCAACTTCCTATCTGTCATCCAACACAGAATCACCTTGATTAGGTCAAGAGAGCCATAAACAGAGCTTTCCAAGGAAAAAAACGGCACTTCCGGTTCCGAGGGGGCGGGGCTTAGATGACGTCATATTGTGATGACGTAGGATTGACGGGCAAGCCTCCAGGATCACTCAGGCCAAGTTTGATGCAGCTCGGTCAAAATATGTGGAATGTAGAGGCAAACGTATACGAACGGCGTTGCCGCCATTGAAAACTCTTGGCACTTTAAAGCAAGGGAGACCAACTTCCTATCTGTCATCCAACACAGAATCACCTTGATGAGGTCAAGAGAGCCATAGATGAAAGTTTCCAAGGAAAAAAATAGCACTTCCTGTTCTGAGGGGGCGGGGCTTTGATGACGTCATAATCTGATGACATAGAATTTTCAGGTATCACACCAGCATCACTCAAGCCAAGTTTGGTGCAGCTCGGTCGAAACATGTGGAATCTAGAAGCAAACGTATGGCATCGGCGTTACAGGTCACTTCGCCACGCCGCCACGCCCAGCTGCTATCTCAAAGCCGGTCAGGGTTGGAATCCTCAACACACCAACATGTCTTCTGTGTCTGGACACAGTTTCATGTTGATTAGGTCAAAGGGCTAAGAGAGCGACCGCTCACAGTAAAACATGACACTTCCTGTTCTCAGGGGGCGTGGCTTAAGTGATGTCATCATTTCACCACAGGGTATTTTAGGACATCCGATGCCGATCAATCACTGAAAGTTTGGTCCCTCTATGTGTTTTTTTATAGGAAATATAAGAGTTTCGTGTTTCATGGCGAGTAGGTGAACTTTGACCCCTGCTAACCCCCCTTCAACATACTCCAAAACTCACCAATTTGATAACTTTAAATCAGACATGCCTTATGATCAGACTGACCGAGTTTGAAGTCGATCAATCGAAATCCCTAGGAGGAGTTCGATCAAATACGAAGGCTGTAAACGTCAAAATCGAGGAAAAAAATGGACGTTCAATACAAAATGGCCGACTTCCTGTGATAGTTGGCTAATAACATTAAATGTAAGTTCTGAGTCTTTCGGTGAGCTCTACAAGTGTACCAAATTTCATGTCTCTACGATGAAATACGTTCATACCATTGTGTCAACAGAAAATTGCTAGTTGCCGCCGTTGAGCAATTTTTTTTGCGATTTTTGCGACAACCTTAAAATTCAAAATTTTTAAATTTTCTAGTCGCGACCGCCAAGTTTGGTGAGTTTTTGAATATGATAAAGCCCCCAAAAAGGCGCCTCTTTGGGGGGGCAGAATCGTAATAATAATAATTAAAGCTGCAAGCAGCCTCGGGCGGCCCTCGCAGCAAGCGCCGCTCCGGCCTATTGGCCACCGCGGGGGTTCCGGCCACCGCAGAAGCTCTCGCGCGTTTTCCAGAGCCGCAGCCCGCTCCCCACCGCAGAAGCTCTGCCGCAGTTTCCAGCACTGCCGCCCGCTAGCCGCCGCAGAAGCTGTCGCGCATTTTCCCCAAATTACATCTCAAACCCGTTGGGCTCTTTAGAGCAGAACAAAGGTCATACATATCCAGTTTGGCGCCAATCGGATGATCCATGTGTGAATTAGAGCCAAACGTATGTATATGGCGAGGGACTGATATTCGCCATTTGGCCACGCCCACACGGTTCAGCCAGCAGTGAGCATTGACAGAGTTTATCATCCGAATCATCTTGATTAGGTCAAGAGAGCCATAAACAGAGCTTTCCAAGGAAAAAAACGGCACTTCCTGTTCCGAGGGGGCGGGGCTTAGATGACGTCATAATATGATGACGTAGGATCGACGGGCAAGCCTCCAGGATCACTCAGGCCAAGTTTGATGCAGCTCGGTCAAAATATGTGGAATGTAGAGGCAAACGTATACGAACGGCGTTGCCGCCATTGAAAACTCTTGGCACTTTAAAGCAAGCGAGACCAACTTCCTATCTGTCATCCAACACAGAATCACCTTGATTAGGTCAAGAGAGCCATAAACAGAGCTTTCCAAGGAAAAAAAGGCACTTCCGGTTCCGAGGGGGCGGGGCTTAGATGACGTCACAATGTGATGACGTAGGATCGACGGGCAAGCCTCCAGGATCACTCAGGCCAAGTTTGATGCAGCTCGGTCAAAATATGTGGAATGTAGAGGCAAACGTATACAAACGGCGTTGCCGCCATTGAAAACTCTTGGCACTTTAAAGCAAGCGAGACCAACTTCCTATCTGTCATCCAACACAGAATCACCTTGATTAGGTCAAGAGAGCCATAGATGAAAGTTTCCAAGGAAAAAAATAGCACTTCCTGTTCTGAGGGGGCGGGGCTTAGATGACGTCATAATCTGATGACATAGAATTTTCAGACATCACACCAGCATCACTCAAGCCAAGTTTGGTGCAGCTCGGTCGAAACATGTGGAATCTAGAAGCAAAAGTATGGCATCGGCGTTACAGGTCACTTCGCCACGCCGCCACGCCCAGCTGCTATCTCAAAGCCGGTCAGGGTTGGAAACCTCAACACACCAACATGTCTTCTGTCTCTGGACACAGGTTCATGTTGATTAGGTCAAAGGGCTAAGAGAGCGACCGTTCACAGTAAAACATGACACTTCCTGTTCTCAGGGGGCGTGGCCTACGTGATGTCATCATTTGACCATATGGTATTGTAGGCCACCTGATGACGATCAATCACTGAAAGTTTGGAGTCTCTGTGACTTTTTGTGTTAGAAATACCAATTTTTCAATTTTCCTGTGTATTACAAAATCGAAGAATTTCATCTGCAGGGCAATGCTGCCCTCTGGTGTCGAATTACTGAAATAATGAAACTATTTCAGTGGCCAGCAGAGGGCAGCATTGCCCTACAAACGACGAACATGTACTGTTTATTATGTAATTACACAGAAGATCTCTCTAATTCATTCTGAGGGGGCGGGGCTTAGATGACGTCATAATATGATGACATAGCATTGTCAGGCATCACAACAGCATCACTGAGGCCAAGTTTGGTGCAGCTCGGTCGAAACATGTGGAATCTAGAAGCAAACGTATGGCATCGGCGTTACAGGTCACTTCGCCACGCCGCCACACCCAGCTGCTTCATCGCAGCCGGTCAGGGCTTGAATCCACAACACACCAACATGTCTTCTGTCTCTGGACACAGTTTCATGTTGATTAGGTCAAAGGGCTAAGATAGCGACCGTTCACAGTAAAACATGACACTTCCTGTTCTCAGGGGGCGTGGCCTACGTAAAAAAATAATTTCACGACAGGGTATTTTAGGACACCCGATGACGATCAATCCCAGAAAGTTTGGTCCCTCTATGTGTTTTTGTATAGGAAATATAAGAGTTTCGTGTTTCATGGCGAGTAGGTGAACTTTGACCCCTGGTAACCCCCCTTCAGCAAGATCATACAGTCACCAATTTGATAACTTTAAATCAGACATGCCTTATGATCAGACTGACCGAGTTTGAAGCCGATCAATCGAAATCCCTAGGAGGAGTTCGATCAAATGCAAAGGCTGTAAACGTCACACTCGAGGTCCAAAATGGACCTTCAATACAAAATGGCCGACTTCCTGTTGGGTTTAGAGCATGGCTCCAAGAGACTTTTTTGTACGTCCTGACAAGATACACATGTGTACCAAGTTTCGTAATTCTAGGATAAAGCATGGCATGGGGCTGTTCATTTAAAATACTCTAGGGGTCGCTATAGAAAAATTAGGCCACGCCCACCAAATATCGCTATGGATTCCTGTTCGGGGATGGATAAGGATCCATCCTAGTGAGTTTGAAGCAGCTCACCCCGAAACTGTGGAATTCAGAGCCAAACGAAATTCGATGGCGTTCGCAACGCCGCCACGCCCACCTGCTTCATCGCAGCCGGTCGGGGTTGGAATCCACAACACACCAACATGTCTTCTGCCTCTGGACACAGTTTCATGTTGATTAGGTCAAAGGGCTAAGATAGCGACCGTTCACAGTAAAACATGACACTTCCTGTTCTCAGGGGGCGTGGCCTAAGTGATGTCATCATTTGACCATAGGGTATTGTAGGGCACCCGATGACGATCAATCACTGAAAGTTTGGTCCCTCTATGTGTTTTTATATAGGAAATATAAGAGTTTCGTGTTTCATGGCGAGTAGGTGAACTTTGACCCCTGCTAACCCCCCTTCAACATGCTCCAAAACTCACCAATTTGATAACTTTAAATCAAACATGCCTTATGATCAGACTGACCGAGTTTGAAGTCGATCAATCGAAATCCCTAGGAGGAGTTCGATCAAATACGAAGGCTGTAAACGTCAAAATCGAGGAAAAAAATGGACGTTCAAGACAAAATGGCTGACTTCCTGTGATAGTTGGCTAATAACATTAAATGTAAGTTCTGAGTCTTTTGGTGAGCTCTACAAGTGTGCCAAATTTCATGTCTCTACGATGAAGTACGTTCATACCATTGTGTTAACAGAAAATTGCTAGTTGCCGCCGTTGAGCAATTTTTTTTGCGATTTTTGCAACAACCTTAAAATTCAAAATTTTTAATTTTTCTAGTTGCGACCGCCAAGTTTGGTGAGTTTTTGAATATGATAAAGCCCCCAAAAAGGCACACGAAGAGGTGGGAAGAATAATAATAATAAACAGTACAGATACAATAGGCCTTCGCAGCGCTTTGCTGCTCGGGCCTAATTAAAGCTGCAAGCAGCCTCGGGCGGCCCTCGCAGCAAGCGCCGCTCCGGCCTATTGGCCACCGCGGGGGTTCCGGCCACCGCAGAAGCTCTCGCGCGGTTTCCAGAGCCGCAGCCCGCTCCCCACCGCGGAAGCTCCGCCGCAGTTTCCAGCACCGCCGCCCGCCAGCCGCCGCAGGAGCTGTCGCGCATTTTCCACACCCGTCCACCAGGCGACACGCGTGAATGCGTTCGGCAGCGCTCCCCGACGACTGTCGAAAAATCTGGTGCAGATCGGTCGATGCGTCGAGGAGATACGGCCCATGTATTAACTTAGGGGGCGCAGTGGAGTCAAATTACATTTCAACCTAGTTGGGCTCTTTAGAGGTGAACAAAGGTCATGCATATCCAGTTTGGCGCCAATCGGATGATCCATGCGTGAATAAGAGCCAAACGTATGCATATGGCGAGGGACTGATATTCGCCATTTGGCCACGCCCACACGGTTCAGCCAGCAGCGAGCATTGACAGAGTTTATCATCCGAATCATCTTGATTAGGTCAAGAGAGCCATAAACAGAGCTTTGAAAGGAAAAAAACGGCACTTCCTGTTCTGAGGGGGCGGGGCTTAGATGACGTCATAATATGATGACGTACGATCGTCCGGCATCCCACCAGGAACACTCATGCCAAATTTGGTGCAGCTCGGTCAAAATATGTGGAATGTAGAGGCAAACGTATACGAACGGCGTTGCCGCCATTGAAAACTCTTGGCGCTTTAAAGCAAGCGAGACCAACTTCCTATCTGTCATCCAACACAGAATCACCTTGATTAGGTCAAGAGAGCCATAAACAGAGCTTTCCAAGGAAAAAAACGGCACTTCCGGTTCCGAGGGGGCGGGGCTTAGATGACGTCATAATGTGATGACGTAGGATTGACGGGCAAGCCTCCAGGATCACTCAAGCCAAGTTTGGTGCAGCTCGGTCGAAACATGTGGAATCTAGAAGCAAACGTATGGCATCGGCGTTACAGGTCACTTCGCCACGCCGCCACGCCCAGCTGCTATCTCAAAGTCGGTCGGGGTTGGAATCCTCAACACACCAACATGTCTTCTGTGTCTGGACACAGTTTCATGTTGATTAGGTCAAAGGGCTAAGATAGCGACCGTTCACAGTAAAACATGACACTTCCTGTTCTCAGGGGGCGTGGCCTAAGTGATGTCATCATTTGACCATTGGATATTATTGGACACTCGATTATGATCAATCACTGAACGTTTGGTGTCTCTGTGAATTTTTGTGTTAGAATTACAAATTATTTAATTTTTTCCTCCATTACAACATTGAACTTTCATTCCGTAGGGCAATGCTGCCCTCTGGTGTCGAATTACTGAAATAATGAAACTATTTCAGTGGGCAGCAGAGGGCAGCATTGCCCTACAAACAACGAACATGGACTGTTTATTATGTAATTACACAGAAGATCTCTCTAATTCATTCTGAGGGGGCGGGGCTTAGATGACGTCATAATATGATGACATAGGGTCGTCAGGGATCCCACCAGGGTCACTCGTGCAAAGTTTGGTGCAGAAGCTATCGACCGTTCACAGTAAAATACAAGACTTCCTGTTGTCAGGGGGCGTGGCCTACGTGATGTCATCATTTAACCATTGGATATTATTGGACACAAGATAATGATCAATAACTGAAGGTTTGGTGTCTCTGTCAGTTTTTGTGTTAGAATTACAAATTATTTAATTTTTTCCTCTCTAATTCAACATTGAACTGTCATTCCGTAGGGCAATGCTGCCCTCTGGTGTCGAATTACTGAAATAATGAAACTATTTCAGTGGCCAGCAGAGGGCAGCATTGCCCTACAAACGACGAACATGTACTGTTTATTATGTAATTACACAGAAGATCTCTCTAATTCATTCTGAGGGGGCGGGGCTTAGATGACGTCATAATATGATGACATAGCATTGTCAGGTATCACACCAGGATGAGTCAGGCCAAGTTTGGTGCAGCTCGGTCGAAACATGTGGAATCTAGAAGCAAACGTATGGCATCGGCGTTACAGGTCACTTCGCCACGCCGCCACACCCAGCTGCTTCATCGCAGCCGGTCAGGGCTTGAATCCACAACACACCAACATGTCTTCTGTCTCTGGACACAGTTTCATGTTGATTAGGTCAAAGGGCTAAGATAGCGACCGTTCACAGTAAAACATGACACTTCCTGTTCTCAGGGGGCGTGGCCTAAGCGATGTCATAATTTCACCACAGGGTATTTTAGGACAACTATTGTTGATCAATAACTGAAAATTTGGTGTCTCTGTGAGTTTCTGTGCAGGATATATAAGAGTTTCGTGTTTCATGGCGAGTAGGTGAACTTTGACCCCTGGTAACCCCCCTTCAGCAAGCTCATACAGTCACCAATTTGATAACTTTAAATCAGACATGCCTTATGATCAGACTGACCGAGTTTGAAGCCGATCAATCGAAATCCCTAGGAGGAGTTCGATCAAATGCAAAGGCTGTAAACGTCAAACTCGAGGTCCAAAATGGACCTTCAATACAAAATGGCCGACTTCCTGTTGGGTTTCGACCATGGCTGTAATAGACTTTTTTGTACGTCCTGACAAGATACACATATGTACCAAGTTTCGTAATTCTAGGATAAAGCATGGCATGGGGCTGTTCATTTAAAATACTCTAGGGGTCGCTATAGAAAAATTAGGCCACGCCCACCAAATATCGCTATGGATTCCTGTTCGGGGATGGATAAGGATCCATCCTAGTGAGTTTGGAGCAGCTCACCCCGAAACTGTGGAATTCAGAGCCAAACGAAATTCGATGGCGTTCGCAACGCCGCCACGCCCACTTGCTTCATCGCAGCCGGTCGGGGTTGGAATCCACAACACACCAACTTGTCTTCTGTCTCTGGACACAGTTTCATGTTGATTAGGTGAAAGGGCTAAGATAGCGACCGTTCACAGTAAAACATTACACTTCCTGCTCTCAGGGGGCGTGGCCTACATAAAAAAAAAATTTCACTGCAGGGTATTTTAGGACACCTGATGTCGATCAATCACTGAAAGTTTGGTCCCTCTATGTGTTTTTGTATAGGAAATATAAGAGGTTTTTGTTTCATGGCGTGTAGGTGAACTTTGACCCCTGCTAACCCCCCTTCAACATGCTCCAAAACTCACCAATTTGATAACTTTAAATCAGACATGCCTTATGATCAGACTGACCGAGTTTGAAGCCGATCAATCAAAATCCCTAGGAGGAGTTCGATCAAATACGAAGGCTGTAAACGGCCCAATCAGGCTCCAAAATGGACCTTCAATCCAACATGGCCGACTTCCTGCGATACTTGCACTATGACATTACTTGTAAATTCTGAGCGTCTTAGTGAGCTCTACAACTGTACCGAATTTCAAGTCTCTACGATGAAGTAAGTGAATAGCAATGGGTCTTTTGAAAATTGCTAGTTGCCGCCGTTGAGCAATTTTTTTTGCGATTTTTGCGGCGACCTTAAAATTCAAAATTTTTAAACCGCCTAGACGCGACCGCCAAGTTTGGTGAGTTTTTGAATATGATAAAGCCCCCAAAAAGGCACACGAAGAGGGGGTAAGAATAATAATTAAAGCTGCAAGCAGCCTCGGGCGGCCCTCGCAGCAAGCGCCGCTCCGGCCTATTGGCCACCGCGGGGGTTCCGGCCACCGCAGAAGCTCTCGCACGATTTCCAGAGCCGCAGCCAACTCCCCACCGCAGAAGCTCCGCCGCAGTTTCCAGCACCGCCGCCCGCTAGCCACCGCAGAAGCTGTCGCGCATTTTCCACACCCGTCCACCAGGCGACACGCGTGAATGCGTTCGGCAGCGCTCCCCGACGACTGTCGAAAAATCTGGTGCAGATCGGTCGATGCGTCGAGGAGATACGGCCCATGTATTAACTTAGGGGGCGCAGTGGAGTCAAATTACATTTCAACCTAGTTGGGCTCTTTAGAGGTGAACAAAGGTCATGCATATCCAGTTTGGCGCCAATCGGATGATCCATGCGTGAATAAGAGCCAAACGTATGCATATGGCGAGGGACTGATATTCGCCATTTGGCCACGCCCACACGGTTCAGCCAGCAGCGAGCATTGACAGAGTTTATCATCCGAATCATCTTGATTAGGTCAAGAGAGCCATAAACAGAGCTTTGAAAGGAAAAAAACGGCACTTCCTGTTCTGAGGGGGCGGGGCTTAGATGACGTCATAATGTGATGACGTAGGATCGACGGGCAAGCCTCCAGGATCACTCAGGCCAAATTTGGTGCAGCTCGGTCAAAATATGTGGAATGTAGAGGCAAACGTATACGAACGGCGTTGCCGCCATTGAAAACTCTTGGCGCTTTAAAGCAAGCGAGACCAACTTCCTATCTGTCATCCAACACAGAATCACCTTGATTAGGTCAAGAGAGCCATAAACAGAGCTTTCCAAGGAAAAAAACGGCACTTCCGGTTCCGAGGGGGCGGGGCTTAGATGACGTCATAATGTGATGACGTAGGATTGACGGGCAAGCCTCCAGGATCACTCAAGCCAAGTTTGGTGCAGCTCGGTCGAAACATGTGGAATCTAGAAGCAAACGTATGGCATCGGCGTTACAGGTCACTTCGCCACGCCGCCACGCCCAGCTGCTATCTCAAAGTCGGTCGGGGTTGGAATCCTCAACACACCAACATGTCTTCTGTGTCTGGACACAGTTTCATGTTGATTAGGTCAAAGGGCTAAGATAGCGACCGTTCACAGTAAAACATGACACTTCCTGTTCTCAGGGGGCGTGGCCTAAGTGATGTCATCATTTGACCATTGGATATTATTGGACACTCGATTATGATCAATCACTGAACGTTTGGTGTCTCTGTGAATTTTTGTGTTAGAATTACAAATTATTTAATTTTTTCCTCCATTACAACATTGAACTTTCATTCCGTAGGGCAATGCTGCCCTCTGGTGTCGAATTACTGAAATAATGAAACTATTTCAGTGGGCAGCAGAGGGCAGCATTGCCCTACAAACAACGAACATGGACTGTTTATTATGTAATTACACAGAAGATCTCTCTAATTCATTCTAAGGGGGCGGGGCTTAGATGACGTCATAATATGATGACATAGCATTGTCAGGTATCACACCAGGATGAGTCAGGCCAAGTTTGGTGCAGCTCGGTCGAAACATGTGGAATCTAGAAGCAAACGTATGGCATCGGCGTTACAGTTCACTTCGCCACGCCGCCACACCCAGCTGCTTCATCGCAGCCGGTCAGGGCTTGAATCCACAACACACCAACATGTCTTCTGTCTCTGGACACAGTTTCATGTTGATTAGGTCAAAGGGCTAAGATAGCGACCGTTCACAGTAAAACATGACACTTCCTGTTCTCAGGGGGCGTGGCCTACTTAAAAAAATAATTTCACCACAGGGTATTTTAGGACACCCGATGACAATCAATCAATGAAAGTTTGGTCCCTCTCTGTGTTTTTGTATAGGAAATATAAGAGTTTCGTGTTTCATGGCGAGTAGGTGAACTTTGACCCCTGCTAACCCCCCTTCAACAAGCTCATGCAGTCACCAATTTGATAACTTTAAATCAAACATGCCTTATGATCAGACTGACCGAGTTTGAAGCCGATCAATCGAAATCCCTAGGAGGAGTTCGATCAAATGCAAAGGCTGTAAACGTCAAAGTCGAGGTCCAAAATGGACGTTCAATACAAAATGGCCGACTTCCTGTTGGGTTTCGACCATAGCTCTAATAGACTTTTTTGTACGTCCTGACAAGATACACATATGTACCAAGTTTCGTAATTCTAGGTTAAAGCATGGCTTGGGGCTGTTCATTGAAAATACTCTAGGGGTCGCTATAGATAAATTAGGCCACGCCCACCAAATATTGTTATGAATTCCTGTCGGTGGGTGGATAAGGATCCATCCTAGTGAGTTTGGAGCAGCTGGGCCCGAAATTGTGGAATTCAGAGCCAAACGTATGGCAACGGCGTTACAGGTCACTTCGCCACGCCGCCACGCCCACCTGCTATGTCAAAGCCGGTCGGGGTTGGAATGCTCAACACACCAACATGTCTTCTGTCTCTGGACACAGTTTCATGTTGATGAGGTCAAAGGGCTAAGAGAGCGACCGCACACAGTAAAACATGACACTTCCTGTTCTCAGGGGGCGTGGCTTAAGTGATGTCATCATTTCACCACAGGGTATTTTAGGACATCCGATGCCGATCAATCACTGAAAGTTTGGTCCCTCTATGTGTTTTTTTATAGGAAATATAAGAGTTTCGTGTTTCATGGCGAGTAGGTGAACTTTGACCCCTGCTAACCCCCCTTCAACATACTCCAAAACTCACCAATTTGATAACTTTAAATCAAACATGCCTTATGATCAGACTGACCGAGTTTGAAGTCGATCAATCAAAATCCCTAGGAGGAGTTCGATCAAATACGAAGGCTGTAAACGTCAAAATCGAGAAAAAAAATGGACGTTCAAGACAAAATGGCCGACTTCCTGTGATAGTTGGCTAATAACATTAAATGTAAGTTCTGAGTCTTTTGGTGAGCTCTACAAGTGTACCAAATTTCATGTCTCTACGATGAAATACGTTCATACCATTGTGTCAACAGAAAAATGCTAGTTGCCGCCGTTGAGCAATTTTTTTTGCGATTTTTGCGACAACCTTAAAATTCAAAATTTTTAAATTTTCTAGTCGCGACCGCCAAGTTTGGTGAGTTTTTGAATATGATAAAGCCCCCAAAAAGGCACCTCTTTAGGGGGGCAGAATCGTAATAATAATAAGAAACAGTACAGATACAATAGGCCTTCGCAGCGCTTTGCTGCTCGGGCCTAATTAAAGCTGCAAGCAGCCTCGGGCGGCCCTCGCAGCAAGCGCCGCTCCGGCCTATTGGCCACCGCGGGGGTTCCGGCCACCGCAGAAGCTGTCGCGCGTTTTCCAGAGCCGCAGCCCGCTCCCCACCGCAGAAGCTCTGCCGCAGTTTCCAGCACTGCCGCCCGCTAGCCGCTGCAGAAGCTGTCGCGCATTTTCCCCAAATTACATCTCAAACCCGTTGGGCTCTTTAGAGCAGAACAAAGGTCATACATATCCAGTTTGGCGCCAATCGGATGATCTATGCGTGAATAAGAGCCAAACGTATGCATATGGCGAGGGACTGATGTTCGCCGTTTGGCCACGCCCACACGGTTCAGCCAGAAGCGAGCATTGACAGAGCTCATCATCCGAATTACCTTGATTAGGTCAAGAGAGCCATAAACAGAGCTTTCCAAGGAAAAAAATAGCACTTCCGGTTCCGAGGGGGCGGGGCTTAGATGACGTCACAATGTGATGACGTAGGATCGACAGGCAAGCCTCCAGGATCACTCAGGCCAAGTTTGATGCAGCTCGGTCAAAATATGTGGAATGTAGAGGCAAACGTATACGAACGGCGTTGCCGCCATTGAAAACTCTTGGCACTTTAAAGCAAGCGAGACCAACTTCCTATCTGTCATCCAACACAGAATCACCTTGATTAGGTCAAGAGAGCCATAAACAGAGCTTTCCAAGGAAAAAAACGGCACTTCCGGTTCCGAGGGGGCGGGGCTTAGATGACGTCATAATGTGATGACGTAGGATTGACGGGCAAGCCTCCAGGATCACTCAGGCCAAGTTTGATGCAGCTCGGTCAAAATATGTGGAATGTAGAGGCAAACGTATACGAACGGCGTTGCCGCCATTGAAAACTCTTGGCACTTTAAAGCAAGCGAGACCAACTTCCTATCTGTCATCCAACACAGAATCACCTTGATTAGGTCAAGAGAGCCATAAACAGAGCTTTCCAAGGAAAAAAACGGCACTTCCGGTTCCGAGGGGGCGGGGCTTAGATGACGTCATAATGTGATGACGTAGGATTGACGGGCAAGCCTCCAGGATCACTCAGGCCAAGTTTGATGCAGCTCGGTCAAAATATGTGGAATGTAGAGGCAAACGTATACGAACGGCGTTGCCGCCATTGAAAACTCTTGGCACTTTAAAGCAAGCGAGACCAACTTCCTATCTGTCATCCAACACAGAATCACCTTGATTAGGTCAAGAGAGCCATAAACAGAGCTTTCCAAGGAAAAAAAACGGCACTTCCGGTTCCGAGGGGGCGGGGCTTAGATGACGTCATAATGTGATGACGTAGGATCGACGGGCAAGCCTCCAGGATCACTCAGGCCAAGTTTGATGCAGCTCGGTCAAAATATGTGGAATGTAGAGGCAAACGTATACGAACGGCGTTGCCGCCATTGAAAACTCTTGGCACTTTAAAGCAAGCGAGACCAACTTCCTATCTGTCATCCAACACAGAATCACCTTGATTAGGTCAAGAGAGCCATAGATGAAAGTTTCCAAGGAAAAATATAGCACTTCCTGTTCTGAGGGGGCGGGGCTTAGATGACGTCATAATCTGATGACATAGAATTTTCAGGTATCACACCAGCATCACTCAAGCCAAGTTTGGTGCAGCTCGGTCGAAACATGTGGAATCTAGAAGCAAACGTATGGCATCGGCGTTACAGGTCACTTCGCCACGCCGCCACACCCAGCTGCTTCATCGCAGCCGGTCAGGGCTTGGATCCACAACACACCAACATGTCTTCTGTCTCTGGACACAGTTTCATGTTGATTAGGTCAAAGGGCTAAGATAGCGACCGTTCACAGTAAAACATGACACTTCCTGTTCTCAGGGGGCGTGGCCTAAGCGATGTCATAATTTCACCACAGGGTATTTTAGGACACCTATTGATGATCAATAACTGAAAGTTTGGTGTCTCTGTGAGTTTCTGTGCAGGATATATAAGAGTTTCGTGTTTCATGGCGAGTAGGTGAACTTTGACCCCTGGTAACCCCCCTTCAGCAATCTCAGACAGTCACCAATTTGATAACTTTAAATCAGACATGCCTTATGATCAGACTGACCGAGTTTGAAGCCGATCAATCGAAATCCCTAGGAGGAGTTCGATCAAATACGAAGGCTGTAAACGTCAAAATCGAGGTCAAATGAACTTCAATCTAAAATGGCCGACTTCCTGTTGGGTTTCGACCATGGCTGTAATAGACTTTTTTGTACGTCCTGACAAGATACACATGTGTACCAAGTTTCGTAATTCTAGGTTAAAGCATGGCTTAGGGCTGTTCATTTAAAATACTCTAGGGGTCGCTATAGAGAAATTAGGCCACGCCCACCACATTTTGTTATGAATTCCTGTCGGTGGGTGGATAAGGATCCATCCTAGTGAGTTTGGAGCAGCTGGGCCCGAAATTGTGGAATTCAGAGCCAAACGTATGGCAACGGCGTTACAGGTCACTTCGCCACGCCGCCACGCCCACCTGCTATGTCAAAGCCGGTCGGGGTTGGAATCCACAACACACCAACATGTCTTCTGTCTCTGGACACAGTTTCATGTTGATTAGGTCAAAGGGCTAAGATAGCGACCGTTCACAGTAAAACATGACACTTCCTGTTCTCAGGGGGCGTGGCCTAAGTGATGTCATCATTTGACCATAGGGTGTTGTAGGGCACCCGATGACGATCAATCACTGAAAGTTTGGTCCCTCTATGTGTTTTTGTATAGGAAATATAAGAGTTTCGTGTTTCATGGCGAGTAGGTGAACTTTGACCCCTGCTAACCCCCCTTCAACTTGCTCCAAAACTCACCAATTTGATAACTTTAAATCAGACATGCCTTATGATCAGACTGACCAAGTTTGAAGCCGATCAATCAAAATCCCTAGGAGGAGTTCGATCAAATACGAAGGCTGTAAACGTCAAAATCGAGGAAAAAAATGGACGTTCAATACAAAATGGCCGACTTCCTGTGATAGTTGGCTTATAACATTAAATGTAAGTTCTGAGTCTTTTGGTGAGCTCTACAAGTGTACCAAATTTCATGTCTCTACGATGAAGTACGTTCATACCATTGTGTCAACAGAAAATTGCTAGTTGCCGCCGTTCAGCAATTTTTTTTGCGATTTTTGCGACGACCTTAAAATTCAAAATTTTTAAATTTTCTAGTCGCCACCGCCAAGTTTGGTGAGTTTTTGAATATGATAAAGCCCCCAAAAAGGCGCCTCTTTGGGGGGGCAGAATCGTAATAATAATAAGAAACAGTACAGAAACAATAGGCCTTCGCAGCGCTTTGCTGCTCGGGCCTAATTAAAGCTGCGAGCAGCCTCGGGCGGCCCTCGCAGCAAGCGCCGCTCCGGCCTATTGGCCACCGCGGGGGTTCCGGCCACCGCAGAAGCTCTCGCGCGTGTTCCAGAGCCGCAGCCCGCTCCCCACCGCAGAAGCTCTGCCGCAGTTTCCAGCACTGCCGCCCGCTAGCCGCTGCAGAAGCTGTCGCGCATTTTCCCCAAATTACATCTCAAACCCGTTGGGCTCTTTAGAGCAGAACAAAGGTCATACATATCCAGTTTGGCGCCAATCGGATGATCCATGTGTGAATTAGAGCCAAACGTATGTATATGGCGAGGGACTGATATTCGCCATTTGGCCACGCCCACACGGTTCAGCCAGCAGCGAGCATTGACAGAGTTTATCATCCGAATCATCTTGATTAGGTCAAGAGAGCCATAAACAGAGCTTTGAAAGGAAAAAAACGGCACTTCCTGTTCTGAGGGGGCGGGGCTTAGATGACGTCATAATGTGATGACGTAGGATCGACGGGCAAGCCTCCAGGATCACTCAGGCCAAATTTGGTGCAGCTCGGTCAAAATATGTGGAATGTAGAGGCAAACGTATACGAACGGCGTTGCCGCCATTGAAAACTCTTGGCGCTTTAAAGCAAGCGAGACCAACTTCCTATCTGTCATCCAACACAGAATCACCTTGATTAGGTCAAGAGAGCCATAGATGAAAGTTTCCAAGGAAAAAAATAGCACTTCCTGTTCTGAGGGGGCGGGGCTTAGATGACGTCATAATCTGATGACATAGAATTTTCAGGTATCACACCAGCATCACTCAAGCCAAGTTTGGTGCAGCTCGGTCGAAACATGTGGAATCTAGAAGCAAACGTATGGCATCGGCGTTACAGGTCACTTCGCCACGCCGCCACGCCCAGCTGCTATCTCAAAGCCGGTCAGGGTTGGAAACCTCAACACACCAACATGTCTTCTGTCTCTGGACACAGGTTCATGTTGATTAGGTCAAAGGGCTAAGATAGCGACCGTTCACAGTAAAACATGACACTTCCTGTTCTCAGGGGGCGTGGCCTAAGCGATGTCATCATTTCACCACAGGGTATTTTAGGACACCTATTGTTGATCAATAACTGAAAATTTGGTGTCTCTGTGAGTTTCTGTGCAGGATATATAAGAGTTTCGTGTTTCATGGCGAGTAGGTGAACTTTGACCCCTGGTAACCCCCCTTCAGCAAGCTCATACAGTCACCAATTTGATAACTTTAAATCAGACATGCCTTATGATCAGACTGACCGAGTTTGAAGCCGATCAATCGAAATCCCTAGGAGGAGTTCGATCAAATACGAATGCTGTAAACGTCAAAATCGAGGTCAAATGAAATTCAATCTAAAATGGCCGACTTCCTGTTGGGTTTAGAGCATAGCTCTAAGAGACTTTTTTGTACGTCCCGACAAAATACACATGTGTACCAAGTTTCGTAATTCTAGGTTTAAGCATGGCTTGGGGCTGTTCATTTAAAATACTCTAGGGGTCGCTATAGAGAAATTAGGCCACGCCCACCAAATTTTGTTATGAATTCCTGTCGGTGAGTGGATAAGGATCCATCCTAGTGAGTTTGGAGCAGCTGGGCCCGAAATTGTGGAATTCAGAGCCAAACGTATGGCAACGGCGTTACAGGTCACTTCGCCACGCCGCCACGCCCACCTGCTATGTCAAAGCCGGTCAGGGTTGGAATCCTCAACACACCAACATGTCTTCTGTCTCTGGACACAGTTTCATATTGATGAGGTCAAAGGGCTAAGATAGCGACCGTTCACAGTAAAACATGACACTTCCTGTTCTCAGGGGGCGTGGCCTAAGTGATGTCATCATTTGACCATAGGGTATTGTAGGGCACCCGATGACGATCAATCACTGAAAGTTTGGTCCCTCTATGTGTTTTTGTATAGGAAATATAAGAGTTTCGTGTTTCATGGCGAGTAGGTGAACTTTGACCCCTGCTAACCCCCCTTCAACATGCTCCAAAACTCACCAATTTGATAACTTTAAATCAAACATGCCTTATGATCAGACTGACCGAGTTTGAAGTCGATCAATCGAAATCCCTAGGAGGAGTTCGATCAAATACGAAGGCTGTAAACGTCAAAATCGAGGTAAAAAATGGACGTTCAATACAAAATGGCCGACTTCCTGTGATAGTTGGCTTATAACATTAAATGTAAGTTCTGAGTCTTTTGGTGAGCTCTACATGTGTACCAAATTTCATGTCTCTACGATGAAGTACGTTCATACCATTGTGTCAACAGAAAATTGCTAGTTGCCGCCGTTCAGCAATTTTTTTTGCGATTTTTGCGACAACCTTAAAATTCAAAATTTTTAAATTTTCTAGTCGCCACCGCCAAGTTTGGTGAGTTTTTGAATATGATAAAGCCCCCAAAAAGGCGCCTCTTTGGGGGGGCAGAATCGTAATAATAATTAAAGCTGCGAGCAGCCTCGGGCGGCCCTCGCAGCAAGCGCCGCTCCGGCCTATTGGCCACCGCGGGGGTTCCAGCCACCGCAGAAGCTCTCGCACGATTTCCAGAGCCGCAGCCAACTCCCCACCGCAGAAGCTCTGCCGCAGTTTCCAGCACCGCCGCCCGCTAGCCACCGCAGAGGCTGTCGCGCATTTTCCCCGCCCGTCCACTGGGCGATACGCGTGAATGCGTTCGGCAGCGCTCCCCGACGACTGTCAAAAAATCTGGTGCAGATCGGTCGATGCATCGAGGAGATATAGCCGATGTATTAACTTAGGGGGCGCAGTGGAGTCAAATTACATTTCAACCTAGTTGGGCTCTTTAGAGGTGAACAAAGGTCATACATATCCAGTTTGGCGCCAATCGGATGATCCATGTGTGAATTAGAGCCAAACGTATGTATATGGCGAGGGACTGATATTCGCCGTTTGGCCACGCCCACACGGTTCAGCCAGCAGCGAGCAATGACAGAGCTCATCATCCGAATCATCTTGATTAGGTCAAGAGAGCCATAAACGGAGCTTTCCAAGGAAAAAAACGGCACTTCCGGTTCCGAGGGGGCGGGGCTTAGATGACGTCATAATGTGATGACGTAGGATCGACGGGCAAGCCTCCAGGATCACTCAGGCCAAGTTTGATGCAGCTCGGTCAAAATATGTGGAATGTAGAGGCAAACGTATACGAACGGCGTTGCCGCCATTGAAAACTCTTGGCACTTTAAAGCAAGCGAGACCAACTTCCTATCTGTCATCCAACACAGAATCACCTTGATTAGGTCAAGAGAGCCATAAACAGAGCTTTCCAAGGAAAAAAACGGCACTTCCGGTTCCGAGGGGGCGGGGCTTAAATGACATCATAATGTGATGACGTAGGATTGACGGGCAAGCCTCCAGGATCACTCAGGCCAAGTTTGATGCAGCTCGGTCAAAATATGTGGAATGTAGAGGCAAACGTATACGAACGGCGTTGCCGCCGTTGAAAACTCTTGGCACTTTAAAGCAAGCGAGACCAACTTCCTATCTGTCATCCAACACAGAATCACCTTGATTAGGTCAAGAGAGCCATAGATGAAAGTTTCCAAGGAAAAAAATAGCACTTCCTGTTCTGAGGGGGCGGGGCTTAGATGACGTCATAATCTGATGATATAGAATTTTCAGGTATCACACCAGCATCACTCAAGCCAAGTTTGGTGCAGCTCGGTCGAAACATGTGGAATCTAGAAGCAAACGTATGGCATCGGCGTTACAGGTCACTTCGCCACGCCGCCGCACCCAGCTGCTTCATCGCAGCCGGTCAGGGCTTGAATCCACAACACACCAACATGTCTTCTGTCTCTGGACACAGTTTCATGTTGATGAGGTCAAAGGGCTAAGATAGCGACCGTTCACAGTAAAACATGACATTTCCTGTTCTCAGGGGGCGTGGCCTAAGTGATGTCATCATTTCACCACAGGGTATTTTAGGACACCTATTGATGATCAATAACTGAAAGTTTGGTGTCTCTGTGAGTTTCTGTGCAGGATATATAAGAGTTTCGTGTTTCATGGCGAGTAGGTGAACTTTGACCCCTGGTAACCCCCCTTCAGCAATCTCAGACAGTCACCAATTTGATAACTTTAAATCAGACATGCCTTATGATCAGACTGACCGAGTTTGAAGCCGATCAATCGAAATCCCTAGGAGGAGTTCGATCAAATGCAAAGGCTGTAAACGTCAAAGTCGAGGTCCAAAATGGACCTTCAATACAAAATGGCCGACTTCCTGTTGGGTTTCGACCATGGCTCTAAGAGACTTTTTTGTACGTCCTGACAAGATACACATGTGTACCAAGTTTCGTAATTCTAGGTTAAAGCATGGCTTGGGGCTGTTCATTTAAAATACTCTAGGGGTCGCTATAGAGAAATTAGGCCACGCCCACCAAATTTTGTTATGAATTCCTGTCGGGGGGTGGATAAGGATCCATCCTAGTGAGTTTGGAGCAGCTGGGCCCGAAATTGTGGAATTCAGAGCCAAACGTATGGCAACGGCGTTTCAGGTCACTTCGCCACGCCGCCACGCCCACCTGCTATGTCAAAGCCAGTCAGGGTTGGAATGCTCAACACACCAACATGTCTTCTGTCTCTGGACACAGTTTCATGTTGATTAGGTCAAAGGGCTAAGATAGCGACCGTTCACAGTAAAACATGACACTTCCTGTTCTCAGGGGGCGTGGCCTAAGTGATGTCATCATTTGACCATAGGGTATTGTAGGGCACCCGATGACGATCAATCACTGAAAGTTTGGTCCCTCTATGTGTTTTTGTATAGGAAATATAAGAGTTTCGTGTTTCATGGCGAGTAGGTGAACTTTGACCCCTGCTAACCCCCCTTCAACATGCTCCAAAACTCACCAATTTGATAACTTTAAATCAAACATGCCTTATGATCAGACTGACCAAGTTTGAAGTCGATCAATCGAAATCCCTAGGAGGAGTTCGATCAAATACGAAGGCTGTAAACGTCAAAATCGAGGTAAAAAATGGACGTTCAATACAAAATGGCCGACTTCCTGTGATAGTTGGCTTATAACATTAAATGTAAGTTCTGAGTCTTTTGGTGAGCTCTACAAGTGTACCAAATTTCATGTCTCTACGATGAAGTACGTTCATACCATTGTGTCAACAGAAAATTGCTAGTTGCCGCCGTTGAGCAATTTTTTTTGCGATTTTTGCGACAACCTTAAAATTCAAAATTTTTAAATTTTCTAGTCGCGACCGCCAAGTTTGGTGAGTTTTTGAATATGATAAAGCCCCCAAAAAGGCACCTCTTTAGGGGGGCAGAATCGTAATAATAATAAGAAACAGTACAGATACAATAGGCCTTCGCAGCGCTTTGCTGCTCGGGCCTAATTAAAGCTGCAAGCAGCCTCGGGCGGCCCTCGCAGCAAGCGCCGCTCCGGCCTATTGGCCACCGCGGGGGTTCCGGCCACCGCAGAAGCTCTCGCGCGTTTTCCAGAGCCGCAGCCCGCTCCCCACCGCAGAAGCTCTGCCGCAGTTTCCAGCACTGCCGCCCGCTAGCCGCTGCAGAAGCTGTCGCGCATTTTCCCCAAATTACATCTCAAACCCGTTGGGCTCTTTAGAGCAGAACAAAGGTCATACATATCCAGTTTGGCGCCAATCGGATGATCCATGTGTGAATTAGAGCCAAACGTATGTATATGGCGAGGGACTGATATTCGCCATTTGGCCACGCCCACACGGTTCAGCCAGCAGTGAGCATTGACAGAGTTTATCATCCGTATCATCTTGATTAGGTCAAGAGAGCCATAAACAGAGCTTTCCAAGGAAAAAAACGGCACTTCCTGTTCCGGGGGGGCGGGGCTTAGATTACGTCATAATATGATGACGTAGGATCGACGGGCAAGCCTCCAGGATCACTCAGGCCAAGTTTGATGCAGCTCGGTCAAAATATGTGGAATGTAGAGGCAAACGTATACGAACGGCGTTGCCGCCATTGAAAACTCTTGGCACTTTAAAGCAAGCGAGATCAACTTCCTATCTGTCATCCAACACAGAATCACCTTGATTAGGTCAAGAGAGCCATAGATGAAAGTTTCCAAGGAAAAAAATAGCACTTCCTGTTCTGAGGGGGCGGGGCTTAGATGACGTCATAATCTGATGACATAGAATTTTCAGACATCACACCAGCATCACTCAAGCCAAGTTTGGTGCAGCTCGGTCGAAACATGTGGAATCTAGAAGCAAAAGTATGGCATCGGCGTTACAGGTCACTTCGCCACGCCGCCACGCCCAGCTGCTATCTCAAAGCCGGTCAGGGTTGGAAACCTCAACACACCAACATGTCTTCTGTCTCTGGACACAGGTTCATGTTGATTAGGTCAAAGGGCTAAGAGAGCGACCGTTCACAGTAAAACATGACACTTCCTGTTCTCAGGGGGCGTGGCCTACGTGATGTCATCATTTGACCATATGGTATTGTAGGCCACCTGATGACGATCAATCACTGAAAGTTTGGAGTCTCTGTGAGTTTTTGTGTTAGAAATACCAATTTTTCATTTTTTCCTGTGTATTACAAAATCGAAGAATTTCATCTGCAGGGCAATGCTGCCCTCTGGTGTCGAATTACTGAAATAATGAAACTATTTCAGTGGCCAGCAGAGGGCAGCATTGCCCTACAAACGACGAACATGTACTGTTTATTATGTAATTACACAGAAGATCTCTCTAATTCATTCTGAGGGGGCGGGGCTTAGATGACGTCATAATATGATGACATAGCATTGTCAGGCATCACAACAGCATCACTGAGGCCAAGTTTGGTGCAGCTCGGTCGAAACATGTGGAATCTAGAAGCAAACGTATGGCATCGGCGTTACAGGTCACTTCGCCACGCCGCCACACCCAGCTGCTTCATCGCAGCCGGTCAGGGCTTGAATCCACAACACACCAACATGTCTTCTGTCTCTGGACACAGTTTCATGTTGATTAGGTCAAAGGGCTAAGATAGCGACCGTTCACAGTAAAACATGACACTTCCTGTTCTCAGGGGGCGTGGCCTAAGCGATGTCATAATTTCACCACAGGGTATTTTAGGACACCTATTGTTGATCAATAACTGAAAATTTGGTGTCTCTGTGAGTTTCTGTGCAGGATATATAAGAGTTTCGTGTTTCATGGCGAGTAGGTGAACTTTGACCCCTGGTAACCCCCCTTCAGCAATCTCAGACAGTCACCAATTTGATAACTTTAAATCAGACATGCCTTATGATCAGACTGACCGAGTTTGAAGCCGATCAATCGAAATCCCTAGGAGGAGTTCGATCAAATGCAAAGGCTGTAAACGTCAAAATCGAGGTCAAATGAACTTCAATCTAAAATGGCCGACTTCCTGTTGGGTTTCGACCATGGCTGTAATAGACTTTTTTGTACGTCCTGACAAGATACACATGTGTACCAAGTTTCGTAATTCTAGGTTAAAGCATGGCTTAGGGCTGTTCATTTAAAATACTCTAGGGGTCGCTATAGAGAAATTAGGCCACGCCCACCAAATTTTGTTATGAATTCCTGTCGGTGGGTGGATAAGGATCCATCCTAGTGAGTTTGGAGCAGCTGGGCCCGAAATTGTGGAATTCAGAGCCAAACGTATGGCAACGGCGTTACAGGTCACTTCGCCACGCCTCCACGCCCACCTGCTATGTCAAAGCCGGTCAGGGTTGGAATCCTCAACACACCAAGATGTCTTCTGTCTCTGGACACAGTTTCATGTTGATTAGGTCAAAGGGCTAAGATAGCGACCGTTCACAGTAAAACATGACACTTCCTGTTCTCAGGGGGCGTGGCCTAAGTGATGTCATCATTTGACCATAGGGTAGTGTAGGGCACCCGATGACGATCAATCACTGAAAGTTTGGTCCCTCTATGTGTTTTTGTATAGGAAATATAAGAGTTTCGTGTTTCATGGCGAGTAGGTGAACTTTGACCCCTGCTAACCCCCCTTCAACATGCTCCAAAACTCACCAATTTGATAACTTTAAATCAAACATGCCTTATGATCAGACTGACCGAGTTTGAAGCCGATCAATCGAAATCCCTAGGAGGAGTTCGATCAAATACGAAGGCTGTAAACGTCAAAATCGAGGAAAAAAATGGACGTTCAATACAAAATGGCCGACTTTCTGTGATAGTTGGCTTATAACATTAAATGTAAGTTCTGAGTGTTTTGGTGAGCTCTACAAGTGTACCAAATTTCATGTCTCTACGATGAAGTACGTTCATACCATTGTGTCAACAGAAAATTGCTAGTTGCCGCCGTTCAGCAATTTTTTTTGCGATTTTTGCGACAACCTTAAAATTCAAAATTTTTAAATTTTCTAGTCGCGACCGCCAAGTTTGGTGAGTTTTTGAATATGATAAAGCCCCCAAAAAGGCGCCTCTTTGGGGGGGCAGAATCGTAATAATAATAAGAAACAGTACAGAAACAATAGGCCTTCGCAGCGCTTTGCTGCTCGGGCCTAATAAGAAACAGTACAGAAACAATAGGCCTTCGCAGCGCTTTGCTGCTCGGGCCTAATAATAAACAGTACAGATACAATAGGCCTTCGCAGCGCTTTGCTGCTCGGGCCTAATAATAAGAAACAGTACAGAAACAATAGGCCTTCGCAGCGCTTTGCTGCTCGGGCCTAATAATAAGAAACAGTACAGAAACAATAGGCCTTCGCAGCGCTTTGCTGCTCGGGCCTAATAAAAGGTCACTTTTAAAGATATAAAAAAAACTTAAGGGGAGTGAATACTTTTTGCAAAGGGCTCTTGGTTCTGCTTGTCCAGAATAATTCAGTCTGGAACTAATAGTGTTGGGTTTTTTGGGATGAAATTGGGAGCAGATGCTAAGATTTAGGCATTAAAACCCGAAACATGTTTAAAAAGCCAAAGTCAGTAAATCATGCAACATATCAGAAAATCTAAATTGATCCATGTTTTTCTGATTCTTGGGAAAATCCAAATAAATATTTTAAACCTTTTTTCAGGTCGTGATGATGTTATAAACCTGAAGCACAAAAAGAACCAGTAAATATTCTTTTTGTGCTTCAGGTTTAAATGCAAAAACCTCTGGAAACATAATTTATGAGACAGACGTCTGTGTTGACAAATAGAGCAAGATGCCTGTCAGATTCAGCTACATTCACATTTGTAAAACAAACTTTCAGTTCTTTTGCATTATTCATAATTTCTAACCCGAACTGCCAAATGACTGATGGACCTTTTTCCGTGGCCGTGCCAATTAGCTGTTTTGCTCAGAAAGATGGAGAAACTCTGAAAACAAAGAGGAGAAGCTGCTAGCAAGACGCGTCATCGGGATTCCTGTTTGTAATCACATGTGGCAATAATTCAGCTGCTCGTTGACTTTTACTGTAGCAACACCACCATGTCTGTTTGTCCAAAAAGCTTGTTGGAGAGAATTGAATTCTCAAATTTTAGAATGAATTTAGACTTTAATTTGGTTTTTAGCTGAAAACTTTCATCTGAATACCAGAATATCTGCTTTATTGGTCCAACTGTGTGAACACACCCAGGACATTTGGTTTGTTTCTGAAAACAATGTTGCATCACAGAGAGAGAACGGCAAAGTTCAGTAGAGCCAAGTCAAATCCATTTTGTTTATGAACATTTTATTTCCCATTTCACAAATCAAATTTGTCTCTAAGTGGGTTGATAATCTATGAAGAAAATAACTTCCCCTCTGTCCTAATGCCCTCATCGAAGATCAGAACTACTGATGTTATTTAGTCAAAACAGAAACATGTTTGTGAAATGGAGGTTGAAGCATAAATCAGAAGGCCTGTTACTGCATTTCTGTGCAAGAATATGTTTTTACAGTCAGTCTTAAAACTGTAAAAACATAGTTTTTGCCAACATAGTTAAATGAGTTATTCTTATTTTCTGTTCATTTCTGCCATAAAAATTCAGCACTGAAAAATGAAAACGGGTATAAAAATGTAATTTGTTACAAATATGTAACATATATTTACTTGAATAATTATGTTTATCAAAGTAATGTATTAAGTTTATTATGTTAGTATGCTAAACAAACATGATTAAAGTTTGACAAGCTTAATTTTAGTTTGCTCAGTTCTGCCTATTTTCAGCTCCTTTCACAATGAGATGTTTTAGGGCGTCTTGTCCCTTTAAATCCAAATAAGCTGCTGCTGGCCACGCCCCCCAACTCAATGTTTACAAATTAACTCGTATAACAAATTAACTCATGTGACATTTTTGTGTAACAAATGACATGAGTAATTTGTTACACAGGTTGTTTCATGAGTTGATTTGTTACAACATGAGTTATAACTCATGACTCAAATGAGTTAATTTGTTAAATCATTTGTTTTAAATTGGAGCTTCCATTCTTTTTTTTTAGTGCATTCAAATGAGAGCTTTCCATTTTTTATTCTTTCCATTCTGGTGGCTGTATCAGTCATTTCTCACAAAGCGCTTTCTGTTTGAAAATTGTCCTCAGAATTGAAAATTAAATGCAAAATGGCCATATCGGCTGCTGGAACCATTTCTGATCAACAGATTGATCTGAAAGGAAATCTAAATGTCTGATTTTATTTGTTTTTTCTTTTGTCTCTTTCGACTGGAACAAAGTCAGTCCCCAGTAACTCAGCCTCTGCCGTTTCCAGTTCTGGTTTCGAAGCGTTTCTCTGCTCTACATGCGGCTCCATCCCCTTCAGTTTGTCTCTGCTCTGCTCTCCTTTTTTTAATGCCTGAAGGATCTGCAGGGAGGAGGTGGCAGAATGTTAAATTTAAGAATAAAGCCATAAAATTAATGTGTGCTGGTCTTAAAATCAAGATGACTAGCCTGAGGGAAGACTGTAATAATGTCTGGACTTCATCATGCGGGGAACAGAATGATTATATGGATCAGACTGTTGTGAAATTTTAAGGATTCCCTTCACAATACTTCATGGTTAATGTTAATTCATTCAATCTCTGGACTCATTTTATCCCATGCAGGCTTAAGGTAGTGATGGGGGAAGGGTTGCTTAAGCTGCATGACTTATTTTTATCTAAAATAGTGTATTTAACAGGGGAAAAAAAACACAGAAGAAGAAACATCCCTGAATTTATTCACATCCAACTGAGAAGTCCTAATCACCGTTACACCCAAGATGAGATTCTTTCTGCAAATTTAGTCTCAATAATGTGACCATGCTAATTATCCCAGCTCTCCTTTTGGTCACTGTTGTGGAAAATTACAACAAAATTACTTTGTTGAAAAGTTCCTTGTAAGTTAGTTTTGTTTCATTTCAAGTGTACTAAGATATTTGCACTAGGAATGTGCGATATGAGTTGTATAAATCTTACATTAGAATCAATCTCATTAGGTGCCAATCCAATTATTGATCAGTTATTCCAAAATATGATCAGCAGATCAGCCCAAACTGATGTTGAGTCGAGCAGAAATGGCCGACATTTTCACTTGCTTATGTTAGAATTTATTTAGCTGCAAATAATAAAGTAAATGTTTAGTTTCTCATTTAGAAGAGGAATTTAATTATTTATTTGCTTTTAAAATCTATTTCTAATATTGCTTATGTGGTTAAATGAAAAATCAGCAGAATGTACCAGTTTCTTTATCCAATTACTCGATTAATCAATAGAATAGTTGATTAATTGTTGGAATAATTGATGGAATACTCGATTAATTTGATTAATCGTTAGCTGCAGCCCTGCAAAATGTCAGAACTGAAACATTATCAGGTGTAGTGAGTGACGTGTTTAGTTGGAGATATTACTGTCCATGCATGCATAAGTATTAAAAAATAAAAACATATTAGGAAAAACACATGAACAAACAATATTCTGTTTGCTTTCTTTTAAATCCGGCTAAGTTGGGACAGTGTAAAAACCTAAAACTAAGTTCTATTTAATATTTTCAGAAAACACAATTTATTCATTTGTTTTATTTACAAAATGTTACACCTCATTGCTAATTCCCAAGCTTCGTCTCACTGATAAGGACCAACTTGTGCATCTGATTTGAACGGACGGTATTTTGCTCCGTTTTCCCCCGAGGTGACAGAAGCGCTTCCTATACATCTTCAAAGCTGACTATTTATGCCAAAAAGCGAAGTTATCTTCCCGGTCTGGTCGCGTCGCGCGGCGGACTCGGTTTCCAGCTGCTCTTAGAAGAAGAGCTTGATGTATAAGTTTTAATAAGAAGCAGCTGGCGTCAAGCAATGTTTGCATCCAAATCTCCCCATCTTTAGGCTGCAGTAAGAGAAAGTAAGAGCTGCTGAAAATTTTATTTTACAGATGAATACACCTATTATAAACCTCCCCCAACGCTGCTCATGCATGCATGTTTTTCACCCAAATACACACACATACACACCCCAACTCCCAAATGTGCCGTTGTGAGCGCCGAGAACCCAGAGCAATTAAAAGCAGACAAACTCTTCACATGGGTGTGTGTTTTCTGTTTCTTTCCTTTTCTCCATCCCCCTTTTCGTACAGCCAGATTGTATTTCTTTGTGCGGTGACAGCGTGCATCCCCGCTGCGCCAGGCCTCTCTTATCAGTATGCCGCGCTCACTTCCTCTCCAAACATGGCCAAAGCTTTTGGGAGCCACCAAGCTCCACTGATAAGATAAGAGACAAAGCCTTCTCTCTTTAAGGAATGCATAAAACAGAAATATTCCTGAAGGAATCACTGGGACAGAATAAAAGATGAGGAGGAACAGCAACTCGTATGTTTGGGAAACGAAATAAGGAGGTGGGGGGGCAAATAAGTGACATATGAACCGTGAAGTTGGTGGAGGATGAAATTCACTTTTATTGAAGGAACGAAAATACACATAAGACACGATTGCACATCTGCCACTTGTGATGTGTTAGGTAAAGATGATCTGTGGAGCATATTTAAATACTTTTCCATGGCAACAGACTCTATGATTAGGGGCAAACAGGCAAAACTGCTTGCAGCACTTGGGATTGAGATAATACAAATTAAGGGAACTCTGGACGGTTGCCAAGGCGACAAACAGGCGGTGGGGTTAAAGTCCAACCTAAACACACCTTAAAGCTATTTTAGTGATGGCGGTGGGGGGAGGGGAGGTGGGAATCTGACAGCAGAGCTCTACAAATAATCGTTAGACCTGCGGAGAAGTGTGATCAGAGTTCAGAATCCCTCCATATGTCTCTCTGTGTGTGTGTGTGTGTGTGTGTAGACTCCCGTGTGTGTGTGTGTACCTTTCATTGTTCCGATGTTTCAGTTTCATGTCTCGGAGGCGAGACGGCGAAACAATACAAACTGCTGCTTCAGTTTGACGCTCGTTATTTATTCTCGATCCTGTCGATTTCAATCTTGTTTTTAAAGCGACAAACGCCGTCACGAATACAACCAACATGCCACATTTCGCGCGCATTCGTTGTGAGAAGCAAGAAAAGATATACTGTGTTGTTGCAGAAAGGTTTTTCACATTTCAAATATCTCTTAAAAGGTACAAGGCCTGTTTTTTAAAAGTATCAAGAAATTTAGCTCATTGGTTTATTTGTTCAAACAGCATTTTGACTTGTTCCAGCAAAATCGTATTTAATTAAAGTTGTAAAAGTCCTGATTGATCAAACCATTACAACTGTTTTTTCCCCCATATTTTTAAAGGGGCATTATGTATTTTTCTAGTCCCATTTTATAGCACAATCAACTAACTTTTACCTTCAGTTGTTATAAAAATGTTGTATTTGTAATTTTACGCCTAGAAATTGGGTCTCTGTCTCTTTAAAAACTCCCCCTTTTTCTGAAACTCCGCCTTCAGGAAGTCATCTCAACAGCTCTCTTCTATTAACCCTTTAACAACATTTTTATTAGCATTTCTCTAAAAAGTAGCTCATATAATGACCTGTTTACCTGCACGGTTTCACCAGGTGTTTGCTAATTGCTGCTGGCTAGTCTGAAGGATCTGAGTGGGATGAATGGACAGCTGGGTTGTTGCCACGGGAGACTAAGGAATTTCTCAAACATGCATAAAAGAATCATGGCAACAATCCAGGTTTGTTTCTGAAGAGGGAGTAACATCATAAAACATGATGTAAATCTTAAAAAAATGATTTTGCATAATACTGCCCCTTTAATAAACGGGGAAAAAATAATCAGATTTTTAGACCTGATGAAGTTTGACTTGCAGAAGCACCATAAACAAATGATACATTTTGGTCAAAATACATTGACAAAACAAACTGATGTTAAAAAATATGACATTAACAAAACTGAAAGGAATTTAATTAATAATGAATGTAAATTAAAGCCTTTCTGTACGACCAGATGTGACTTTTAGAATGTCAGTCTGTACATATTTAGCCTTTCACTACCAAAATCCATCCATCCATTTTCTTCCGCTTATCCGGGGTCGGGTCGCGGGGGCAGCAGCTTCAGAAGGGAGGCCCAGACTTCCCTCTCCCAGGCCACTTGTTCCAGCTCTTCCGGGGGAATCCCGAGGCGTTCCCAGGCCAGCAGAGAGACATAGTCCCTCCAGCGGCTCCTCTCGATGTGAAGGAGCAGCGGCTCTACTCTGAGTCCCTCCCGGATCCAACATCTAGAAAATGTTGAACCGTTATTATTCAAATCAAATCAAAAATCTAATTTTATTTGTATAGCACATTTCAGCAGCAAGGCATTTCAAAGTGCTTTACATCATTACAAACACAGAAACACAATGCAACATAGAATCAGCAATCAAAACACAACATTAAGTCAGGTTCAATCAATAAATTTGTAATTGATTACGTTTCAAATACAATCCTAAACAGGTGGGTTTTTAGTGGAGATTTAAAGGAAGTCGGTGTTTCAGCTGAATCTCATTGAGATGCACGTTGTACAGGAAGTGGAGCGCCTGGTGAGTCGGTTGTTACGACTTACAAAGCTGCATCCTTTACCAAAGTGACAGGAGGGTTATCTGCTGCTCACCTGCAAAACTTCATTTCTTTTCATTTCCTTTACAGAGCTCAAAAATACAGTTTTCTTTAACAAACCAGCAATGACACTTAAACTGCTAATGAAAGAGGCAGTATTCAAAATAGTCAAAAGGTTGTTGTTCAGGCGCTCGTTTAACTTGCTTTGTGTTGTTTCTCCGTTCAGGCTTGGTTAAGATGGCAAGGATCTGTTACAAAAAGCTTTTTGAGAACAAAAAATGGTTTTGTTTGATTTGTGTTGTTCACATTGACTCAACATAATTTGTGTGTGTGTGTTGGGGTTATCTGAAAACCTGATAGGTGTGAAATTATTAAAAAGTGAGAGCAAAAGTTGCGCTAAACAGGGCCAATTATGAAAATAATCATATTTTGCTCATTTTTATACTTCCATTTGGGTTTCTACTGCTTCCAAAAACAACCCGAGTGTTTAAAAAAACAAAAAAAAACACCCAGATGCTTTTTTGACAATAAGTTAAAAAAATGTTTTTTGATATGTGGAAAATGAGCCGTTTCGAAAACCTTCGGAATGTAACGTCACAAATCAGCAAGCACTGACCGTTACCTAGCAACCCCAGAAAAGCCCAGCCCGTTACCTAGCAACGCAAGCAAAGGCCAGCCTTTTGCATATCCTAACCCAGCGGTCCCCAACCTTTTTAGTCGCGCGGTTAAAACACGGTTTAAAAGCTGAAGTCAGATTAACTGAGGATTTTTACAAAGAAAATCATCACCTGAAGTTTGTTTTATTTTTATTTTTCTGCTTACAAAGTAATAATATACATTTCCTCTCCATTTACTTAGTCTAAAAGACATCTTGACATTTTAGAGTTATCATGTCCAGAGTCAAATGACCACAGCATCTACATGTAGGAGGATCTGGAATAAACAGTCTGTAGTATTAAATTGTAAACCATTGCTGGAGTAAATATATATCCACTAATCTGACCCGGGGTGAGACTATAATCTCCATGGGAAGATCAATAGCATTCTCACCTCCAGGCATGGAGGCAGGAAGCAGACGGAAAGCTGGCCCTGCTGTGTCTGGATAACATTTCATACAAAGCTAAGCTCAGATAATCATCTGATAAACTCGAGTTTTATTCCTAATCCATGTAGCAAAGGTTAGGAAAAAATGGCACCGGAAAGCAAAACGCTGCACTTAAAAAATTTAGGTTCTTTAGGCTAAGTGTAACGTTTAGTGGTTTGTAAACATTTTTCATCAAGTAATGCATAACACTTAATGTATGAATGACGGACGTCTGCGGCTTTATGGAAATAAATCTCTATAATTGGGGCCTGCCATGCAAAGCAATGGCAGGAACCTATTGCTATTGTCGGAGAAAGTGTTTCTTTATTCTTTATTTTTCTTCCGTAACCGTTAATGCGGCTCATACCGCTGGGTGCACACCTACAAATGAGGTATCAAAACGTGCAGAAAATTCACGCCATTCCAGCTATTACTTCTGGTGGGATTTGGGCTTAACGTGGCGACATAATTCGCAAAAAACTACGAAAAAAACCCCATTATAAGTCAATAGGAAAAATCCTAGAAATACCCTATTTTTGAGGATTTTCTGTGTCGTCACAAATTCACCTAGAAATGCCATTCAAATTTCATTTTGTAGATACGTCTGTGATCTCTTCGAAAGTGAAGACGGCTCGTCGATACCAGTTACGGTTTGTCCACAATTTGCCTCTAAGCGACCCAAAGTTTCTCATTTTTTCTAAAATTAGAGTGACAGCCCATCTCGGCTAGAGTGAGAAATGAAGAGGTTTTTTGAGCCCAAAATAATTTTGAAATCGCCATCACGGCCACAAATATCGCACGATTTGTATCAAAATCGGTCCTGACATTGATACGCCTGTCTGCTCCGGTAAAATGTTTTCGAAATTTATCTAGACCGTACGGTTTTCTGTCACGGTGCTTCAGAGCAAAGTCATGCGACAGGATTTTCTGAGGCTCTCAGGCTGTTTCACTAACACTTCACACCTTGGTGTGAAACTTATTTAACATAGCAACGGATCTCAAGAGGCTATTGGCTGCTGATTTGGACTACAAATACGCATCATTGTAGTTCTATCTATCCTCAGTTGAAACAGATCAGGACTGAGAACTGGCCTTTAGAACTACCCGCTGCTATGGGCTGTATATAACTGATTTAACTCAGTAACTGTTACACATGGGATTAGTTCGGAACTTTAAAATGGAGCATAATAATAATTTCAAAATAAAAGCCTTGAATATTTTTACATCATGTAATTGCTGTTTTTGGCTTTGTATGACTTTTTCATCCAAAGCACTGTTACACATGGGATTAGTTCGGAACTTTAAAATGGAGCATAACAATAATTTCAAAATAAAAGCCTTGAATATTTTTACATCATGTAATTGCTGTTTTTGGCTTTGTATGACTTTTTCATCCAAAGCACTGTTACACATGGGATTAGTTCGGAACTTTAAAATGGAGCATAACAATAATTTCAAAATAAAAGCCTTGAATATTTTTACATCAGGTAATTGCTGTTTTTGGCCGTATATGACTTTTTCATCCAAAGCACTGTTACACATGGGATTAGTTCGGAACTTTCAAATGGAGCATAATAATAATTTCAAAATAAAAGCCTTGAATATTTTTACATCAGGTAATTGCGCTTTTTGGCTTTATGTGACTTTTTTATCCAAAGCACTGTTACACAATGGAATAGTTTGGCCCTCTGAAATGAAGCATACTGCAAATTTCAAAATAAAAGCCTTGAATATTTTTAAATCAGATAATTGCTCTGTTGAGCATTATATAACTGATTTAACCCAATGACTATTACGCATGGGATTAGTTTGGCCCTTTGAAATGAAGTTTAACAAAACTTCCAAAATAAAAGCCTTGACAAAAATTTTAAATCATACTGAATGGTGCACGTCCGCCTTACTTTATGTTCTTGCGATTCTCCGCGTGCCACTGATTACGTTGCGGCGTTCTTTAGCGTCGATGCCAATTTGTAGCGTGACGACGCCGGGCCCATACCCCACGGGCGCGCCTTGGCAGGCCCCGGCTAAATTTCTTCAGAAATTTTGTTTTTCTAGTTTGTTCTTGTTACATCTTTGAATAAGAATTTAAAGTAAATCTTTCTTGGATGTTTATGGTGTGGAAACACACCTGAGTTAAGTGTGTAACGGCTTTAAGTTAGAAACAGTTTTTATTTAATTATAGTGATCAGGTTCACTACAAATAGCAAAACAAGCTGATAATTTGAGCAATAAAATTAGTTTAATATCTTCCTTGTTTTTTTATTTAATTGTTTGATCTGTAGCTAATCCAAGCTTATTAATTTATTAATTCAGCTAATAATTATCCAGCCACTCCATGGTTCTTATTATGAATTACATTTTAATTCCCAATTGTTTATTAAATATACAGCTCTGGAAAAAATTAGGAGATCACTTAAAATAATCAGCTTCTCTGATTTGTACTTTTTATAGGTATATATTTGAGTAAAATGAACATTGTTTTTTTATTCTATGAACTACTGACATGTCTCTGAAATTACGATCAAAAATTTATGATTTATTAGCAGAAAATGAGAAATGGTCAAACTACCAAAAAAGACAAAATACCAAAAAAGATGCAGCGCTTTCAGACCTGAAAAAATGCAAAGAAAACAAGTTCATGTTCTTTTAGAAACAATAATAATGTTTTAACTCAGGAAGAGTTCAGAAATCAATGTTTGGTGGAAAAACCAGGAGGTTTTCAGTGGGGTTCAGTGCAGTGGGCTCTTAGATTTTTTTTTTTTTTTACCAGAGCTGTATATTAAAAACTAATTTAGCAAAGCTAACACTTTTTGTCCAGACTTATTACCACACTGTGAATTCATAATCCCAATCCACATGCACTGTACCAAACAGTTTACCAAATCTACATATAATAATATAAAGTTCAAAAATAGGACTTGTTCCTCATTTCCTCTTCTTTGTGCCTTTTGTAAAAATTGTTTTTTTTTTCAATATTGTGAGCTTATAAGGAAAGAAAGGAAACGGTGTGACAGCAGCCTAAAGGAACATATTCACAAATAGATGTGCGTAGTACTGTGTGTGTGTGTGACTGATTTAGTGAGACACCAGCCATCAAAGTGTAAATGAACAGTTTATTAATGCAGCTTTCACCATGTTGTTGTACACATTGCTGTAAAAAAAAGTATTTTCGCCTTACAGGTTTCTTTTGTTTTCACTTTTTTTGTCACATTGAAATGATTGAAACCATCAAATACATTTTAATAACAAAATAACCTGAGTAAACACAAAACACAGACTTATGTGAAAATATAATTGCCCCACTTGTTAAATTACAGATAAACTGTTATCATCCTGCAGAATAAAGAAATCACTAAAACAAAACATGTCTGACACAATAAAGTAGGCTAAAGCAACACATGATCCTCAGATCTAAAGAAATTAAACAAGAATCAAATTCAGTGACACCTAGAAAGGCTTACAGGACCATTTATAAGGCTTTGAAGCAAAGGTTAGCTATTATACATGAATGGAGAAAATATGGCACAGTAGGTCAGGATTTCTGGAAAAGATTTTTACCGGTCAAACATGGTGGTGGTTGAGGAAATGGTCTTCAGGATCTGGACAACTTTCTGTCCATCCACATCATGAAATCTTGCTTTGCACACTTTGGTAGCTGCGTTTTCAATACAAATGTTTCCGTTGAAAAAACACAATTTTGTAATTTCCCGTGTTTCCGTTAAATAAGAAACATGATTAAAATCACACCTGAATAAGTTTAACACAACGCCATTAAAAAATATCCTACCGCTTCCTGTTGTCTTCTTCGTCTTTTCCGCCAGTAGTAACATCCGGCTGTTGATCACGTGACTTGTGGGATGTGGAAAAAAGTTTCCATTGCAGTTTTGCAAATACCCTAATTTTGATTCAGGTGAGAAACCACCTCATCATAGCGCAAAAAGGTCTAACCGGAAAAAGATGTGAATTTTCTCGAAATCGCCATTTTTCCTTTTTGAGATTTTTCATTTCTCCAATTTGCACAATTATATGGTCAATGGAAATGCAGCTTGTGATCCAAAGTAAACCACCAAGTCCACCTCTGACTGGCTTTAAAAAATTTAAAATAACATTTAGACAAGGCCTAGTCAAAGTCTGCACTTAAAGCCAGTGGAAATGGCCTTAAACAGTCCCTTTGGTTCAATAGAAACCGTTTTCCAAAATTGTAAAAGACTCATTACCAGTTATGACAAATGCTTAATAGTATCTGTCAATTTAAAATGTTTTTATATGTAGATGCTTGATGAATTTACATATAAAATTCTTATAAATTTGTAGGTAATTTATGAAAGTTGCAGTTGCTGCTGAAATCTGCAAGGGGAGAAATACTTTTTCACATCATTGTAGATGCAGCAGCCATATTGGATTTTGAGGTCAGAGTTGATGAGAAATTTCCCAAAGTCAGATTTCCAACTTGAAGAAGAAATTTATTCCAATCTATTCACTTCTGACCTGGAATTTGGAAACCACGACAAACACACCATTAAAAAAGCTTTTCTTTTTTAAATCATTACAGTTTTATATGGATGATTTTAGTGTGATGTCCCTGTGAGCTTAAATCTGTTATCTAGTTATTTATTAGGATGTGAACCAAAATGAAATTGAAGACATTATAATGTGTTTTTTTTTTTTTTACTTTTCAGTTTGTTATTTTTCTCAGAATAATACAATAACCTCTCAGAAAATGAGTGATCTTTAAATTCCTGACATTCCTATCGGAGTCAAACAAGTTCAGTGGTAACGGTAGCAAACAATTTTGATAATACTGACAGTCATTCATTTTAATATCTAATGGCAACTTTTCAAGTTGAGGTTTGAAGGTGCTTCTTAAAGGGATTTGTGATCCTCATTATCTCCTACAAATAAAAGGAATCAGTTATTTTCAGGACAAAATAAACAGCAGACACAAGACAGCAGAAACCCACCGGTGTTCCAGACTGAATGATTAATTCAGATATTCTTTTGCTAAAACCACCGAAAGGCAGAAGTAAGGTGAGTTGACATTTCCAGTTAAAAATCCCAGAGTCGATTAAAAGGTGTGACTATTCTCCATCACGTCTGCTTTGCCTTTTTTTCTCTCTCCTTTGGCCAAATTGGTTTGCAAGGAGAACAAAATCCAAATCCTAAATGAATCTTACTCTGAGAAATTCACATAACAGAAAATTAAATACGTTTACCAACTAACCACCAAACCCCAGACTACCAGACAAAACGGACACAGATATGGCACATCTACAGTCTCACTACGTGGACAGATGGTGGCTATCAGCCGGCACAAAGCACAAGTGAAACATGTTAGTCCATTTCTACAAGCCTTAAAACTACAGTACATAACTTTAATAAAAATATATTTCTTACATATTTTTTAAAACTCTCACTATGTTGTGACAGTATGGTATGAAACAATCTGGAAAGAAAAAAATCAAGCTTCTCTGCCTTCTCCCAGTGCCAACTAGAAACAACCAATCAGAGCCAGGAGGTGGGTCTTAGCGCTGTCAATCATCCTCTATGTGGCGCTGCTAATCCTCCCTTCATCTAGTTGGTTAATACAGTTGACGGTGGATAAACATTTTCCTGTAACTGTAAGTTGTTTCTCAGCCATTAGCACATTTAGCAGTGTCTACATGAGCATGATTGACAGTGCTAAGACCCTCCTCCTGGCTCTGATGGGTTGTTTTTGGTTAAGTGAGGTGCATTTCTTCAAAAGGCAATACAATCTCAGGAAGGAGGTAGAGGAGGTCGGTCTATTCACAGATATTACGCTGTCACAGCGCGGTGACAGTTTGAATAAATATTTTAAAAGTCTATATTTTTTTTAGAAAGGTTGGTATGAGATGGATAATCTGAAAAAAAAATCAAGCTTCTCTGCCTTCTCCCAGTGCTAACTAGAAACAACCAATCAGAGTCAGGACGGGGGTCTTAGCGTTGTCAATCACCCTCTGTGTGGTGCTGCTAATCCTCCCTTTATCTATCTAGTTAGCATAGCCACAGATGACGGTGGATAAATGTTTTCCTGTGGCAGTAAGTTGTTTCTCAGCCTTTAGCACACTTAGCAGCAAGTACACAAATATGATTGACAGCGCTAAGCCCCTCCTCCTGGCTCTGATTGGCTTGTCTTGGTCAGAGGTGGTGCATTTCTTCAGAAACCAATATTAGCTCAGGGATGAGGTGGTGGAGATTAATATTTTCACAGATTATCTGTCTCGTAGCAAACTGTCACAACATGGTGAAAGTTTGAGCAAATATTTATAAAAAAATTTTTTTATAGAAGTTATATACTGGAGCTTTAAATGTATAAAATGAGGATTATCTTTTTGTGATGGATCAGAACTACACTGTGCACATACATTAAACATTCCAACACCAAGACTTTTAAAAACCGCCCTACTGGTTTATAAAACTGAGTAGAAAAGCATAACTAAGCAGGTTAGCTCTGTGTAAGAACTGACTGGGTGAAACATTTCATTTTAAATCTCACAGTTTCCTCTGGTTTAATTAACACTGACATCAAGGCGAAAGGAAGCTCTTTACCAAACATAGTTTATGTGAAACCACTCCTAATTTTGCAGAATAAACTCTTCCACTGACCCACAGATGAACCTCTCTCTCTTCAACGCTGAAACAGTCGGCTCATCATCCTCCGAATTTAAAGGCTGGTGGGAGGAAAAACTTGCTCTCAGACAGAAATTGCACACTATTATCAAATTGCACCTCCAACACAGAAATTGCACTCATTACCGGAAGCCTGCACAACGTGGCAGCTTCCATTGTCCAAGAGCCAACCCCATCTTCCACTCTCCCAAATTCACTTGGCACTGAGCAGGTCGCTCCTGCTGGGCTGAAATGGCACTGAGTGATAAGAAAATCTAACCTAAACTGGTTTTCCACTCAGAGACCAGAGAAGGCCAGGCATTAAAAGAAATCTGCTTTTTAAAGGGAAGGCAGAGACTCGAATGGTGATTTGATAATCGACATGTTTGCGTGAGTTCACACTGGGCTTCAGTTTGGTTCAAGTTGAGGGGAAAACCCTGATTATGCTTTAATGAACAGCTGCGCTATATTCAGGTTACTTTATTTGTAGAGTTTTGTAATATTCACTGTTATGAGGAATGTACTTGTTCAACTATGTTAGTAAAAGTAGTTTAAATGAGAATTTTTCCTCACTAAAACATTTTAGATTTGAATTTGTATCACTAAACATTCAATGGAAAATGTGGGTTTGATTTTAAACTGGACTGGGAATTAATCTGAATTAACTGGACTACAATGAACTGAATTGAGTCTTAATCTGACTAAATGAAACTAATCACCATTATGATGTGTAACGACAGCACTTGACAAAATGCAATGTCTCAATCATCGACTGTCTTCTATGACTTTGTATTTTTATGATGTAAAGCACTTTGACCTGCCTTGTTGCTGAAATGTGCGGTGTAACAGCGTTTTATTTAACTCTATCATGTGAAGTTTGTCAAAATGTGTTTGTTTTATTCTTTGAATTTATTTTGTTTAGTCAACAAGTTGTTTCTTCAGACATTTATTGGTATGTTAAGTTCTGCTGGTTACGCTGCTCTTGGCAGTTGGTGGTTACCATGGCGACCAGTAACCGGCACCTCCTCCCCCTTTTTCTGTTGCCGTCGGTAACTGTGGTTTGTATTAGAATCAGCTCTGTGTTTCCTTTACAAGTGTTATATTTTAACACAGGGGTCACCAACACGGGGCCCGCGGGCCCCCGGTCGCCCGAGGGGACCTGGTCAGTCGCCCGCGGAGCACGTTCTAAAAATAGCCAGTCGTTAGGGAGCACTGAAATTATTTAGTTTAATGTTTTTACACTGAAGTAATAACATTTGTTTATATTTAGAGTTTTTTAAAAAAAGGAAATGATAAAAAAACGTTTAAAATAAATTGCTTTATGTATAAAACTCTTTCCTAGGGTTAAAGTTCAGAACTATGCCCAGACGCCTGCAGGATTTTATCGGAGGGCAGCAGCGCCTGACGCTGTACACACTCTGTGAACCTTGAGATCTTCCTTTAAGTAAAAAAAGAAAAAGAATAATTTCTGGAATTTTTATTATTTAACCTTCTTTACTATTAACAAAATTTAACAATTTAATAACATACAGAGTTTTTTGAGTAATTTTGCTGCATTTTTTGTTTTTAACTATTATTATTAATGTTGTCCATTTTAGCTATGTTAGGTTTCACAAATGTTAGCTGCTGCTAACTGCTCACTTGGAGCCATTGCTTTGTAGTTTAGGGTTATTATATTTTATTTAAGGTATAGGGGCAGAAGCTGCTGAACTGATGCTAAACACCAACTTGATTTTATCTCAGATTAAATTCGGCGAACCTGAATGTGTCTGTTATGAACTGAACCTGAGGCGAACATAAAAGGGTCACATTATAGAAATAAAACTGATTGATTGATTTCACTGAAGATGACTGTTCAGTGAAATCACTCTTCAGTCATTTCAGTTTTTAATTTAATTAGCACACTAAAGTTAATTCCTGGGTCAAAAGTCAAAATCTGTTGTAAAATCCTGGATGTTTAAGTTTTCATGACCTTCAAGTTTGATAAAGCAGCTTTTGAGTCAGTTTTCAGGATTCAATCTTTTATAGCCAACATAAAAACATTCACTCATCACAGTCGAATTTTATGAACATTTCCTTATGAAAAACTGAATGTTATGTTTATGTAAATTTTTTTGAATCCATGTGCATGAAATATGAGTGATTATAGGGTTAACCTGGATAAAGAAAACTGGACTTGTTAACATGAGTTTTAGATATGCAAACTAATTGTGACTTAAATATTAAAATATCTAAATTAGACCATTCCTTCTGGGTTCCCAATGTTGTCAGTGACTACACACACAGGTGAGGAAAATGTTACACTTTAAAATATTATTTAACCTCTGCTATTCTCTCTAAAGGATTAAAGCAGTTGATAATAATTATAGTTAGACCCTTAAGATCTGATTGCTTAGGAAATGATAGAAAATAATAATTTACAGATTAAGCCATGTGAGAGCCACAGCTTCTCTTGTTTATAATTCAACACTATGGACCTTAACTTGTGATATTTTGCATTGAAAACACTTAAATAATAATAAAAACACTAATCATAAAGTATCGGGGTGTGAGGTGAATCAGAATTTACGTTACCAAAGTTTGATCTGTTGTTTGCTTGAACTTTTAAATAAAGCCCAGTGTGAACCTGCTTGTTGTCAGGATTACCTGAAAAATGCCCATATTTAATGTCGCATCCAGAGTTTTTTAAAAATCAAACTCTGGATGCGATTTAGCACTTAGCAGTGTGTCGAACAGCGTGTGTTCGGCGGTACTGATCCTGAGTCAGTGGCTGTGTGAGCAGATTTTACCGTCCTGATTACTCTGCAGGTCACAGACCCGACAGTTCAAATGAACCAGAAGATAAAGTTGGACATTTTATCCCAGAATCGTTTGCAGAAGCTGGACACGATGAAACAAAGGAGCATTAGAAACGTGTTGAGGAGGTCAGACTGACGGGAGGAGGATGACCCCGGTACCAGGGGTCGGTGTGGGTCGTCCGGTCCACGTCACGAGGCCAGAGCTCTGGCTTTGGCCGACGCCGCCTGCGCTCTCTGAACAGCTGCATGGCTGCTCTCTCTTCTTTTCAGCTGGTTGGTCTCAAACAGGCCCTCGTGGCTGACGCCTCGTCCGCCGTCCGCGAAGGTCAGCAGGCCTGCAGGAGAGAAAACCAAACGGGTCACAAACCGAGTCTCAGTCGAGTCACACTTTCTCTCTTTCTCACTCTGACCAGTAGAGTTTTACTCAATAAAGAACATGGCTGACCGACGCAGGAACGTTGATTTCTACACGACTGCCTGCTGTGATTTACGGAAGATGATTAAGGTCAGTGGGGAAAATATAATTTATTTTCAGAATTACTTTCGTTTTTCCTCAGAAGTCAAAATTTTGAGATCTGAGAGAAAAGTCAGAAATCTGAGATCAAAATTAGAATTTTGAGAAAATCTTATAATTCTGAGATTAAAGTTAGAATTACGGGGGAGAAAAGTCAGAACTCTGATGTTCAAATCTGATACAAATCTGAGAAAAAAGAAAAGAAATTTTTAGGAACAAAGTCAAAATTTGGAGAAAAAAATCTAAATCAGTTTTTCACTCTCTTGTCATTCCTAATTCCCAAAAGGTCAAAGGGAAAATAAAATTAACAGTTTCATTATGTTAAATCAGTATTTGGCCGTTAATAAAACAATCCGACCCAGGAACTGTTTAGTCCAAGATAAAATAAATACCAATAAGAAAAATCAGTAGCAGGAACCCCACAGCGCTCCGGCGCTGAAAGGTGAGTTTAGATAAAATAAATCAAAACCACATTTTGGTATAAAACTCAGTCTGTTTAGACTATTAGACGTTTCCTGAAACTTGGTAAGTTATGAAAGTATATTAATTACTTAAATAAACACAGCAGTTCAGTGAAAACACAACCCCAAAAACCCAAGAAGGGACAGAAGAAGAGTTGGATTCTCTTATTCAATTACTTGGACTAAAGAAGTAAAGTTGTATAATCTGACAGAAAAAGATCAGATTGTTATTTGTATAAAGGAGCAATCAGTGTTTTGTGGACACAAAATAAACATAACTCATTTGAACATGGAAATATACTTTACTTCTGTTTGCTATTGTTTTAAATGTTTTTCTTTTGTGTATAACTTTGTTTATTCTTCATTCAAAAAACTCAAAACCAGGATTTGTATTTTTGACAGACTCTGCTTTGCAAGGTGGGCATGCATTCCTTAACATAACAGTTTTGGCTAAAAGCATTTCTCCTTTGGTTGCTCTGTTGTGATATTTCAGACTCTAACTAAAAATTGACAACAGGTAGAAGAAGTAAAGCTCCTGGTTTCAAACCGTTTGTCAGGCTCACTCTGTTGTCTGGTTCTCACCTGTCAGAAAATGGAGGGAATGCTAATCCTCCGTCTCTATTTTTACAAGCACAGATATAAGTCTGTTGTCACAGTGACACGTCGATCCGCCTTCGCCACCAGCAGCAGCAGCAGCATTAAAATAAAAACGTGTTGATTACCTCCAGTGACTTTGAGCCCAGACACCCAGGAGTTTCAGACCAGATAATTAGCACATTTCAATGTTCAAAACACACAAAATAATGTCTGCTTATTGATGTAAATTCACAATCAAAATAACAACTTGTTTGTACATGGATTCAGGTTGTGCATTAAAAACAAATCAAGGTTGCTCAATTTCTTTTTTTTTTAAATTTTGCATCTATTTTTTAAAATGTATAATGTTACTTGCAAACTGGAACAAAAATATCAGAGAAATGGTTCACATACTTGGGTTGTAACCAGTTACATTTATTTGAGTATCTTTTTAAGAAACATATACTTTTAGGAGTATTTTTACTAGATAGTATGTTTTACTTTTACCTCAGTAATTTTATTATGAAGTATTTATACTCTTTCTTGAGTAAACATTCTGGATTTTCTACCCGCTGAATGGAAAAACAAACGTGTTTTAACCAAAGATTCACCAGACTCAGACACACAGCTGCCGTTTTGTTAAAGTTTCATTAGTTTTTTTATTGAAAGAAAATGATTTGGAAAATTATTATGCCTGGTTTTGTTCTATGAATTATTGTTATTTTTGTCCTTAATACAAAAATGTTCTCTTAACTTTATAATTTGCTCCATGTGATGATGTAATTTTAAAATATTAAATAATAATTATTTAATTAATTAAATTAATAACATTTTGTTTATTTCCTCCACTATTTATTCCACGAGACGTTTCTGTCATGTTTTATTTTATCTTGTTTACTTATTACTCTTATTTATTAATTTTATTTTTCTCTCTCTCTTCATCAACTTATTCTATTGTTTTTGTACAGCACGTTGGTCCAGTTTTAAACCTGTTTTTAAAAGTGCTACCAAAATAAGTTTGACATTGAGGGCATCAACACATCAGTAAATTTAAAACTATGATTAAATGCAGTTTAGTGGTACAAATCACACTTCTTTAAATAAGTGGTGTCCTGAAGAAGCCTGTTTTGGATGGGAATGTTTTTAAAAAGCAGTATTTGCCGTGGAGTCACAGAAATACAGTCAACTAAAAAAAATGGTACTTTTTTTTTTTATCATAATTTTTATTATCACAATAGTGACACCAAATATTGTGATAAACTTCTAGCACCCAGAGGGTTCTGGGTAATTTGAGGTGATTACCGTGGCCGTCCACACATCCGCCTTTAAATTCGCCCTCAAACTTCATGCCATCGAAGCGAGTGAAAACACCGGCTCCCTGGAACTTCCCCTGCACAAATTCACCTTCATACCTGAAGGAAAAGCACAGAGAGTCAAACACAGCAATGCTTCCCCTGCAACGTTACAAACTGTACACCAGGGCTGTCCAAACTTTTTCCAAACATGGGCCAAAATCATGTGACAAAAATGAAAATTAAACTAAAACCACACAAATAAGTCACCTAGTTTTATTGTTCTTTGTAGGAAAAGGATGTTATTCATCGTAGAAAAAAACATAAAAAAGAAAATTAGTTTTAAATTAGTTTTGGCCTCAATTGAACAAATTTATCTTCAGTTATCGAATAGAATATACTTTATTGATCCCCAATTAGAAATTGCTTATTAGTTGACAAGCTTCTTCTAAGGTGTTAAATATTAATAATACAAATATACAAATATAAGAGAAAGCTTTTAAAAAATATATATATGTAAGCGTGATGTAAGTAATTCAATGTGATTGAATGTAAATAAGTATGCACATTCAAATATGTTAATTAAAAATAATCTACAAATTACTCAGACATAAGTTCATATAATTATAAGATTATATGAACAGGATCTTTCAGAACATTTTAATAAAGTCAATAAAAGCTGATTTGTGTGCAGCAAAGTCGACTTTTCAGTAAAAGTCTCTGAATCAAAGTAACTCTTAGTATAAAAGCTGAACTTAATGTTATGTAATGCTTAATGTTTATTGATCATTTTACACAAATTAAAAATAACCACTTGTATCTTTCTTAATTCACAGCTGGGGGCCACAAAAAAAATCAGTCCAAGAGCCATAAATGGCCCCCGAGCCGCACTTTGAGCATCTCTGATATATTATAAAATAGTTTATCGGCTGTTTTGCTGAAATTCAGCAAAGCCAATTTTACTGGAAACTTTCTAAACTTTGTGAGCAAATTAAGTCCAAACTTGTCATGGAGTTTTAAAAAGTGTTGATGCTGAAAAGTGAAGTTGAGGCTGGAAAACATGTTTTGGTGATTTGAAAGCCCTTGAAAAATAAATTAAATGTTTTGTCCAAGCCGGAGCACAACATACAGCACTGAATAGGCTGTCCTCAACTTCTTTATGTTGTTCTGTGCCGCACTTAAACAAGGTTCAGCAAACATAAGGGAACAGTTAACAAAAGCAGCTGAATAGATTGAAGATTTTTATATATTTCTGTCAAATAAAGCCAATTAATTTTAGAAATCTTGTCAGAAGAATGAACGGGGATTATGTGTCTACCTTGGAATGCTGGGCAGCCAATGTACGAGAAAAGGCCAATTTGAAAAAGATTCGGAAGGTCAGGCGATAAAAACACTTCACTGAGGATAAAAGCAGATCTTTTAAAATATCTGTTCTGCACATTATTTTTCTCTTCTACACTTTCTTTCTGTCTGTTTAAATGTAGAAAGTGCCAATAAAACCTTTAAAAAAATGTAGAAAGTGCACCAGTTCAGTTATATATGAATATTAGATGCATTTTATAAACACACTTATGATTGGAATAACAAATCTGGAGCATTAAGAACCAATAAAGTGAAGTGAATTTCACGTGAGGAGGAATTTAGGTTTAGATTTCCTTACAATGCAGCTTTAATAAATACAGGCTTGCAGGAATTCCTTTGTGCATTATTGTTATTTTTTGCAGAAATTATCTTTCATTTGACACTTAAAAACCACACAAAGACATCTAGGCTTGTTCATACTTGTTTTTACTTTAGTGTTGACTTATGAACTTCAAAACCTGGTTGTTAAAGATATCCATAGTTAGGTCTGACAATATTTTATTTGAGAAACATTTATTTTGTTTTTGGAAAAACAATACAGCAAAAATACTGTAGGCTGTTGGATTTTTATAAATTTAAATAAAAATATTGTCACTCGGATGTCACCGTGTTTATGTTGCAATGCATCCTGGGAAGGTGACTACACGGGGCGCTACGACGCTAGCTCGGTCCAGACAGAACAATAATTCCTGATTTTGTCAACCCACAAAGAGAAAACATTTTCTCAAAAATATTAGAATAGTGTTTTACAAAAACTTTAAGATGCTTCATTATCACTTTAAAACATCATTACCGTCCACTTTGTTTTGATTTTTCATTAGCTCCTGCTAATGGTGTTGGCTAAAGCTAGCATAGTAAGCACCAGCTTACAAGCACAATGTTCAGCTTCCATCACCAGCCAACTATATTGGCTAAACAGTGATGTGACAAATGGACGTAGCGGCTAATGTAGCTACTTCATAAAAAGAGTAAATATTAAAATGTTGTGACCCCAAACTAAAACAGAGTGGAAAATTATCAGAAAAACCAAAGAAACTGATGAAGGTTTCTGCTAAATTTATTTCTATTGATCAGCTCCATATTTACACTGCAAAAAATACATTTTAGAATAGAATAACCCTTTTTTGTCACAGACCTCAACCATCCATTGTTTGTATCCATTTTTTTCTCACAAATACATTGGGAAAAAATAAAATAATCCACTTTAATGAATGATATAAGCACTTCTAAGTGTTGTATATTCTTTCACAAAACAAGGAGATAACATTTTCAAATATACATTTTTTCTAAGTGCTGAATTAAGACAAAAACTATTAAGATATTGGTTCTATACTTCTGCTCTTTCTTAGAAAGAACCCTTGAAAAAGGTTGCGTATTGAGTGTTTTTCTTAATATCAGAGGTTGACATTTTTGTAATATGACGACCCTAAGCGATCCTTCTTTCAGTTAAACCGTGAACATCCACTACCAGCTCATGAGCCACTGCTTCACTAACATCTTTGCTGGTGTCTTTCTAATCTGACATTGTGTTAGCAAAAACCTAAATGGAAAAACTTGCAGATAACTTGCACAATAAGAAGAGGAAGCACTCTATTAATCTAGCACAATCCTAATGATTTTCTAATCAAAACAAAGAAAATACTGTAATTCATGAGGGGACACGCGGTAAGGCACGAACCTGGAGCCATCAGGAAACACCAGAACGCCACAGCCGTTGAACAGGCCGTTCTCAAACTGTCCGGTGAAGCACGTCCCGTCGCTGAAGATCAGCTGACCCAGGCCGTGACGCAGACCTGCGGCAAGTTGCACAATAAAAAGCAACATTTATAAAAAACAAATGGGGAGCTAGTATGGTAAGAATGAGTAAATCTATGAGTTATTAACATAGCAGGACCAAAATCTTATTTCACAAAACTTTGCCAAAAATCAAGCCTTTTGGGTAATAAGGAAAAGCAGAAAATAGAAAATAGCAGATTATTTGTAAGATTAATTAACCACTAAAGGGTTTTTATAAAGTTCTTCAAAAACACAATCTGCCTTTTCTAAAATCTTTATTTGTTAAATTAATAATAATCCATCTATTGATTAGTGAACAAAAGCCCAAGAAACTTAAAACTCCTCCATTTGGGAAGAGTCTCTTTATGTACTTTTTTATATGTTATCTGGGTATGTACAGTTTTACCTTGGACACATTATAAAAAAGGACAGATATGGTTCCAGCGTAATAAACCAGTAGATGTATGAATAGACTGCTGAGTTAGTGCTTGAATCACAGATGAAGGTTGCTGTCTTTTATGGAGCATAAAGCCTTGCAAACCGGTCATGTTGAGGTTTGGGTTCTGCATGGCATACAGAGGTTATGATTTCATATGTAATATTCTATTTCCTCTTATTCATTTAACAGACTGTCCATTTACCATAACCATAGACAAATCATAGCCATGAATCTTCAGCTCTTACTCTGCCAGCACAAGTCTGTGAAAAATAATTCATATTTTAGGCAACAAGGATAACAGGACAAATTAGAAGCTTAGAAATTTTTTTTTAGACTATTTGTTGTTGGAATAGTGAATGCTATTTTTGCAATGTAAAGGCCATTGCAAACAACCGATTAAATGTTGCCATTTGATGGTGTGGAAAATCCAAGAAACTGTTTCCTACAATGTCATCATGGGACCTCCAGGTTCTCACTATGAATGGTGTGAAAGTAGGTGCCTCAACATTCAGAACAAGACTGCACATGTTTAACTTCCACACTAACTGCTTTTTATATGTACACATTAAAAGGAGGTGAAGCAACAATGTTTGCTTCATTTCTACTCCTTTTTTGTTTTGGCAAAGTTTTGACTAGATTTAACTGTTTAACCCTCCGGCACTCTTAGCGTGACGCTCAGGAAGAGAGCGGCAGATGCCACGGTCTGTCAACCAGGTGACCCGTCAGCTCTTCAGTTCGCGAAACCACACACACAAAAAACTCAAAGCCAGTGACCGGCCAGAACCGCGCACACAGTAAAAATCTCAGGCGACGTCCAAACGAACACTCATAGAACTACACTTAAAACTGCGCTTGTTCATTTTTAGCTTACAAAAAGATCACCAAGCTGCCAAATAAACAAAAGTAAACCGACCAGTAACATTTAGGTTTAGGACATACGTGTGACAAGATGTTTTGACACAACCTTTTTTTTCTCCACAATTCTGTTTATATTAGAGAGAGTTGGGTAATAAAAAGAAAAATCTCAAGGTGCCCACAGCCGTACAGCTGCAGGCGCTACTGTCTACAACACAATCACAGAGAGCGAGTCCATTACTGTGCTGAGGACGACCTGGTATCCTCCGAGAGCAATGGGATTTAGAGAGAGCTCACATAGTCCCATGAAACTGAGAAGAAGAGCATGCAAGCTCTAGGAGGGTGGGGTTTGAGAGAGCTAAGAGCCGTTCAGGATTTACTGGAGGAGGGTCCTTGGCAAAGGGTAAAGACGGGTAGAGGCCAGTGAGCATTGTCCATTGCTCCCAGCTAATGGCAAAGTAAATTAGGCAGTCCATCTGTCAGGGCTGCTTAAAGAGCTGCTCTCTGCCTAATCTGAGCAGGGTTTTCACAAGAGATTTGGCAAAGCGATTTGGCAGCTTTGCCCTCCATTTTCAAAGTCCTTCCTTCCTGAAACTCCCTGCGTCCATAGATGCTGGTGCAGAGATCAGGATGGCTAAGGAAGAGGGCCAACAGCATTTCAAGCCCAACTCTCCATCATGCATGAGCCCTGACAAGTGAGCAGCAGCCTCTGGCAGACAATTCATGGACTGGCTGCTGAAATCCAACAATCTATGAAGTGTCAACGAGAGTGCAATCATCTGGCAACAAACACCAGTAGTGTCTTCCACAAAGCGTGACAACAGATGCGTCAAATACAAATGGGGTTATTGAATATAATAAAATCAAGTGGCAGCAGTTTGCGGATCACAATGAATGCAACAGTTTATTTTTCGCTCAAAGCACACATTATTTACAGACTGTTGAAGCTAGGGACAGCCATTTCCTCTTCATCTCCTTGGTTTGGTCCCCTTGGAGCAAACTTAATCTGTCTCTCAGCTTCTTTATAACGCCTCTCTCTTAGCTCATGTTGGGTCATGGTCTCTGGCTAATTACGGTTTAGCTGAATTTGTCCGGCTTTTATGTCAATCAATAGCGGTAATGCACAGATGTTAAATGACCGCACAGGCAAAGAACAGTAGTAAATGACTACTGGCTGTGCCTCGGCTGCTGTGGATGTACCGGTCCTACTTCCTGTAACCTGATAGCCCCCGGGCTCGTCTTGAGCCAGCACTTGACTGAATTATTCATATGACATGGAAGACCTCTGTCTGACACACACCTACATGTTTGTGTGCAAACAGTGACTTTGAATGCAAAGACACAGAGACAGTCTGTGTTCCTGACGAACACCGCACAAAAAACACACACACAAGCTCACACACAATAACATATTACTGTTTGCAGTGTTAATTCAACATTTCACGCTCAAAAAGAAAAGGATGTGTCATCACACATATTTTGGATGTGGCAGAAAATAATAGCTTCTTAGGGAAAAGCAAATGAGGTGCTGAAAAATGAAGTCCCGGCAAAGTGTGCATATATTTGGAGCTGCACAAAGGAGCATACTTATGATTTATATAATTATTCTACTATTGTGTAATATTTTAGGAGATGAAAACACCAAACTGACATCACGTTTTTTCTTCCCAACTAAAGTTAAAGAAATACAGAATGATCCCACACACAGGCTGTTCACCTTTTCTAAAGATATCTGGAGCTGTACATAATCAAATATTGCAGATTAACGAGAACTATTATACAGAACATGTCAACATAAATATTAAAGGTATAGTGGCCTTTAAACATGTTTCAGGTGGTCTGGATTTTCAGGAACTAAGATTTTGCTGTTTTTGTGACATTTAGGAGATGAAAAATACTGAAATTAAGTTTAAAATGTAATCATAAATCACTTTGAAACGGTTTTTTTGGTCATATTATTTAATAACTAATGGAAACCGAATCTAAACAGTTGTCTAGATGTTTTGGCAGACCAGGACAACCTTGTATTATTTGGTAATTATAAATCTGAGCAAACAACGAACACGCCTCAGGTTCCACAAGGTTTTATGTTCGGGTCTCTGATATTCAAATCAGCTTGAGCAACAACGGTGAGGAGAAAACGTACAAAGGAGATCAGAGAATCTGGCAACGCAGCGAGGAAACTGACAGAGTTATAACTGCAGCTTGGGAAGAACCTGAGCAGGAAAACGGATGGAAGTTGACCAATAAACAAAGAGGAAGCTGAAAAATACACAAACGAATTAAACTGGACCAGAAACTAGAGACGGTGACACTTTATTTGAAGGGTTGTGCGTAAGACATGACAGTGTCATAAACATGACATAACACCTGTCATGAACATGAAGGAGTTTTCATGAATGTTTGTGTCTGTTGTCATGACGTGTCATTTGGTAAATAATGACACTTTTAATGGAAATTTGACGTTTTGATGTACTTTTAATGCAACTTTGCTTTAAAAGTGTAATTATTTACCGACTGATGAATCATGACAACAGTTATAAACATTCATAAAGACTCCTTCGTGTTCATGACAGGTGTTATGTCATGTTTATGATATTCATGTCAGTCTAATGCACACCCCTTCAAATAATCTGTTACCCTAAAGACTCATGCCAAAATTACAAATATCTTGGGACTATTTTGAATAATAAGTCAAAATTTACCCACCATTCAGAGTACCTGCAAAATCAGAAAGGCCATAGTCTGTCTAAGAAAACTCGCAGAGTTTCAGGTTGATAAGTCAACAATGACTATATTTTATAGATCATATATCAAATCTGTGCTGACATTTTCTCTCCTCTGTTGGTTGGGAAATCTTAGTATTAGGTCAAAAAAGCAGAGTAATACATATTACTCTGCTCAGTAATATACACTGCTCAAAAAAATAAAGGGAACACTTAAACAGGTGTTTAACACTTAAAGTGTTCCCTTTATTTTTTTGAGCAGTATATATTACTCTGCTACATATTGCTCTGTAAGTGTATTGAACACTTACATAACTGTTCAATAGCGTCGAAAAGTTATTTTAGTTTTTATGTCTTTTTATAATCACATACTTGCTGTAATATTACATTTGGGACTTGAATAAATCTGAAATTTGAAAACATAGAGCAGAACTGGAGAAAAATACAAAAACAATGTACAGAACATCCTTAACTTTCTATAATAAACAACCCCAATCAACCTGCTTAAACACCAAGTAACAACCAAAAACACAAAGACCCAGGGATCAGGACAGTATTTTCCATCCACTCCACAACCTTGCACCTCTTTCTGTTGGTGCGTCTCATAGAATCCCGGAGACGTTTGAGGTTGTAGCGTGAAAAAAGTGAAAGAAAGGTCACATCAACTCACATCCGTACAGAAACTCTTACCTCCAGTCCATCTGCCTACGCAATGCTTCCACATCACTAAACACATTCACTAAATCCTATAAAACTACAGCAAATCAAAGAGTTGGCTGTTAAATGTTGATCTGACAATAAAATAGTTGCCCAATTATTATCAACACTCATTAATGTGCAAAGATCTTACATGAATAAATTAAAAAGACATATTGCACACATTTTTAATAAAATATGTGCATAGGAGATGGACAAATAAATCTCAAGAAGGCCTGACTTCTGCACACTTTCAAACAAAGACCATTTATCACTGCAGAGTTTCAGTAACGAGACCTTCCTGTGTGCTTGATGTTTAAATTAAGTGTTAAATATGTACATATTTATTGTAATTTAAAGTTAAAGGGATGAACTACAAGATGCATGATGGCAAAAGAAATCCACACTGTTTCAAACCGGTAGCGATTTGTGAACCCAACATGCCTCCGTGCCACAAAACAAAACAAATCTCAATTGTGCTGACATGAAAACAAAAGTAATGAAGCATTTCGATGAATCGTCGCCAAACCAGTTTAGCAGTTTTAGTTAATTGTGCGCAGAGCATATGTTTCTCCCTCCGGTGTTCGAGCTGCTGAGGTGCCAAACTTTTGTTCTTTGTTTAACCTTACCTCAAAGGTTTTCTCAGTGTTTTAGTCAAAGTGCAAATATGAGTTCAGGTAGTGCGATGCGTCGTCTCTGAAGGCTCGGTGGCACCAGATGGTCTCTGTCACTGACTTCAGTTAGTCACCTTTTCTTTTTTTACTCTGGCTGTTGCTGCTGGTTGTTGTAAAACACAGATTTATTTAAAAGTAGCTTTTTCTACAGGGACTCAGCTAATGTACACACACCTTCATCCTAACTCTCCGGTCTAAAATGAAACTCAACTTTAATTAAAAGCTGTCACAGTTAACTCTGTTTTATTGTGTTTACTGGTATCCTCTGTTAACCATTTATTCTAACCGATATCCTCTAGATAGAAATTCAGGTCATCAGCTCAGTACTATTGTAATTAAAAAAGCTATCCTGTGGTTCGGCAGGTGGGACTTAAAACATATGTATCTAAATTAGCGATGAGCCAGTAACGGCCATTAAGGTAAACAACTGTCAGCTTCAAAAAACTATGGCAGCAAAGTGACAAATAATATAATTGAATAGATTTTAAGAACTTCAACTTAAACCCATTCCCATTGGGTATAATTTATTTATTATTCAATATAGAATATGGACAATGTTTCAGCTATTGATCCTTTGCAACTACGTCACTTAATCATCATCCATGAGGAATGGCGCCTGTAATCCCATCCGTCAAAGTGCAAATATGATTCAGGTAGTGCGACGCGGCGACTGAAAATGTTTTCCAAAGTTAATTTTGCCAGTTTATTCGTTTATTGTTGAGTCAAGCTAATTTGTCTGTAAAGGTAACACACCTGGTTGGGTCTCATAGACGGCGGTATTTACAGAAGTTGGAAATAGCTAGCTTAGAAACCGACCCGTACCTCCTCCCTCCTGACTTGTTGATCAAATTACCGACTCTGTTTGAATTCACACCACATGATTTATATCACTATGTCATAAACGGCGTTTCCCCTTAAACCGAAGAAGCATTAAAACGTTCAAAAGACGAGATGCTAACCAGTTTTTTCCATACATGCTAGGCTACATGACGGTGCGGCACCGTCTCCATGGTTACTAACGGTTAGACGGGTACCTTCTCCATAATGTAATATTTGATATATTTCTAAATATTTGATATATTTCTAATCATACTTACTTATAAATTATGTGAACGTTAATCTTCTTACCTTGTACAAAGTGTTAAGTGCAAATCCACATTGACAGCTGCCGGTCGTTATGTTTAACGGCTGCTATCCTCCGCCGCCATCTTTCCTCATTAAAAGTCATAAAATAAAATAACATCCTTGTGTGTTTGTGCAGCCGAGCGCGCAGCATCCTACGACCATTTTTAAAGTAAAATCAACTACATAAAAGAGATATTAGGCTGCAGATGTCAATTTTTACACTAACTTTAAAGGTACTTGAATTTCCCCACTCAGGGACAATGGAGGATATTTCTATTCTATTGCTTTTCATTAGTAAATAAAATTTAAATAAATAATGCAAACCAGGACTGAATTGTTGTACACTAATTTTAGATTGTTAGAATACAGTTTGAGATGTGCAAAACTTTTATTCTGTTTATGAGTACAAAATAATAGTAACCATTTGCTTTCCTCAAATGACATCTTATCTTATAAACCCAACATCTAACATATTTATTAACTTCTTAAGATGCACTTTAAGAAGCTCCTTTTAAAATATGATCTCTAAAGTATTCAGTGCTGTAAATGTTTATGATGAAATATCCTAACATGTCAATGTCACATTTATTTATTTAGCACTTTTAAAAACAGGTTGAATGTTGTAAAAAAAATTACACAATACAATAAATTGATGAAAATTAAAAAAAAAGTAAAAAATAAAATAAATAAACACATCACAACAGAAAAGTCCCTGTGACCTACATTCAAAACCAAAAAATGTAAATCCTGGTGAACTGTTCATCTTTATATAATTCTTTGAGTCCTATTTAAACATTAACCTTTACTCCAAACAGCAAATCTTGAGCTTTGAGCGTTCACACTAAAGGAACTGGATTTTATAATGGAACAGCTTCACAAAGTTTGTTCACTACCACAAAAACCTGTGTAATTTTTGGTTTTAATGTACAGAGCCTTGCAAAAAATTCACATCCACTAAACCTTTCCTCCTTTTGTTCAACATAAACTTCAATAGAGGGTATTTGGAGATTATGTGATGGATCGTAATAAGCAGTATTCACCACAAATGTGGAACAAGCTTCCAGAAAGCTGCAAAACATCTGAAACACTGAGTTCCTTTAAACCATAGCTAAACCCCCACCTGTTTAGAGTTGTGTTTGATTAGTAGAGAGTTAAATATTGACCAACATATTTGATGTTTGCTTGATTATTTTGATGACGATATTTGACAAACTGTAATGTTTAACCCTTGTTTCATAATTGATGAGTGTGTGATGTTTTTATGGTGTAAAGCACTTTGAACTGCCTTGTTGCTGAATGTGCTACATAAATAAACTTGACAAGTTGAGCACATCAGACCCACTGATGTTCAGATATCTAAAATAAATAGATTTAATGTAGTTGTCTATGAACTCCTGGCATGTTATTGTTTATAACCGGAAATTTTGCGCTTGAGCTCAACGCTTGAGGGCAAAAAGACGATTCTTTCACATGCCATGAATAGCCGCGATGCAGCGGTAGAATGACACCATTAACAAAATGAAATATGGAGATGTAGGTATGATTAATTCAGCACAGTGCGCCACAGCAAATGGGAAAATAACACAAAAAAACCACTGAAGAATAACTCAAAACCACTCGTATTCTTCTTTTTTTGCTCTCTGTGTCACACTCGCCACAATATCAGGATTCAACACCAAAAACACTCAAACATTTCCCACACAAACAGAACAACCAGTCCATTACAGTTTTATGTTTTTAGGATTGATGTTTATTTTGCAATTATTAATTGCAAAATATAATATTTGTGTTAGATTAGCTTCCGCTGCTGTTAGCTAATCTAACAGTGCGGCGGTTGATTAACTCATTTAAACACCTGCTCTACTAATGATCTGTCAGAGTTGGTGTTTACGTCGCCTTTTTTATCTTGTAACTGAATCGAAACACATTGAATTCCACATCACATCTACATCTTATGGTTGTCAAAGTCAAGCTAGCATAACTGAACTACTTCCTTCTCCTCACTAATTTTTTTCTTCAATAAAAACATTTTCCTGACCTTTTTATCTAGTTGTTGTAGTGTTGGCAATTCGTAGCAAAACACTATGTCCATTGTTTTATACCTCAGCCATACATCTAAGAGTTGGCATGTTTATACTGATAATGTAACAGCTAAAACCAATGCTAGTTATCGTTAGCGAGCGGCTTTTTGCTCTCCAGCAGAGAGATGGCGGCAGGATCTTGTGCGCATGACGTCACACTGCAAGGGGTCCATTTAGATCGGGCTTTAACACCAAAAAACACTCAAACATTTCACACACAAACAAAAGAACATTCAGGGGGTACTGTGGTGGCGTAGGGGCAAAGCACGACCCACATATTGAGGCCTTAGTCCTCGTGGCGGCGGTCGCAGGTTCGATTCCCGGCCTGGCGACATTTGCCGCATGTCTTCCCTCTCTCTCATTACCCTCTTTCCTGCCGAACTACTTTCAAATAAAGGCCTCTAGAGCCAACAAAACATTCAGTCTGTTATAGTATTATGTTTTTAGGCTTGATGTTTATTTTTGTGATTATTAATAAATGATAGTTAATGCTGCTAAGCAAACACTGCTGTGATAGATTAGTCAATTTAAAACCCTGCTCTACTGATGATCTGTCAGAGTTATTTTGTAACTGAACTGAAACATTAAATTCGACATCACATCTACATGTTAAGGTTGTCAAAGTCAAGCTAGCATAGCTCCACGTATGCTGCAGCAGATTACAACTATTAAAGTTTATTATATGGTATTCACGTAAGCTTGGACCCAAATGAGGCATTAATGTCTTAGTCAAATATTCTCTGAAATGAAAGCGGTGATGGAGGATGGGTGGAGATGGAGCAGGTGGACCTTGCCTTCTTTCCACTCTCCATGGTACTCCTCTCCGTTGGAATAGGTGAAGGATCCTCGTGTCAGGGTCATGGGTCCCTCTGGCACACAGTTAACACACAATAAAAATCATTAGGAGCCCCTGACGTCAATCTATGACTTCCTCTCAGTTACACACACAAAGCAGGGTTCTTTGTCAACACATTAAGGATTGTTGCTAGTTACTTTGATATGGCTAAGTGCCTTCAGAGCAACAAAATTAAGATTATTACTGTAACTATATAATTCAGCATTACAATTGTCCAAAACTGGATGGGAACACCAATCTATTTATTCTACTCTATTCTAAACAAATGATCATGTAATAATATTAAACAGCACCAAGCTGTCATCTTAATTTACCGAAAGAATAGAAGCTACCAGCTGATGCAATCATAATCACTAACAACTTCTTAAATCTTCTTAAATGTAACTTTTATTAAAAAATATATACATAGGTTTTTTACATATTTGTTAAAACTGTTACCACATCGTCACAGTAAAGTATGAGACAGAGAATCCGTGGGGAAAAAAACTTCTTCTCCCAGTGCTAGCTACAAAACACACTGCTTGGTCTGAAAGAACCAATCAGAACGAGGAGGAGGGCCTTAGAGCTGTTAATAATGCTTGTGTACGTGCTACTCACAACCTCTACTTTGCTCGATGCTATTCTACAACTTCTTCCGGATAGCGTAGCCTGTCATAAATGCTAAGGCTAGTTAGCATGGCTACCAATGGCAGCAGATATACAGTTTTCCAGTAAAGTTATTTCTTCGCCATCATGCTAATGAGCACATCATTATGGCGTGCTAATGTGTTAATATCTCATTAGCACATTGGCGTACATGAGCATGATTGACAGCACTAAGACACTCTTCCTGGATCTGATTGGTTGTTTTTGATCTTGAATGGTGCATTTCTTCAGACACCAGTAGGAGGAGGTGGAGGAAATTAACAAACTATTATGACATGGTGACGGTTTTACCATATAAGAGACACACTGGACAAACAACCATGCATGGTAGGTTCATTTAAATTGCACTCAGGTAATTTGAATTACACTCAGGTAATTTGAATTACCTGAGTGTAATTTAAATGAACCAAGCCATGTTTTTGGACTGTGTGAGGAAGTCAGAATAACTGGAGAGAACCTGAGCATGTACAGGGAGAAGATGCAAACTCCTTGCAGAAAGAATCAGGCTGGGATTTTTTACTCAGGGCTGCAAACTTTACCACCATACAGAACACATATTTATTTAAATGGAGCTATATACAAATAAAGGGCCACCTCTGGTTTACATGCACATGCAACCATTTTTCTGACATAAAATCAGTCTAAACTTTAATTGTTTCAGCTACATTAGGGTTTTCCAAAATGGTTTCTATTTGCAAAATGCCAAAATAACAAGACAGAATAATTTTCATTTTGATCAAGTTCAGAATTTCTGCAAATTAAACTGTGTGACATACAGCTTCTCACATTAGTTGAAGCTCGAAGGGAATTTGGCCCAACTAGTGTAACTGTCCAATTTTTAACTGCAAAACTATTAGGGTAGGAGCTTCTTAAAGAGACAGTAGACTATTTCAAAGGGTCAGACAGACACGATGCAAAGTCAAATTTAGTCAAGTTACTTTGATGTAAACCTCATTTTCATAGCAATGTAAGGTAACATACAGCTTTTTTGGAAAAAATTAAGACCTCATAAATGATCAGTTTCTCTGATTTTACTTTTTCTAGGTAAATTTTTGAGTAAAATGAACATTGTTGTTTATTCTATGAACTATTAACAACATGTCTCTGAAATTTCAAGCAAAAATTTAGTATTTCTTTATTTGATGTCATACAAACGTGTGTGGATACGAATTATTGATTTAATTACTTGTTTTCAAACGTTGTTGACTACAATTTGTTACAGACCGTTGTATATTAATTAGGTGTAGTTGCTTTAAGAAATTTAGCTTTCTTTCATTCCTGTATTGATATTTTTACTCATTTATTTCCATCTGCTTCGTCGGCAATGTAAAGAGAGATTTCTATCTGATTAAAATGTGCGTTTATTGTCGTTTTTGTTGTTTTATCATCTCCAATTAGGCGGCATACAAGCGTTAAATGCGCTCAGTGGTGAAGTAAACGTCCAGGCCTGGTTTTCTGGATCAGGCCCGGCGTCAGGACAGAGGGGAGGAGAGTGTGTATCCCTCCATCTAATGTTGCCACAGTAACGGTGCCCTAATCCCTCTCATCTTGCCGGCATGACGCTGGCAGCCGCCACAAAACACACACACACACAGCGCGAGCATACCTGGAGAAATAAAGGAAACGCTTTACCTGGATAATTAAAGAGACATGCAGTTCCTTCTCTCTACATCTCTGAAAACAACGCGGCACTTCATCTGCTCCACTCTGCGACTATTAAGCCGTTTCCCCCCCTCTTTCATGTTTCCTTCCTAAGAATTGCCTCAGTGGTCTTCCAAAGATCCCCGTTCTGATTGGCTGCTTCTACCCCACCTCAACTCAAGCTTCATGCTCATTGGCTGTTGCCGCAGGTTTCCAAGCCCTCCGCGGCAGACATCTTTGCTGAGGGCAGCGGGTTCAATGACTTAATTAACCGGAGTGCTTCTTCGTGAAAGCGTTTGCCCTTGCCTTTTTGTCTTTCTTTATGTGCCTCCCACCATCTCTGTTGGGTTATAAAACGGAAACAAGATTCCCTTTAATGATTCGGTGTCATTTCTGGTTTCAATTTGGTGATTAGGCCCGCGTTTTTTCGCTAGTTTTATGGAACTTGATTTATGGGTTACCAAATGCGCTAAAACAGCTGCGCTGAGCTGGCTATAGAAAGCAGTATGGATTGAGCACCAGGAAGGCTTTAATTTAGTGAAACTATCAAGGTGACCCAAATGAAACAAAACACAGATGGCCTCATTTCTTTACTCTGGGGGAAAACCCTTAAATCCCCTCACACTGGGTCACAGCCTAATTCCAGTTTAACAAACTCATGCTTTTTAGGCCCATTGTTCTCCTTATGTTTTACATCCCTTTGCCTTTAGCGTGCACGTCAGCTTTTGTGTGGGGACACAGAAAAGAAAATAAGTGTTTAATTTAGTGAAATAAAATCAGAAATGTCTTCGTTGTGCTAAACAGTGTTTTTGGAAAAATATTCGCTGAAATAGACTTTATGTTCTGGCATCTAAAAAGGATGAATGTAGTTATAGAATACCAATATGATAATGGAGTACTGTAGTTTTGTAACTTACTACACAGTTGATGAAACAAGCAGTCCTAAAGTCCATAAATATGTTTTACATCTTAAAAATACTCAGTTAAACAGCCTAATTTAGCTTACATTGATATTTGGGTTTAATAAATCAGCCTTATGTCAAATGTGTGCTGATGTTTTGTTTTAAACCAGTGGCTTTGGGTTTTGTAGGTTTAAATCATTTTATTAAATTTTCAACTTGAACACATGGGTGGTTCTAGACGGGGGGCCTGTGGGGGCCTGTGCCCCTGGTCCTGGCCTCTTTTATGGCCCTTTTACTGAAGAAATAATACAAAATGTATTTGTTATGTACTGGCACATAAACTGTTTAATCCTCTACCTTCACAGTTTTAGTTTAACAAAAATTAAGGTGATAAACTTTTAGCTTTAAAAGTATAAAGATCAGATTTAATCTGGTATTCCAGGGATCTGAAACCACCAGCTCTGGAGCCACAATTAGGTCTTTAGTCTCTGGCTCGCTTAATTGATTAAACATTGAAATATTATGTTTTTCTTTTTTTTAAATTTTTTACTCCAATGTAAAAAACAAATAAAAGAAAAACTAGCCCGACCCTGCTAGTGCTTGAGCCAGATTGAAATAATTATTTTGTACAGTTGAGGTTTCTCCAAACTTGGCTTGGAAAAGAATAAACCAAAACCTTAATCGCTATTATTGACTATTCAATATGTATTTATTGATATTTCCCAAATTAAAGATGGAAATTTAGACTTCAGTGTTGTTGTTCTGACCTGTTCTGACCACACAAAAAGTGGATAAAAGAACAAACCAACTGTGCTTTATGATACAATAATTAATAATTATCCCATTTGAATTATTCAGACTTTGCGAATTCAGATATGAACATATTAGATGCTTTTAACTTTGATTTTTAAACTGGAAATAGAGTTTATACATGCCACTATATGAGCTGAATGCCCAGTTTGGCTGCAGGTCGTTTAAAAACTAAATGATGGAGCAATAAGTTGTTTATTTGTTCATTTCAGATAGTTTGGAAATCACTTCACAGATTATTTTTGTTTACCATTTGTAAACATGTCCAATCGGTGTTTTATTGCATTAACCTGCAGCATTCATAGTATTGAGGATGGTAAGAAAATATTTTCATGGATTCTGTCAGTAATTCCTCTCCAGGTAAATTGAGAAAACTGGAGCAAGTCATAACACTTGAGTTAAAATAATATATTTTATTTTACTTCTGCTTTAATGCTGATGAGGAATAAAAATAAATGCTACAAGGAAGCAAAGTTAAAAGATATATGTTCCATAAAGACATAAACTGCAGATACATTAACATTGAAATGAAAAATAACATTTAATTGAGATGTAAGTATTAAATTGTATTTTATTGATTGTTTTAATTCAGTTAATTTCGATTCAAAGCCACTTTATTGATCGCAAAGGGAAATGAAATAATTAATCTACTTGTGCCTCTGCTTTTAAAGTTATACTTTTATATTTTTTATTTTCTATGAGATACTCTGAAGCTCTTTGTAGGTTATTTCTGAAATGTCCAAAATGAATATGATTTACTATTTTTAATGATTATTACTGCTATTATTGGACTCATTTGTAAACATTTTTATGCCACGATGTCCAAACACAGATGATGTTTCAAGAAGTGTAATTGGTGAGTTCAGAGTCTGAAATTAATCCCACAACAATAATAATCATTTTATATACAATAATTAAGTTTTTCTTACTACTTCACATAATTTTCCCTGTTTTTTCTACTTAAACATGTCTTTGTTTAAATTTTATCTTGTGAAGCAATTGTCATTGTATTTTTTAAAAAGTATGTAATTAATATTACTATAGATAGTTGGAACGTTTTCAGACAACAAAGTGCAAAATTGCTCAAAGTTTAAACATTACAGTTAAATAAGCAGACGAAGTTAAAACAATGCATTATCTAAATGTATATGTTTAAAGGTCATATATTTAGAGTTGTTGTTGTAAATATGCTTTACACTAAATGCATGTAAGACCATCATAAAATAACTAATTACAGGTGGAGTTATGATATTTCCTCCCACTAAAGTGTCCTGTCTACATTTTTGCCTTTAACTCGTTTTTGTTTCTCTTTTACTGCCCAGTTTTTGTTCGGAAAGGTGCGACATATTTTCTCACGCACCCACTTTCCCTGCGTGAGAAAGTGGAAGCTGATGGGTTACAGGTAGAGTGTAACCCATCAGCTGATTTAAACAATGCACACACTTTATTTTAAATCTCCGGCACGGCACACCCTCGCCCTTTGGCACACATGCAGCAGGTTTAAGCCTTGCCAAAAAAAAGAAAGAGAAAATTTGCGCACGGGCGCCCATGTGGCACACTCCGTGGCTGTACATTAAAACAAACATCCCACGGAAGCAGCCAATGGCAGCCGATCCTCGTGCAGAGATGCTGAGACGCGGAGGGGAGGGGGCAGTTTAGGTGGGTGGGACAAACAGCGGCATAGAAAGGGGGATGCTGCAGCCCCGTCCTCCTCATATCTCTCTCCACCCAGCCCTAGAATAAAATCCACCGGTGACGTGCGCGCAGAGAAGCACCCAGCAGTATGTGCGCGCCCACGGGAGGGGCCGACAGAAAATGGCGAGTCTGTGCAAAAGGCAGCAATGCACGATAGAGAGGCGCGGCTTTCGGCAGGAACTTGACTCTTGGAGGCACAAACTCATTCACTGTGTAGGTAAGCCCGCTTGGAATAGTGTGGACGCGTGTGTGTGGCTGTGGTGTGTGGCGGTGGCGGTGTTTTCCTCCGGCTGCCTCAGCTGGAGCCTGGACAGCGCAAAACCGGCACCGTAATGTGGAGTGGCGAACCTAATGGCTGTCTCTAAAGCGCTTTTTCTCCTTTTTGCGTGGCGCTCTCCGCCTGCCACCGGACCTGTCCAAAGGAGAGAGAGGAAAAAAATGTATTCAGCTGTAAGTTTTCGGTTTCACCCAGAACCCGGTCCGGGTCGTTTCACCTGCCGCCGCTTCATTTGCGACCTTTTTAATTCCGTCCCGTTGCTCCAGTGAAAGTTGCATCAATTAGAGGCAATTTGAACTGGTTTTGCTCCTCGTAGCAGTTTATTTATTGTAGCTAAGCAGTGCAGGTCACGTGTGCACATGGAGCTGCGCTTCAGCCAATGGCTGACCCGTGCCCGCTCACGCGCGCCCCCGCAGAGTTTTGTTGAGAGGGCTGCGCGCTCGCGCTCCGTGTCCAAACAGGAGGACGCCCCCCCCTCTGCCCCCTCCCCCTCCTCCCCTGGAAATCGGCTTTTGGGAGCGCGCATTGCTGCATTGGGGGAAATGTCAGTGAAAATCATTTTTAGGGTGAAGTGATCTTCAGGCACACGTGGCTTACAAGACAAAAACAAAAAAAAAAACAACTAAAAATCCCTTCTGGGTTCGCTTTTCTTTTTTCTTTTTTGACCAAGACTTGTTGATGGATGCAGTATGAAACTCTGTGGATTGGATTAAATTAAACACAAGTGACTGAATGAAAGGAGAGGTGTGTGTCAGTCTTTGTCCATCTGAGGGAGGAAAAAAGAAAAGCGCGCAGGGGTTCCCGACCTTTTCCTGCTCTGCCCTTTGCTTCTTTTGGATTTTATTTTGGGAGGTTTTGCCACCCTAATCCTCAGCCATCTTTCATCTCTCAGTTCCTCCCCATAAGATCTCACATGCATTATGTATTTCATTAGCTCTGTTTAATCTGGTTACGCTGACATTCCCTGATGTTTTGGTGAGATTATAATCCAAACAGTGCTCTCGCTGCCCTGTCTCTTCACTCCTAATCTGTGGTTTGGGAAGCAGAACCCACCGTGACTACTGATGATGATGATGATGATGATGATGCACGGTACATTCGCTGCTTATTTGTCGACATATTTTTTGAAAAATATTTCTGAGATGACGTGCGACTAGGTGAGATGTTGGTGTTTGAAAGTGAAAGTGTTTTTGGGAATCTATGACCTTCATTTTACGGGCTGCAAAATGTCACAAGTGCCAGAAAAAACAAAGCCACTATTTTGCATTAATCAGTCAGCTGAAGTTTAAAATTGTCCGACTTTGAATTGATCGACTCTCCTAATGTGTTTAAATGTCACCATGTTTGGTGTTTAAACATAATAGACAGTAATTTAGTATGTTTTTGTGTTGGATTTAAAGCGTCTAGATCTATCAGAGCTGTTTTTATTCCCCTCACTTGTCTGTTGGAAAACATGGAGAAATCTTATTGGTGTACGTTTATTTTTATTATTTGTTTTATGGCAGGGGCCACTAAAGCGTAATTTCCTGTTGGACATTTTTTTCTTCTTTTTTTTTTTACCATGCAAAATGATTTGAAATTTTTCCTTCCACACACGCACACACACACACACACCCCCACATGCACACACACACATATAAATGAAAAAATGGAAAAAATGAAGAGCCCTCTGCCCCTGAACCCCACTGAAAACCTTCTGGTTATTCCACCAACTATTGATTTCTGAACTCTTCCTGAGTTAAAACGTTAGTATTGTTGCTTCTAAATGAATATGAACTTATTTTCTTTGCATTATTTGCATCTTTTTTTTGTTATGTTGAGAAAACAAATAGTAAAGTTTTGCTTGGATTTTCAGAGACATGTTGTCAGAAGTTCATTTTATTCAAACTGCTCATTTCAAGTGGTCTCTTAATTTTTTCCAGAGCTGTATATATGTCCTCTCTGCACTGCCTTCCTCCTTTCGTTTTAGTGTGCTGTGATTAGCGCTGTTTAAATGATTTAGTGGGTCACTGGGGTTGTGCTAACAGGAGCTAAGGATGACTTTGGTCCTCTTAAAAAATGTGCTGCTCAGTTTGAAGGATTGCCACATGCACTTGCTGGCAAAACGGGGTGGACCATGCAACCAGTGGGGAAAAAAATGTTATTCAGCCAATTCAGTGTGATTTGAAGTCCCTGCAGGAGCGAGATTATAGTACGGCACATGACATCCTCTACGGTTAAGTGGAGATCCAATATGACGAATACGCTGCAAGATAGCTATTGTGCAGCTTTAATCCGTACAGTGGTATCAGAGTGGTACCACAGGGTGTTCCAGTACCACAAAGCCCAGTAACGAACTCACAGCTGGACGCTCCGGCCTGTAATCTAATCGCGCCGCGTGTGAAGCTCAGGACTCTGCTTGTTGACATTCTCCGGTTTGTCAAGCGTTAAGGCCGAGAGCTTCGGCGACTGCAGCAGGTATCGGTGGTGGGATTGAAGCCTGACATGATGTTTGTTTGTTTGTTTGAGAGCTAATCTGAGGTAGTGAGATTAATGGCTAATCCAGGTCTGTTGAGCTGAAAGTCAGAGTTTTCTAGATTACCACGTAGAGCAGGTTCTGGTCAACGTTTTGATTTAAGAACCACCTTTTTCTTTGTTTACTTTTCTACAAAAATAACACTGTGATTCTTTTGGCATTGTACCAAATACTGATTTATTTATTTTATTTAGCCACTATAAAACTCATGTAATCCATTTTAATCTGTAGCATAGTTTTAACAAAGCTCACTAGTTTAATTCCTCACAAGGAAGAAGATAAAATATTCTCCTTTACCAGAACTGCATTGTTTTTAATTGAGCCACATGATTTTCAGCATAAGGATTATTATTTATACACATTGACTTAAATATTACTAAAATCTTATATTTCCTGAAATACTAAGTAGGCTGCAGTATAATTAAATAAATAAAATAGATATAAATACATACATTTAGGCCATAGTAGGAAAAAAATAAAAATAAACAGCTCATTGATAAAACAAATGGATTAAAAAAAAGCATTATTTTTAATTGGATAGATTATAATTCATATTTGTAGGTGGAAGTTATACAACTTTATGAACAAATAAGCCATTTTACATATATATTTGGTTTGTCCACCAAAGTCTAAAAGAATTTTATTTTTTTTACCTTTTTTTGAATTATTTTTAAAGGAAGACTGTTGAGTTCAGTGTTAGCATTGTAGTAAAGTAAAAACTGGATTCAAACTTGAATTTTTGCTTCAACACAGAAACATTTTTTACTACAAATCTTAATGGTAGTTAAGAATTTTGTTGTCTACATTTATTCATATCACAACAATTATAAACATCTCAACTTTACTGTCATCTGCTGGTCAACACACAACTAAATGATGTTTTGCTGTAAAACGTAAAAAATGTTTGATATTTAAAAGCCTCTAAAATGTCTTTTTATAGAGCATGTAACTGTAAAAGTTTATTTTCACATCTCTGTTGTGCTGTTGATATTCTTGTGAATGCCACGAAGCGTACATCTCTTACTTCTCCTTATATTTACAATTTATGCACGTTTCCATGCCGACAAACCCTGGGTTTAATTACTGAACATGCATGTTAGAGAAATGCAGCGACATCAATGGACACCAGTGGCATGAGGACACATTTGTGCAGGTATACGTTTACTGGGAGCCTTGTTATTAAGAGTGGTGGTGTGTGAGATTGCAGCTTGTCGACACATCGAGTCTTGTCGCGCTCGCCGCGCGCTGCACCGATAATAAAGTAGGGCCCATATACCAGAGAAAGGTTAACATTATTAGTTGGTAGCAATTATAGTCAGACTGCTCATTCCTGTGCCACATATTCTGGGTAAGAGAGTGTAGCTAATTTGATTGCTGCAAGGTTGTGGCAGTGCTGGAGAGAGACGGGCTGTGAAGGAGAGGTGTGAGTGGCAGATTGGTTTTTTACTCGCTGCACTTCACCAAACATACTACGACCGCCTTGGGTCGAGATCCTGACAGCAGCAACAGTTTGGTCTTGCTCTTATTAAAGCCTTAAAAGAAAGAGACTTATTATGTCTGGATGTCTGAAAGTTATTAGTCATGAGTTGGAATTTCAAGCTGTGATTCGACTGCAAGGTTTTGTGGAAAAAATAGACGGAATAAAATGTTGGTCGTTTTAGGCTTCTGGTTTCAAGGTCTTGCATCAACAGGTGATGATGGATTTAGAGGCGAGTGATGTGGATTTAAAAGCTTTGTTAACATATTTTAACAATAAAAGTGACAATAAATCAATTAATCGCATGATAAATTTAAAAAAACTCAATCATTTTCATTTGCTTGATTTATTGTTTTTCTCTTTTCTCTCTATTTTTACCAAAAACTGGACGACAGAAGTCTTCATTTTGGTGCTTTGGTTTCAACCAAACCTTTTTTTGAAGGATAATTTTGTTTACAGAGACTCATAATTCATTTGATTTGTTGGTTCTGTTGTTGTGTTTATTTGTTTTGGATATTTAAAATGTCTTCCAGTTCCAGTCTTTAAACGTTCAGTAGAATTTAAAGTTTATGGATATTTAAGAATGTGTTCTTGCATTATTATGCCATTATTGCTAATATTTTACTTAATTGGTCTCAATATAACAATATTATCGTTTAATGCAATAAGTACTGGAACAATTTATTGTCCAGCAATTTGTTATTGTGACAGACAATAAGAATTATTTACTTCTTTTTTAGGTAACTTACTATGACTGCATTGGGCAGCAATTATTATTATTATTATTATTATTATTATTATTATTATTATTATTAGCCTCACAAACACAAATACTGCTCTTGAAAAACAAAAGTATTTATAATTTGCTTCTTTAGGACACAAATCACATAAAAAAATGTAATTTGTATCACTAAGCTGCTCACAGTAACTGTATTTAATCATGTTTTAAAATGTCTGGATGTTTATTGATAGTAAAAACAATCAATTACAACAATACTGAGAGTATTTTAAAATCATGTCAATGATAAATAAATAATCTTATAATAATGAGGAATTTATCACAATAAATGATAAACGATACCCAACGCCAGCTAGAGTAGCTACTGCTGCACACTGCTGATCAGCTGGGTGGAAAAAAAGCTACTATAGGTCTGTTGTAATAATCAATAAATCAATTAATTGCATGATAAATTAAAACAAGCTCAATCATTTCAAGGATTTCTTTTTTTTATTGTCATACCAACTTTGCTTGTTTGTGATGTGAAATTCAAACTCAAGTCCCAGATTAAGACATTTAATACACAAATAAAATAAAAAATAAAGCAATTTATGTGATATTTAGATATGTATATTTAAAAAAGTGTTTGTGCTTAAATAATTTGAGATAATTTTATAATTTTTCTCTGTTTCACCTGAGAACTGGATGATAAAAGTTTTAAATCTTTGGTCTCAACTAGCTCTATTTTTTCTGCAACAAATTCATTTTATTTGTTGTTTTCGTTTATTTTCTATATTTTAAAATGTCTTCCACTTAAAGTGTTAAACGTTTATTGATCTTTGAGAGAACGTGTTCTTGCATTATTACTTTAAAATGGTTTAAAAACAACATCATCCTTTATTGCAATAACTTTTTTACCCTGAGAGGCCAATAGGCTACTATAATTTCCTCTCGCTCTGTTTGTGAAAAACCCAAACAGTCATTAAGCGCCACCCATCACTATTATGGTGCAACATTAATTTAAATCTATGGTTGCCAGGCTACAAACGAAGCGCAGAACAGCTGCAGCGTAACTAGTTAACCAGTTGATATCGGCTCGTTATGCTGCAGAAAGAGACGCAACGATCCGGCTTTTTCTGGCTCGTAATGATTCCTGGTTTCCTTTGAAGTTTGGCCTGTCAATGCAGAGTTTTGACTTGAACTTCTGCTTTCAAAGGAAAATAAGAAAGAAAAGTTGTGCTAGGAGATTATTCAGCTTTTATACATCAAAGTTTATGTCCCTAATCTTTATGATATTTTATTTAAGCTCAAAAAACTTCATCAAAGAACATGCTGCAGAAAATATGTTTGATCTTAGCAGAGAAAATGTACTCCAGTAAACGTAGCAATACTTCAACATATTTTCACTCAAGTAAGAGTAAAAAGTAGCCAAGAAATTACTCGAGTAAGAGTAAAAAAAAGTACTGAGCAACTGATTAAATTATTAACTGTTTAAATTTTAAAATCACATCATTAGGCAGACCAAAATATAAAGTTAAAATTTTTGAATTTTAAGGACAACAATTCCTATAAGTAACAAAAAAATAACAAAATCAGGCAAAAGAAAATGTTTCCAAATCAGTTTCTTTAAATAAAAAACTCATGAAAGTTTAACATAAACTGCAGGTTTGTGTCTGTCTGGTTAATCTTTGGTTTAAACATGTTTGTTTTTCATTCAGTGGGTAGAAAATCCAGAAATTTTACTCAAGTAACTGTAGCAATACTTAAAAATAAAATTACTCAAATAAAAGTAAAATGTACAACATAGTAAAAATACTCCTGGAAGTACAATGTTTCAGAAAAAGTTGCTCACATAAATGTAACTAGAAAAACTGGCTAATAGCAATAAATTAATCTGTATTAAGTTATTTTAGCGCCATTAGATGTTGCTTTTCTTCCACCCGTTGCGGAGAAGCAGAGACTTTAAGCTTCCCAGAGTTGATGTTGCTCCTCATCCAGCCACTTTCTAGAGGGAACTTATTTCAGATCTCGTTTTTAGGTCACGACCCGTTTCTCACGACTGGAGGTGAAGCTCAGAACGTAGATGGATTGATAAATGTAAAGCTTTGCCAACCACTTTACTGCAGATGTTCATATCATGTTCCATCCTTCCATCACTCACTAACAGGAAACTTCGATACTTTGGGTGCATTCACACCAGTTTTGTTTAGTCCTCTTTAATCAAACTCCAGTTTGTTTGCCTAGAGAGTCCGGTTCGTTTCAGGATGTGTGAATACACAATTGATCTCCGATTACATATCGAACTCTGGTTGCAGTTTTCAGGTCAATCGTCTATCTTTCAAAAGGCTGACATGCTGATTCTGATTTTGGCTAATCTCCCAAAATTGAGGAAATCGGCACCGATAAATCGGTGCACCTCTAGTTTTCATCAAGCCTTTGTCTCGGTTCGGTTGAAGTGAACTCTGGAGCGGTTCGATTGCATATGTGAACGCAAAGCAGACTGGAGACCGCTCCAAAAACAGGAAGTGGACCACAGCGCAAGGCATTCTGGGTAAATGCAACCAAAAAAAAACGCCCAAGTCTAGTGTTGGTGGGAGTTGGTGGGCTCATGTTTTTTTTTTTTTTTTACTATAGACAAAAGAGAAATTCTACAACCGCGAAAATCTGATCCACTCCATTTTTGTTCACATTTTGTGAAGAAGGAAGTTGTGCTCTGAGTTGTCTTCAGAGGTTTTTGTGTCACTTCCTTCAGTGGTTCTGATTCAAGGCAAGGAGGTGAACGGGTTTTTTAAAGGGTTTGGTTCGTTTGACACAATGCAGTGTGAAAGCAAAACGCACCAACTGAAAATGTAACAAATGTTGCAGTTTTGGTTCCAAATCGAACCGAGTCTATTGGACTATCAAACAAATTTAAATTCCTCAGAGAAGCTGACTCTCATCTGTTTCATAGTCACCAGCAAACTGTGCACTCTACACTGCAAAAACACTAAATCTTACCAAGTATTTTAAATTTAGTTTCTACTGCAAATGTCTTATTACACTTGAAATAAAGGAAACTAACTTACAAGTAACTTTTCAGCAAGTTATATGAGGTTAAGTCAATTATTTCTTAATATTGATGAGAAAGTGCTAGTTCCACTGGTAGATTATTTCACTAAAACGACTTGTTAAAATAATCTGCCAATGGAACTACAACTTTTTCATGAATATTAATGAATTATTGATTTATTGACAAGCTCATACGTCTTGCTGAAGAGTCATTTGTAAGTTAATTTAGCCTAATTTCAAGTGTACTAAGGCATTAGAACTGGAAGCTAAACCAAAATTACTTGGTAGGATTTTGTGTTTTTGCAGTGCAGTGTGCACAGTTTGCTGGTGACTGAAACAGATGAGAATCGGCTCCTCCAAAGATTCGGTTCTCGACTGGAAAAATGTGGACTGGCCCCTCAAGTGGAGGAATTTAAATTTGTTTTCACACCTGATAAACCAAATATATTTGGTAAGACTGTGTGCTTTTGCAGCCATGGTAAACGTTCTCATTTAAATTTCTTTTATTTTCTTCATCCTGCCATATTCCATATAAGAACTGCAAGCCCTCAGCTGATTAAACCACTGAAGCTCCAGTTATTACTGTAAAATATTGAAAACTAATCATGTTTCTGCAGTGGTTCCAGGTTTGTAGGTCACAGGTCTCAGCCAGCTGTAAGTGCTCATCACTGTCATGCCGTTAGTGCGCCGGTGCTCTGAGCTTCCAGTTAATTTCCTTCTGTTTACTGATTAGTGAATTAGTTGGAGGGAATTCAGGCTAATTTTGCAGGTTGAAAGGACAGCGTGGGCTGTAATGAAAGCAAATGCCTCCTCTAATTGTGGCTGAGGTCTAATGTGCAAGATTATCCATCCTGGTCCTAAAGGTCAGCAAATGAACGGATCCTTCTGATTTATTTCCGTTTATCTGCCCGTGTATCTGTCGACGGTCCCTCGATTACCCGCTGCGCTCGGCGTCCAATCCTCGTCTTATCAAGTCGACAAAATCCCTCCATCACGCCTCCCTCTCTGAGCAGACAGCTTTTATTTCAGTAATGGACAGATGGACGCCCCGAGAGAGCTGCCAGCTACTTTCTCATCTTGCTAATTCTTTTCAGGGGCTTTCTGAGAAGAAAAACAAAACATGGCACATTTATCTGGAGCGGGTGTGAGCGGTGCGCCCGTTTGACCACACCGGATGCCAACACTATCAATCTCTACATGCACCTCTTTATTGCATATGTACACACACACACACACACGCCCACCCACGCACACACACACACCCACACACACACACACACACACGCATGTGAACTGTGATCAGGAGGCCGATCTGTGCCAGCCCAAAACCAGACAGACTGCTCTCTTCGGGGGTGGGTGCTGGGTGTTGATTGCAATCTGGGTAAGAGCACCACTGGCAGCCGGCGAACGTCGACAGAAGGTGTGTGTGTTGGCATGTGTGCGTGCGCCGTGCACCGAGCGTGCGGCCTGCGTCGGCTGCAGCGTCCTGCGTCGCGTTCAAACATGCTAACAGATCCATCTGAACCGCCAGCAGGACGCAAACATCCATCGCTCCGACTCCGTTTCATCCTCCCGTCTGAATGTGCTGAAACTCTTTCATCTTGTTTTTCTGGCTGCTAAGAAAGCACGACAACTTTAAAGTATTTTTGAGATAACTGGAAGGCAGCTGACTTCCTAAAAACAGCCTTCTGGCAGGGCGCTTTTGTTTGTTTTTTTTCCCTTTTAATCCCAAAAATAAAGCCGACGCTTTGTTATTTCCCTCCCCTGAGACCGTTTGCATGGATCTGTAAACATAAGCTTAGAGGCTAATTATCGTGTGTGACCATCTTTAGCAGAAATCTTTATGCTATAAGAAGATGTGATGTTGTTCTGGCCTGCACACAGGGCTGGGCACTCTTGGAGCAATTAGATAAAACTGCCCACACTTTCAGATTAACTTCATCTACAGCAGATCTGATTTAAAAAGTGAGATTTGAAAATCAGGAGTTCCAGTGTCTGAAAGGAAACTTTTTCTGTAGCTTAAGACTTTTGATTGGCACAGCTTGAAACTTGTGGTGAAGCAGATTTATGACGGAAACATTTGTTCCACTTCTGTTCTGCTTTAAGGGATTTATTTTCCTCGCTGGTTCTGGCGATCGGCCGGTTTTTGGCATCAAGGTAGCCAAAGTTTCAATAAGCTGAGGTTTCAAAGCCGATACAGTTTTCGGTCATATCTTTCCTTCTGTTTGAAGTCGTTTTAATGAGACGTCAGAGGAGATGCTGGAGCGATTGAAGCTTTTTGAGCCAAAGAATAGCTCAGCGTTGCACTGTAAAACATTTTTAACTTGAAAATGAAAGTCCACCTGCTGCCATGAAAATGCAATTTAAGTCGACAAGAAAATTGTTTTCATTTTAACTCAGAAATTAAAGTTGATGAAGTTGATTTAACAAGAGACAAGTTGTCTAAACATTGTGTTTTTAAGTTCATTAATCTTGAATTGTGAGTTTTAACTAAATGCTGCAATTTAAACCAAATAATTATTTCACAATATGCAATAAAAAAACTGTCCTCACCTGGTTAAAGAGCCACATTTCTCTATTATTTTACTCATAAAATAACAACTTATTTTACTTTAGAATCATTTAAATTCTTGTTTCAAATTGCATGAACAACATTTCTGACCTGATAATAAATTTTATTAAACATCACAATGAATTCAGCTCAGAAACATTTAGTGTGAACAGGACATTATCCTCAAGCTTTAAAATAAACCTTTGCCTTAATAAAACAGAGTCAGATCAATGTAACGCTCTTCCATCTCAGGATACAGAAACAAGCCGCTAAGCATTCTGGGAAATAGTTCCTACTCCTGTCTTTTTCTTCTTTCAGTTTTTTTAAGTGCTAACCTAAAATTCTAGTTTATTCAACTCCTAGAGTTTTGACAAATTTAATAAAAAGTTAACAACTTACTGCTTTAAGTTTATCTTTCATAAACTCACATTAAGGCTCAAAATCTAAAACTTTTAATTTATTTGACTTAAAGAGTAAAAGATAGTAGACACAACTAAATGCTGCTCAGATGTTTTACAGTGTGCCCTTCCTGTCTCGATTGTTGGGATTACTAGATGAAGAATTTAACAGTTTTAAATATATTTAGCCATGGTGTTGAAACTAAAACAGAACCACCTTCACTCTCACCAGTGTTGAAACTAAAGTTATCAAATGTCTGTTAATGAGCTGACTGACTACATGAGCAGACAGCCTGACTAATTAACCTGCTGATGTCAACTTGTTTTGCTAGTGCAGAAGCAGAGCTGCAAAAAGAGAAAATATTCTGCATAGTAAACCAGAAACGGACCAATCCTACGACAGAGGAGCAAGTTTTCACCTAAAAACTCAAAACTTAATTTCACAGATTTGTAAGAGAAAACAAATCTGCGAATGTTCTCTTACGAAGAGAAGTTGTAAACTTGTAAGACAAAAATGATAATTTTCCATGACTAAAGACAAAACTTTACACTATTAAAGATATTTTCTGACATTGTAAAGTTAGACATGTGAGAAAAAACTCAAAAGCTTTCTGAGATTAAAAAGTTAGATAGTAAAACTGGTAGATTATTTTATTTTCCAAATGTGAGCAGAAGATCTTTTTAGTGTCAAAACGAGATTTTGTCTCTTTCTTACAAATTTCTTCAAACCTCTAGTGTGTTGGAGAATATTCTAGTTTTAATTTAGTAAATTTATAACTTTAATCATGGAAAATTATCCCCATTTAAAATGACATCCGAGATTGTATACTAAATTTGAGATTAGTCTAGAAATAAAAAAATGTTTTGGTAGAAATTTACTCCTCCTTGGCCAAATAATTTTTGTTTTTTGACATAAATGGGGAAAATATTTACATTTCTTTATCTTTTGTTGAAAACTAATACATCTGAAACCTGCATAAAAATTTTTCCTCTCATTTTTGTTCCTTAAAGAAAAAAATCAGAAAAAGCCTGAAATGTGCATCTCTACAGTTAGTGTTAAAAATGAAAAGCGTTTGCTAAATTAATAAGTAAATATTCTGATTAAATTATTAATTGCTGTAATATCTGAATTGTTGTATTTTATAGGTAGATGTTTGTTTTTAATACGTAGATATTTTCCTGTTTTTACTCTCTCACTTCCTGTCAGATGAAACCGTATAGTTTTAGCTGTTCAGGTGTGCTGAACGTGCCGTTCTCTCCTTCCTCCTTTTTCTGCGACCTGCGGGCAGAGTCCTCATTTCCTTAAACTTTGTACACAGTGTCCCAACCTCAACCCAAAATTTTACGTAAGTCTTCCTTTGTGCTGCCTAGGCCTGCGGCTGCGTGAGTTACTTTTGTTATGAGAGCTACCTGACCTCCTTGGTACAAGTGCGCGGACCCATGTGGGCTCATGCATGGCTAGGAGTTTGTTTGGAGTACACACACACGATAAGGCAACACACACACACACACACACAGAGAGAGAGGGGACTGATGGGGGGTGGCGAGGTTTTAGAGCAGCAGGAATGTTTACCAAGACCCGCCTTTAGTGAATTCCTTCTTGCACTTTAATAGTGGCAGCTTTTGTGTGCAAGGTCATTTTTGAGCAATCTGCCTTTCACAGCGACTGATTAATGGCGCGGACGAACAGAGGTGTGCTCTTTGCACTCCGGCCCCTTTAAGAGGAGGAAGGAATCTCAAACATTGAACTTGAGGATGTTGTTTTTTTTGGAAAGCGAGGACATTTTGTTCCCTCTTCACCTTTGCTAGGAGCGGCGCAGGGGTCAAGGCTCGCGGCTAATCTGCTGTAGTTATACAGCTAAGCTTAAGAAACGCCTTATTATTTTAATATATTGAGAATATCCTGCCCCCTTCCCTCCAAATGAAGCATTATTGGAATTAAAGTGTGCCATTCACATTTAATTAATACTAAGCAGCACCTCGGCATTCGTCATCAGGAGGAAGCGGCTAATGAGATAATAATGGGGAGAACAGTTGGTTAAGCAGTGGTAAGCTGCTGTGGTTCAGCGTTAAAGGGGCAGACACACGTGTACAGAAATAAGTTTGGTTCTGATTCAGACAGAATTATTTATCATTTATTTATTGGATCACTAAAACAGGAGATTAGTGGTGAAACGTGGAGAACGTGGGGTTACAAAGGTCAGGAAGGTGTAGGTGTGTGATCTGTAGCTTCGTATGTCACTTATTAACGTTGGAACTGATGTTAATTTTAACAGCTGTGGTTTTAATCATAACTATACCTGCTGATTCTGATAATGAATCTAATTTAAACAAATGTCACGCTCAAAATTAGAATCATTTTGATATTAATATCATGCAATAACTCAAATTGGTTTTAAATGTCTGGGAGGTTATTTTTAATGAGTTTTACATTTATTTTAATTTTATTTTGTTTAAATAAAAAAGTATATTTTTATACTGCAACAAAATATGCTAAAATATTTCTCATTGTGTTTCTAATTACTTTTACATAACATTTACTATTATTATTATTATTTATTTTATAAGCAGATTTTACCAAAAATATATACAAAATTCGAATTTTCGTTGTAAAATTAATATTTTGCTTATTTTTATACTTTCATTTGGGTTTCTAGGGTTTCTAAAAGCAGCCCAAGCTCTTAAAATAACACCCAGATGGTTTTTGGCAGTAAATTAATGTTTTTTTTTTCTTTTTGTTTGGAAAAGTAGCCATTTCAAAAACCTTCCAAATTAGAATTCACTGCCCGTTACCTAGCAACCACAACAAAGCCCGGCCCATCACCTAGCGACCCAAGCTGAGTTCCAGCATGTTTGGTCAGCTGGTTTTACTGCTGTATGCTCTGTACAATGGCTGCTGAAATAAAAAATAAAATGTTTTGTTGTTGCCTTGCCATCCAGAAACCACTTGCTGCGTTCTTGTCGGTTGTGCAGGAGGCCCTACTTCTGCTTTTCAAAGATCCACGGTTGTAAAATTGTGCATCTCTTTGGAGCTACTTTCACTTATGAGTGTAAACGTTGAGTTGGGAGGGCGTGGCCAGGAGCAGCTAATTTGGATTTAAAGTGACAAGAGCCTCTGAAACGTCTCATTCTGGAAGTAGGCAGAACTGAACAGATTAAAATCTCATTATCTAAGAAAGAGTTTATGCAAAAAATGTAAAGAACATGTTTTGTATAGGCCATAAACCGATCCTGACCAGTTCAAGGAAGCACAATAGGTCATAAAAGGTCACCTTTAACACAGACGTTTATACCGTTCTGTTGTCTTACTCCTTACAGGCTAATGCTAACTGATATTATTGAGTTCATTGGTTGGAATACTAAAATCATTATAAAATAATAAATATACCAGAAAATCTGGTATCTGATATCCACAGAATAGTAATTAGATGCGATGTCCATTGGTCATAAAGAAAACAAGCTTAAAAAACCCCGTCTTTGTTATAATGTGATGTTTTTGGTATTCTGTCCTGTGGCCCGTCGCTCCTTAGACTCTTGAACATATGGAGCTTTAAATCTGTACAAATCAAGCTGATGCCCTCTTACAAAACTGTTGTCACAACTAAATACTGTAATCAGTTGCTGCCTGTTTCACCACACACTGCTGTCACTTCTAATACAACAGAGCTTGTGATTTTAACCGAGGGCTGAATAGATGAAGTCAGGTTCAGATCAAATGAAGGATTAAGCACTTGTTCATTATGCACTGTTACACAATAACATGTGATTGATATTATTATGGCAGCTTCTAGTAATAACTCTGCAGAGATGAGGATAATGATGCAGTCTGAGGTTGTTAAACGGTGTTCTGGTGCTGAATTGACGTTTACTGTGACGACGCATCGATCAAGCAAGCGTCCACACAAATTCTGAGAAAAGTAGTTTCACAAAGACAAACAAGTTGGTGAGTGAGAGAGAAATGGTGTCCTGAACGCGTACATTTTGCTCTAGAATCAGAATCGCTCTAAACGCATGTTGGGACGAGCCATCGTTTTCCGTTGCTGGTCTGTTTGTACTATGGATGAAATTCAGAGAGTGACATCAACACATTTTGTAGTGAAAGTGTCTGGAATCATAACGGAGGCTCAGATTTCTTTGCTGAACATTTTGTGTTGAGTTTTTATTGAACGGTGACAGCTGTTAATGGCACAACGTGTGCTGGCTAGGAGGTCCTTCCTGCTTTTTTTCCCTCTCCCAGTTACTTTGAACAACGGCGGATAAAATATTGAGAGCGTCTACAGTTTATTTACTGAAATCAACAGAATGTCGCCGTTGTTTGAATTTACCAGATAATTCAGAGGTTTTGTGAGTTTCGTGAGTTTCACAAGCTAGCTGTGCGCTGACGACGGTCGCTGTCAGTGCTGTTGAGTCCAGTTTGATGACCTGCTAACTTAATCATTCAAGGCGCCATGATGGACGCTGGAAATGAGGGACGGGAGTATTGAACAGAGCAACTGAACTGTTTTCCAAAGTTGTTTTAACAAGTTTATTCGTGGCTTCTTCTTGTTCAAGTCGAGCTAATTTGTCTGTGAACTTAACACACCCGGTTGGGGCTCATAGACGGCGGTATTTATAAAAGTTGGAAATAGCTAGCTTAGAAACCAACCTGTGCCTCCTCCCTCCTGACGTGTTGATCAGATCACAGATTTTACCTGAATCCACACCACCTGATTTATATCAATATATCATAAACAGCGTTTTCCTTTAAACTGGAGCAGCACTAAATACGAACAAAACATGACGCTAGGCTTACATGCTAGGCTACATAACGGTGGGGTATGTTTCCATGGTTATGGGTGGTTAGACGCCTACCTTCGCCATAATATTTGATATCTTTCTAATCATACTTACGTTATATAAGTACGTTATATATGAACCTTAATCTTCTTACCTTGTAAAAAGTGTTCACTGCAAATTCCTGATTATGCCGACAGCTGACAGTCATTATGATTAACGGCTGCTATCCATTGCCTCCGTATCTTTCCTCATTAAAAGTTATACAATAAAATAAAAAGTTTGGTTTGTATCCTTGCCTATTTGTGCAGGTGACCACGCAGCACCCTATGAGCACTTTTACTGCGAAATCAACTAAATAGAAGCAATATTAGGCTACAGATGTCTGTTATACAGCTAGTGTTAACGGAGCGCATTGGTTGCTTATTCGTCATGGCGGAGTTCTGGAGAGCGTGACGTCACGTTTAAAGAGTCAACGCTGTAATGTGTGTCCACATAAGACTTTGAATGTAAACCAGAAGCTCCTGATGCTCAAATCGCCTTCGTTGTGATTGCAGCATTAGGAGGGAGCAATGTTGCTTTCATTCTGCTTTTTTCTTTTTAATAAAACACGCCCACACACACACACACACACACCTGCTTGGACACATGATGGATGACGTTTGCACAACAAATGACATGGAAACAATAGGCAGTTATTTGCAATTCAAACACTGAAAGGGACCTCATTATGATTTGGCCTTAGACATGAGAGTTCTCATAGGAGGCGGCACACACCTAAAACATGGCTTCTCTACTTTTGTTTGGCTAAATAAATAAAAATCAACATCTGTACTGCACCACAATACATTAAAGATATGCTGTTGTCATAGCAACCCTCCAGACCTCTCAGGTCTTCTGGTTCTGGTTCTGGTTTTGCTCTGCATCCCCAGAACCAGAAGAAACATGGAGAAGCAGCATTCAGTGTCCATGCACCACAAATCTGGAACAAACGTCCAGAAAACTGAAAAACAGCCGAAACACTGAGTTTGAGTCCTTATTTTGATTATCATTTGGGTTGGTTGAAGTTTATACAATATAGTAAAACTTTAACCCAAAAGAAACATTATACCTCTAAGTAATCTCCTACTGAGTTGTAAATGCCATTTCCTTATAGTAGCCTGAGAGTAGCGTGCATCCTCCTCATTTCTTTATATATTTGTTTAAATCATTGGTTACTCCTTGCAATTATGAACTGACCAATGAAACATTTTTCTGTACCAAATTATCTGGGTTCAAAAAAGCAGAAACTACAAAGGTGTTACATAAATAGATAGGATGCTTTAGTAATCCCTTTGGGATTTTACTTCAGGGGAATTGTCATCTCTGTCTCCCACACTACTCTAACATTCATAAAACACTTAAAACATATTAAAAATAAACATTAACAATCCTATAGACCCTCAGTTTCTGTTGTACTCCTGTTGGCTCTCTATTGTTAAAATGTGACCATTTCAAATGAAGCGCTGTCTTATGTGGAGAGAGGTAAGCAGTGGACCTTTCACACTAGGAAACGATCATAAACCTGCACCAGATGCCTCAGACCTGCAGTATCTGCCCTGTAATCCACCAGCATGCATATTTTTACACTCAGAGTAGGACTGAATGGAAAATAGACCATGAACCGTCTAATCAGTAGCTGCGTTTCCTTTACAAACAAGCAGAAATCTTCGTCTGCATTCTGCTTATAATTGACAATTTCGCAATTGGGGTGTTTCCATTAAATAAAAAATTTAATTAAAATCATGTGTGAATGAGCTTGTTCACGCAATAAGTCCATTAAAAATCGGATGTAAACAGTTAAATGAGATATATTTATATTTCAGCCATGGCGCAACGCTCATCATCTATCAGCATCTGAGGATTTATCTGTGTCTTATTCAGCCGTTAGAGTGACAAGCTGCTTATATTTGGGAGCGGCTACGTAAGCGGCGTTTTGGGGAAATAGAAGTCGGACATTTTGTATTAGAACTATGGATTCAACACGTTTCAATGACACAAAACTTTCAGTGAACTGTGAGAGCTCTGGTGGAGCCAGCAGCACATTTTCCCTACGAAAAACAAAGACAAACCTGTCAGGATCTGTGTTTTCTGTGTTCATTTAGAGTTTTTTGTGTCCTTAAGTCTCTTCGTTGTCCTGTCCTCCCCTTGATTGTTCCCAGGTGTGTCTCGTCTCTGTGATTACCCTCCTGTGTATTTAACTCCACCTGTGTTCCTTGTTCCTCGTCGGGTCCTCGTCAATGTTAGCTTCTGTGTTGTCAGTGTTTCCTCGTGCCTGCTGTTTGTTGTTTGGACAAGTTATTTTCATTAAATCCTCATATTTTTCATCATTCCTGGGTCCGCTGCCTCTGCCTCACCACCTCACCCGCACCACTTCATGACAGAAGGACCCGACCAGGACGAACGGTGAGGCACGCTATTTTTTAGTTTTATATCATGGACCCAGAAGATATAAAGGAGCTGACGGAAACGATCAGCGAGTATAAGGAGGCGATGGCCAAGCCGTACGCTGCCATCCGACGGCTCGGTTTCGCCATCCGCTTGGGGCTCCTGTTGGACTACTGGGTTCCTCGCTTTCCGCACCCGGGGTTGGTGGAGTTGCAGAGGGAGGCAGAGTGGGAGCGTATGGCGGCTCTAGCCGTCATGGCTGGCGAACCTCTGCCTCCCAAGCCGCACAGTCTCTCCGCCAGCCCGGATCCAGCTCCACCTCCGGGACCAGCACCCCCAACCGGTGCGGCCGGCGCACCCGGGGCCGTTTCAGCCGGCGTTCCAGCCGGCGCACCCGGGGCCGTTTCAGCCGGCGTTCCAGCCGGCGCACCGCAGGCCGAATCAGCCGGCGTTCCAGCCGGCGCACCGCAGGCCGAATCAGCCGGCGTTCCAGCCGGCGCACCGCAGGCCGAATCAGCCGGCGTTCCAGCCGGCGCACCCCAGGCCGAATCAGCCGGTGTTCCAGCCGGCGCACCCCAGGCCGCCCGGAGACAGCGACGTGAGCCGCCGGTGGACCCGGCCCCTCGTCGCCTTCCGGAGCTGTCACCTCCGCTGCCGGTTCCCAGGCTTCGCTGCGGCTCGCCCCCGCAGCCGGTTCCCAGGCTTCGCTGCGGCTCGCCCCCGCAGCCGGTTCCCAGGCTTCGCTGCGGCTCGCCCCCGCAGCCGGTTCCCAGGCTTCGCTGCGGCTCGCCCCCGCAGCCGGCCCCGAGGCTCCGCTCCGGCTCACCTCCAGCCGGCGCACCCGAGGCCGAATCAGCCGGCGTTCCAGCCGGCGCACCCGAGGCCGAATCAGCCGGCGTTCCAGCCGGCGCACCCGAGGCCGAATCAGCCGGCGTTCCAGCCGGCGCACCTTCCGAGACTCCCAGTGTTCCTTCCGAGACTCCCAGTGTTCCTTCCGAGACCCAGACTCCCAGCGTTCCTTCCGAGACTCCCTGCGTTTCGACTCTGACTCCCTGCGTTCCGACTCTGACTCCCTGCGTTCCGACTCTGACTCCCTGCGTTCCTCCAGAGACCCTGACCTCCAGCGTTCCTCCAGAGACCCTGACCTCCAGCGTTCCTCCTGAGACCCTGACCTCCAGCGTTCCTCCTGAGACCCTGACCTCCAGCGTTCCTCCTGAGACCCTGACCTCCAGCGTTCCTCCTGAGACCCTGACTCCCAGTGTTCCTTCCGAGACCCAGACCCCCAGCGTTCCTTCCGAGACTCCCTGCGTTCCGACTCAGACTCCCTGCGTTCCTTCAGAGACTCCCTGCGTTCCGACCCTGACCTTCTGCGTTCCTCCTGAGACCGAGACCCCCAGTGTTCCTCCTGAGACCGAGACCCCCAGCGTTCCTCCTGAGACCCTGACCCTCTGCGTTCCTTCCGAGACCCCGACTCCCGAGACCCTCTACGTTCCCTCCAAGACACCGACTCCCGAGACCCTCTACGTTCCTTCCGAGACCCCGACGACCAAGACCCCCTGCGTTCCTCATAAGACTCCCAGTGTTCCGACTCAGACTCCCAGCGTTCCCACTGAGACCCCCTGTGCTCCACCAGAGACCCTGCCTCGGGGGGCTCGTCGTCGCCGTCTGTGGGCGGCCCCCGGGACTCATCATCGCCGCCTCCAGCGCCGCGGACGGCCGCTGGACCGCCTCCGTGGTTCCCGCCGCCACAGACGGCCGCCGGACCGCCTCCGTGGTTCCCGCCTCCAGCGCCGCGGACGGCCGCCGGACCGCCTCCGTGGTTCCCGCCTCCAGCGCCGCGGACGGCCGCCGGACCGCCTCCGTGGTTCCCGCCTCCAGCGCCGCGGACGGCCGCCGGACCGCCTCCGTGGTTCCCGCCTCCAGCGCCGCGGACGGCCGCCGGACCGCCTCCGTGGTTCCCGCCGCCGCGGACGACCGCCGGACCACCTCCGTGGTTCCTGCCTCCTTTGCCTCCGCCCACCCTGTGGGTAGTTTTTTGTTTGTTTTTGGACTCTTGGCCCTTCTTGTGTTTCCGCCCACGATGGTGGGTTGTTTTTTGTTTTTCTGGACTCTGGCCCCCCGTCCAGCGCCCCTCCGCCCACCCTTGTTGTGTTTTTGTTTTTTCTGGACTCTGGCCCCCCATCCGGCGCCCCTCCGCCCACCCTTGTTGTGTGTTTTTTTTTTTTTTTTGGGCGTCTGGTAGCCGCCCTTGAGGGGGGGGTACTGTCAGGATCTGTGTTTTCTGTGTTCATTTAGAGTTTTTTGTGTCCTTAAGTCTCTTCGTTGTCCTGTCCTCCCCTTGATTGTTCCCAGGTGTGTCTCGTCTCTGTGATTACCCTCCTGTGTATTTAACTCCACCTGTGTTCCTTGTTCCTCGTCGGGTCCTCGTCAATGTTAGCTTCTGTGTTGTCAGTGTTTCCTCGTGCCTGCTGTTTGTTGTTTGGACAAGTTATTTTCATTAAATCCTCATATTTTTCATCATTCCTGGGTCCGCTGCCTCTGCCTCACCACCTCACCCGCACCACTTCATGACAAAACCAACTTCATGCTGCTACTTCCTGTCATCATTTTTGTTGTTTTTGTCAGTAGTAACATCCGGCTGTTGATCACGTGACTCGTGTGATGTGAATAAACTGTTTAATTGAAATTATTTTGTTTAAATTGTTTAGACAAAATAAGTTTGTTTAAATTATTTAAAATACATTTGTTCAAATTATATAAATAAATAATTTAAACATCTATTTGCGAAATACATCTATTTTAATATGTGACAGAGTTTTATTTTAACAATATTATAAATGTGAAGTTTTGTCATAATTTGTTTATTTATACTTTGAATTTATTTTGTTTAGTCAACAGGTTGTTTCTTCAGACATTTATTGGTGTCTTAAGGTCTGTTCTGCTGCTCTTGGCAGTTGGTGGTTACCATAGTAACCAGTAACTGGCAGCTCCTCCCCCCTTTTTTTTCTGTTGCCGTCGGTAACTGTGGGGCAGAAGCTTCTGGACTGATGTTAACCACCAACTTGATTTCCTCTTTTGATAGAATAAATACGGTGAACCTGAATGTGTCTGCCGTGAAGCTGTCGACCTACTGGACCTGAGACGAACGTAGAAGGGTTACAAAAACGTCTGAAACACCTAGTCAAGTAAAAATTTTATTTATATAGCGCATTTACAAAAACCTCAGCTGACCAGAGTGCTTCACAACAAACACAACATCACAGGTAGATGAATTATGAAATAGAAAGTAAAATTAAGTATAGTAAAAATAATAAGACAATCTTCCGTCCTTTACCTTTTCTTAAACTAGTGTTGAAGGCCACGGAGAGCAGCGCAAAAACCTTTGTATTGAAAAACGGGTTTTCTATTCTAAATTACCGTTTTCATTAAGCTAATTTGTTTTCACAATCACAATTTGGGCAGTTTTACGGTCTTTTTAGAAATAACGCTCATGGGTTTTTACATCCAGTTTAATGAGAGGATGGGTCATGTGTGATCCATGAGGAAAACCCCCGGGGATGTGGGAAGTAAGAGGAGGATAAAATATGCATTTTCCCAACCTGCTGGTGAAGTTACTCCTCCCTTAATGAGCTCAGTCCTGTTGAAAACATCGCTGAGCATCTCGGCGTGTTGAAACTGAAACAGCTGCGACAGGACTGGCAGCGGACGTCCCGCTCCGAGTCTAGTGGCTCAGTATGTATGCAGTCTTTAGCTTTTATGACTGTACAAATTTCCTTCCTGTGTTTTTCTTTTTTTATCTGACTCTGACATCCTGTCAAGACGAGCAGCACCTGGAGAAAATGCTGCGAAGGAAGGGAGGCTGTAAAAGCCCTGAGGAGAAAGTAGCAACCTGCTTTCAGAGCTCTCCCAGTGTCTGTGTCATTTCGCTGTCCTCTGATTGATTACTTTTAATCGCTACACTCTTTGCCTAAAATAGTTTTTTTTTTCCGTGTCATGATTGAACAGCAGCAACATAAAAAAGATTGTTTGTGTGGCTTTGTTTTAAAAAACATATCCCCAAGGAACATATAAAGCCGTGTTTCCATTACAAATGCACACAAAACTTTGTCTACATTTTGCTAGTGTTGGAAAACAAAACGCAATTTTGGTGTTTACATCAAGTAAGAAAAGCTAACAAAATCACCTGAATAAGTTTGTTCACGCGATAATTCATTTAAAAAACATGCTGCGCCATCCTCCTCCTCCTCCTACCACTTCCTGTCGTCTTCTTTGTGGTTTCCACCTGTAGTAACATTTGGTTGTTGATCATGTGACTTGTGTGATGCTAAAAAACTGTTTCAATTGTGAAAATAAAAAAATTTCCAAGAAAACCCACCTCAGTTACATTTACTTGAGTAACTCTTTAGAAAAAAACAAAACTTTTAGGAGAATTTTTACTACCCTGCACTTTTTACTTTACTTGAGTAATTTTATTATGAAGTATTTCAACTCTTACTTGAGTAAAATTTCTGGATTTTCTACCCACTGAATGGAAAACAAACAAGTTTTAACCAAAAATTTACCAGACACAGACACACCTGCAGTTTTGTTAAAGCTTCATAAGTTTTTTATTGAAGGAAACTGATTTGGATTAAACTGATTTGTTATTTTTTCTTACTTTTTATGAGTTATTGTCATTTTGGTTTTTAAAATACCAACATTTTCACTTAGCTTCATATTTTGATTCATCTGGTGATGTAATTTTTAAATATTAAAGTCTTAATATTTGATTAGTTACTCAGTACTTGACTAGATTTTTTCACCAAATACTTTTTTACTCTTGATTAATTTCTTGGATGGCTACTTTTTACTTTTACTTGAGTAAAAAAGTAGTGCTTCTCTTACTGGAGTATAATCTTTGGGTATATGGTTAATGGAAACACAGATATTGTTTTCGTGTAAATGGTGGACTCATTCTGGCTTCTCAGGCTATATTAGTAAAAAACTAAACATTTAAAAGGCAAACACTGAACATGTGTAATATTTTGTGGAGTCTTTGGTTCGGATAATCACAGTCCAGCTCATCAGAGCCTCATCTTTCCTCCGGGCCGCTTCAGGCAGAAACTTCCACTAATAAAGACGACATTAGAGCCCGAGCCTTGTGTCTCCGAAGGCCTTTCGCATACTGGCTGCGTTTGTAGCAATAATGGCTTCATCAAGCTGCTAAAGCGACGTCATTCGGTCCTGCAGACATTAGCTGCTGTTGTCTTAACGTTTCTCACTTCTTCTTTCTTGTGCGCCTTTCAGAGTAATCCGTTTGTGCAGCATTAGGATGATACTTTGTCAGATATTTGACTAAAAACAGTCAGCGTTGTCTGACAGCATGTCTCCTAAATATAACAAATAGATGTACATATACCAAGAATATTATAGCTAATTAACAAAATTACGAAAACTGAAATTGAGAAAAAACGTGATGGGAAAAACTATACCTAACTGGAACTATATGGTGTTTATAAAACTAACTATAACATACAGAAAGTATAGAATAATGCTCTTTGTTTTTGAATTTATTTTTCTTTTGAACTGATGTGAAATAGATTGTTTTTTTTCCAAACGCAAGCAGTTTACGTTGGATGTTTGTAATTTACGGTACTTTATAATCCTTTATAAAATTACAACAAAGTTTGGGATAAAACACCAGAATCAGTTGATTATTCAACAATAATTCAATGTTTATTTTTAAATGTCATTACCCAATTGATACTTTGATCTTTTTGAATTCTCCACATAAAAAATAACCAAAATATTAAAAACCAAAAGTACTACTAAAATTTATGAACTAAACAATATTTAACTAATAAAAACCATAAAAACTAACTTAAATTAACTGAGTCATACAAGAAGTCACCACAAAATAACACTAAACTATAATGAAAAACCCTAAACTATTATAACCTCCATATAAACCTGTGTAAAACATTGCAGTGGTGAATGGAAGTAGCTGAAAATCTCACTTTTCTACTTAACTTATTCAGCATGCTGCATTAAAGTTGTGCTGCAATATGGAACATAGATGTTGTTAGAGATGATAAAATCTGGGTTTTTTTTTAGGTCTGACCTGTTGATTTTTTTAACAATAATTACAAGAATTACAATATTATTTTAATTTATGCACAAACGTTTATGTCCCTAACGTATATCTACTTCTTCTCTTGATTTGACCCAACAGGAAAATGAGTTTGAAACCCCTGGTTTAAGGTTTCTTTTACACAAAAAAAGACATAAATTAGTTAAAAAAATATTTTTATATATTTGTTGGAACAAAAGCTTATACACAAAGTAACCAGATCTATAGAGTCACAGTCAATCATTGCACAGATATTTTATTCCCTAAGGAAGTTGCACAATTCTGCCCCCATGTAAAATAAATAGATTAAAAATACAGATTCAAATCAAACAAATTAAAAAGAAATACTTCTGCTGTTATGTCAGCTACCTGCTCTTTTACACATAACAATAAAAAATGCTGCATAACTTCCCTCTTCGCTGCTGTTTGTTTGGTGCAAAGCCTCAAATCACAACCGGTTGTATTCAGCACTGTGGTTTTTAACCATAAAAACAAAAATTAAGTTGACGAGCACGGTAAATTGTGAGCCAATAGAAAATTGGCCCAGTTAAATTACTGATACTCATAAAAATAAGAGGCTTTTGTTTAATTTTATGCTTTAATCACAGCGTGGTAACAGTGGTTACTTTACCTAACTACGGCAGACCAGGGTTTGAGTGCATGGTTAAATTGACCATGAAATTATATAAAGAATCTCCAAATGTTAAGTTAATTAATTTGCACTGTCATTTTTTGTAAGTTTTTTACAATACAGAAAATGGGCAGCAAATACGCTTTTTTTCCCTCAAACAATAATTATTGTATCTGAGTTTAAAAAGTAAATAAATACTTTCCATCTGCTAAGATGTCTTGTTTTAAGTCATCTGAAGAACCTTTCAGCCGCTCCTAAACATTTTTGTTGTCGTTTTATACTTTTATTTATCGTTGTAACTGAGACCATCTGTGTCGCATTCAGGCACATTAAGGGAAAGTCTAAACTCAAAGCTGAGCGATTTAGCAACCAGAAGCTACACATTAACAGCAGCTTGAGGGCAAAAGTCTCTTTAACGTTCATCTAAACTGCAAATGTGATCTAAATACCCTCCCGTTCCTTTCTGCACCTCGCCTTCGCCTTATTAGCTTTGCAGGAACTGATGGTTGCAGCTGCTGTCCTGCAGGGTCTACTGCAGGTGATTTGTGACAGCCTGTGGGAGGTCAATATATTTTTTTCCCTCTGTCGTAAATAAATAAATAGATAAACAAACCATGACTCTTGTTTAAAAAAAGAGAAAAAAGTAAGCCTATTATCTTAGAGTGCTCACCTTCAGCACATCCTGACCCTTTTACCCTCAGGACTAATAATCTCCAACAATGCAGGGAGACATTTTCATTGTTTTAAAACCTCAGTAACTCAGTAATATTTGTTAGGGATTATTTAAAACCCTTTAAGGCCCAAGTCTCAAATCTCCGCCTGGATATTTTTGCTTATTTTAATCATGCAAAGTTCTTTAAATGTCCTGCGAGTAAATAATTTTGCTCATTTCAATATCTGTCAGTTATTTACAATTTACAGTCTATTAAAAGGAGTGCTTTATCAGATTAAACTGAAGAAAAACACTCTTCCTGCAGTGATAGGAGTGAAATCACCGTAATAACCCAATATTGACAGGAAAGCGCAACATCTCCCCTTTCGGAAACTGTTGGAGTTTTTCAGATGGTGCAAAGTATCACAGAGTTACGGTACTGCAAAGCTACTGAAAAGATTACTAAATTTTTCCACTCGGTCTGTTTATCTCTGGATATATTACACCGTTTGTGTGTATTTTGAAATAATTTGTTTGAAAAATTAGAACGAGACGCACCATAAGAAACATTCACTGTGCTTTTGGATCTTTTATTGAATTCAGAGAAAGATACAAATCAGTCTAATGTTGACATATTAACTCAGCTGTGAATAGTTCTGGGAAAATAGTCATAAATATGCATGTTTGCAATTTTTCTATTAACCTGGAGTCCAATTATTCTGCTGTTAAAATAAAACTAGATAACAGTATTTGTTATTGATTGATATGTTTTTTATATGTTAATTTGCATATGTACACACAGTGGAAACTGTCTTACCGCTGCTGCACTGTAAAACATATGAAGGTGGTTTAACTTGAAAATGAAAGTCCACCTGCTGCCTTGAAAATGCAATTTAAGTCAACAGTTGATTTAACAACAAGAGACAAGTTGTCTAAACATTGTTTTTTAAGTTCATTAATCTTGAATTATGAGTTTTAACTTAATGCTGCAATTTAACCAAGTAATTATTTCACAAGATGTAAGAAAAAAACTGGCCTCACCTGGTTAAAGAGCCACATTTCTCTCTTCTTTTACTCACAATATTAAGTTAAAATAACAACTTATTTTACTTTAGAATAATTTAAATTCTTGTTTCAAATTGCATGAACAAAATTTCTGATCTGTAATGAATTTTATTAAACATCACAATGAATTCAGCTCAGAAACATTTAGTGTGAACAGGACATTATCCTCAAGCTTTAAAATAAACTTTTGCCTTAATAAAACACAAGAGTCAGATCAATGTAACGCTCTTCCATCTCAGGATACAGAAACAAGCCGCTAAGCATTCTGGGAAATAGTTCCCACTTCTCTCTTTTTCTACTTTCAGTTTTTTTAAGTGCTAACCTAAAAACTCCAGTTTATTCAACTACTGGAGTTTTGACAAATTTAATAAAAAGTTAACAACTTACTGCTTTAAGTTTATCTTTCACAAACTCACATTAAGGCTCAAAATCTAAAACTTTAAATTTATTTGACTTAAAGAGTAGAAGATAGTTGACACAACTAAATGCGGCTCAGATGTTTTACAGTGTACAGAAGTGAAAATCATTGCTCTTCCTTAACTCTGCTCTTACAGCCAATCAGCACCAAGGAAGATAAACGTTGTTCCTGCTTTGCAAACGACAGCCAGCAGCGCGTTCACTAGCATAGCAACTAGATTCTTCTGAATATTTTAGATATTCTCTGCAAAAAAAATCTAAGTTTGTCCAATAATTTGAAGCTACGCTGCAATAAGTGGATCAGTAAATGAGGAACTGTGGATCGGCGGAGATCCACTGTACTTTTTGTGTGTGTGTGTGTTTTCACAAATCAAATAAATGTTTCACAAATGGAAAGCAGATTTGAGGGATCTCAGTTCAGGTGTTTAATTTACAACACAGATACGAATTATAATTATATATAGCTAATAATTGTATCATTAGCTTTTTAAAGTTACTGTATTATCAGGGTTTGCAAACAGTTTGTTTCCTGTCTGACACTCAATAAAATGAATCATTTTAATAATTTATCATTTCTTTTTTTTTTTTTCTTTTTTGGTCCCCAAAGGCATTTTTACTAACATGCTACTTTAACACAAGAAGAAAACTAAAGAATCACTCTTCTTCTTACTTCAAAATAAGAGTCCTAAACATTGAGACAGAGTGTAATGCTTGAAGAATTTAAATTCATACTTTGAGTTCATGTTATATGAGCCAAACCAATGAGTCAGACAGAAATATTGTCCGTGTATCATCATGGTACTTCATTCTTCTGTTTGATGTGGCTCATTTTTTGTATTAATTTTGTTATACATGAGCATCCTTTTGTCTGCTAGCACAATATTGACGCGCTCCATTGACTATTTTATGCTTGATAAAATTATACTCCAGTAAAAAACCCAGCAGTGATTGTTTCTGAACTGTAGCAACTGCCGGTTTTCACCTTTACCACGCTGCAGAAAGGTTGTGGTTTAAAGTTCAAAGGTCTGGATTGCTCTTTGATCCGTCTGTGTTTGCATGGCTGCACCGTGAAGTTATTAAAGCATCTGGATTTTTTGTTATATCTATGTTTATTAGTTGCACATGGTTTTTTTGGTCTGATTGCAAATAAAAATGTGAAAAGTTAATCTCCCAAAATAAGAATAAGTTCAACCAGCTGTATTCAGAACTCATCTTATTTATAACCAGAATCCAGGTGGGTGTCATTTAATCTCTCCACACTGTAAAAACACAAAATTTTACCAAGTAACTTTGGTCTAGTTTCTAGTGCAAATATCTTATCAAAATTTCAGTAAGATAAAACTAACATACAAGTAACTTTTAGCAAGATAGAGCGGCCCGTTTTTAGTAAATATTTCCTTAATATTGATGAAAGAGATATAACTACAGATTACTAAACCTATAACAAAACACAAGTTAATTTATCTGCCAATAGAACAAGGATTGATATTAAGGAAAATCAATCCTTAATATAGATTTTTTTCATCAATATTAAGGAATTATTTTCTTAAAACAAGCCTATATCTTGCTTAGTTTGTCTAATTTTAAGTGAACTAAGATATTTTCTCTAGAAACTAGACCAAAATTACTTGGTAAGATTTTGCGGTTTTGCTGTGTATAATTTGGGGCTGACATGATTAGTTGTGATGAATCAATTATTAAAATGATTGTCAACTAATTTAGTTATCAATTAATTGACAACTGTAGTACAAAAAATGTCATTTCCTGAAATAAAAAGTATTCAGAGCCATAATTAAGTCAAAACTGTACAAAGTACGTCTACATTTTGCATTTACTTACAAGATAAAAACATCTTGTAAATTTTTCTTTTACCCAAAACAGTTTTAGCTTCACCCGGTTCAAATACGTTAAAGTAAGACTATATTCTTGCATTTTAGGCACTAAAATGTTGATTTTCTTAGTCAAATTTATTTGTTTGTTTATTTGTATCTTTTAATGTATTCCTAATATTTCATAAAAGGGTTTGAGTAGTTTGATAAAAAATCGGTAAGATAATGGTTAGCTGCAGCTCTGGTATTAATCCAGCAGTTTCGTTAGAGAACATTAGCATCATAAAATAGCAATGGCCTTTAAATTAGCATCATAACAACCACAAATCACAGAAGACAGGAAAAAAGGTTGTGGAGACATTTCGTAGTGTAAACAGCAAATTTAAAAGATCAGTAAATGAAAAAGCACCGAGATTTTTTATTTTTTAAATTTTTCCATTTGAAATAATTTTGAACAAATGGTTGTTAAAGCAGCTGGAAGAGCGCAAGCTTCGGTTGTGATTGTGCTTCACTGCGTTGTTAGTGTCATTACAGGCGAAACTGTAGACTTATCAGCTGACATTTTTATCTTACCTGCAGCAGCAGTTACTAGTCTTTAGCACTGGACATCAAACCTGGCAACCCTGGAGCGTAATTGATGGTTACACAGTGCAGTGGGACAGTAAAATTTAATTTGATGCACGTTAATGCTCACAAGCTTTTCCATCTGGCTTTCACCTAGCACTGTACTGAACACGCGCACACACACGCCTACACACACACACACACACACACACAGAAAGTTACTGTATGCATGGACTGTAGGGAAAGTGGAGGTGACACAACCGGCTGTGCAGGGAGAGGCGGCGGTTCTCAGCTCTCCTCTGTGTGTGATCGCGTCACCCCGAATTAGATGTCAAACACACCAGGCTCTAAAAACACACACACACACACCCACACACGCACATAATTTTAGTTAGTTTAGATCCAGACTGTCTAAAAAACGCCTTCTTGTCCTCGTTTTTGCTTTAGCACAAATGCTAACGTGAGTGCTGTTAGCTATGCTAGCAATTTGATCTAACATCTTCTATTGTATTTCTGACTAATTGCATCTTAATACCTGAAATAAAATTATTTATGTTGGGAAATCTACTGCCAAAGCAACTCAAGTCTATTTTTCTTCTATTACGCTTCTAAATTACAAATAGTCTGAGCGCTACGCAACACAAATAATCACCCGGCCTGAACACGGTGCGCTAAATAGTGAAACGAAGCTTCGAGGCAGATAATTTACCTCGAGGAACTTTAATAATTGAGGTACCAGAATCTTTTGAGGAATTGTTACAGTTCTAGTTTGAGAAACACAGATTTAACAGGAAGAAACCTCCAGCAGAGCAGAACCGGGCTCAGTGTGAGTGGCCGTCTGTCACCTGTCTCATCTAACCGACTGGAGGTTTGAGAAAGCAGAAGCTCTGATCCAGCTGTCTGAACGCAGACCATGACACGGCAGAGTTCAGAACAGCTTAAAAACTGCTTTCAGCTGTGAGGCTTTTCCTGGAGCTAAACTTTGGTAAATTGCTCTAGATAGCTGCTGCATCTCCCCACAGAATTAGCTGGTAACAGTGTAATTGTCATTAATTGTTAAAAAGGAAAGACAACATCAGACCCATCAGTGCTGGGTCAGAGGCTGACATTATATTGGACTGGGCCCATCTCTGGTTTTAATCAACAGAAATGCTACTTTTGTTTGCTGCCTCTTCCTCTCTGCCTCTTATCTTTGTAGCAATGCTTTACTTTGTGGCTTTCAGGCAATCTTCTTTCATCATCATCTAAATACCTTCAATTACTTCTCCCTGTTGCCTCAGATATTTTTATTTTTATAAACATTTTCTGAGCATCCCTTCCAATGACGTGCATTTCTCTTCTTCTGTAACAGAGTTTTATTTTAACAATATTATATATGTGAAGTTTGTCAAAATTTGTTTGAATTTATTTAGTTTAGTCTCTAGACGAGAGGTGTGAAACCCATTTTGCGTTCGGGGCCAAATCAAGATCATGAATGTTGTTAAAGGGCCTTTTGTGCCAGAATGTATTAATAAAACCCATTAAACGGTTAAAATATGAATAAATTCTTAAAATTAAATAATATTGAACATCTTTTGAGTCCCTCTAGGATTTTGTGGCAGCATTTGTGGTAGTAATTTAGAAATATTTTTGGTTATGTATGATGGTATCTGCAACTTTTTATGACTCGCAGTATTAAGTAAGAAATACTGCCACCTGCAGGTGGGAGTAAACCGTCACTTAGATCCAATGTTCTTTTTTTTACCATTTTGCAAAAAAGTTACAAAAAACTCACAATTATGCATTAATGCGAAATAGTGTTGATTGTACGTGAATTTCCACGATAATTCACAAGAAACTTTAGGAATTAATTGATGAAATTTGGCAGTAAACGGATAAAAACAGCTTTGAATTGATTGATATAATAATATTTAACCACACTGTTATCTTGATGGTTCTATTTATGAGTCTAGAGGGCCGCGAAAAAAGCTACGGTGGGCCGGATTTGGCCCACATGTGCTCTTTCTAGACATTTATTGGCGTTTTAAGTTCTGCTACACTGCTCTTGGCGGTTGGTGGTGGTTACCATAGCAACCAGTACCTGACAGCTCCTCCCCCCTTTTTCCTGTTGCTGTCTGTAACTGTTGGTATGTATTACTTTCAGATCTGTGTTTTCTTTACAAAATATTATATTTTAACATGTATTTTAGACTAATTTAATTATATTCAGTGTTTCATGAGTAATTTTTGCTATGTTTTGTTTATGTTTTTAGCTGTTTTCGTTATTAACGTCGTCCATTTCAGCTACGTTTAATTTTACAACTGCTAACTGCTGCTAACCGCTCATTGGGAGCCATTGCTTTGTAGTTTGTTTAGGGTTATCTATTATATTTTATTTAATGTAAAGGATCCAAAAGCAGCTGGATTGATGTTAAACACCAATTTGATTTCCTCTGTTGTTAGAATAAATACAGAGTACCTGAATGTTTCTGTTGTGAAGTCAACCTACTGGAACTGAATCGAACATGGAAAGGTTACACCATCACGTTTCTTTTTCTTTTCCTGCCATAAAATGGTCTTCCATCGTTCCCCCTGAATGTTGTTCTGCTTAATTTCTCTTTACAATTCGTCTCGCTGGTGTCTCTGGCTGTCACTCCAAGTTGCTGGTAACAAAAAAAAAAAAAGAAAAACAATCAGTCTGTGAGTCTGCAGCAAACTGAAGGATCTCTTGAATCATTTCATTTCTGCAAAGAAACGCTTATATTCACTTTTCACTTTTCTTTTTTTTTTTTTACCCTGCAAGGTAGATTTTCCAACACCCACCTTCGGAATAATTGTGTGCAAGTCTAGACACACACATCCAGGGTGTGTTACTGCAGCATCTAAAGATATTTTTCTCTCAGACCTAATTGAGGCGTAGGCAGTTGGGTTTTTTTTTTCTTTCTGTATGTTTTCCCTTTTGTAGGTTTCCTTTAAGCGCCTGTGGGTTTTAGAAGATTTTAGAAAACCTTACATATAGCTTTATGGCTGCTATATGTGGAATACAATGTCCGTTTCTCAGAACTAGAAACGCGCCTCTTTCTCTGTTGCTACCCGCGGTCACACCGCACAAAAATAACATTCATTATTTTAATGTAAATACTAAATTCAAACATTTGCTCATTAGTTAATTTATAGTTGAATAAAGCTGGCAACATTTTATTTTTAATTTCCCTTACTCTTGCCTTAAAATAAAATTGATAAAAAATAAGTGACTTTAATTTGTTAGTGTTTTTGTTTTAGTAATATGATAATAACTAGAGATGCACCAATTAACCAGAGATCAAATATCTAGTTCTGATCAACAATTAACAGATTAAAAACTTAAAACTCAATTTTTAACTAATATATTTAACACTTTTTTATGCTATGGATAATTTATTTTTTCCAACTCTATTCAAGCTGTTGTGTTTATTTTGCTACTTTTACATTAATTCTTTTGTTAATTTTTATAATAAAAAGCACTTTTGTCATCTGTGGTTGTTTTTTTTAGATTTGCTTTATGTAAAATTTGACTTGACTTTAAAAATTCCCCAGAGAAAATACTTTTAAAACTATTGTTTCTGTTGGATTCAAAATAAGAATTATGAAACAGTCTGCAGCTCATTTTTGTCTTACATGTTGTAGGTTTTTAAAACAAAATCCTAACCTCTTATTCTTATAAATAGCAAACAGTTTGTATCAGCATCCGTACTAAAGAATGCTGTTCTCAGTACAACCTGGTAGTACTTGGTATATTTACCAATTTGTTAAAGATTACACTACATTTTCTTGTATCGTGTCTTTATTTTTTGCCCCTTTAGTTAAAAAGGCGGAGGAGAAACCAGGGTTACGGGGTCATCAAGTAATCCCCACAGTTGCAGTTTGCCATTTTATCTGCTTCTGCTCTGGTACTGGCACCATAATGAAAGCACTCTGGGGAGCTGAAGCCAACATAAATCAGTACACAAGATCAGAACCACAAGGGCAAACAACTGTGAATAATGTAAAAGAAATAAAGCCGGTAAAAATGCTGTAACTCAGAGGGAATTATTGGCCTTTTCCCTGACCTCTCACATTGAGGGGTCTCATTATCATAAGAATGTTTTAGTTCCCACTGTTTATCTTGCTGGGCTTTGTTACCTTTAGACAGCGATTTGAAATGGTTTCCAGTTTCTGGATCCCAATTCTGACCTTTCAGGATGAGAAAAAATATTTTTGACCAGATAGATGTTAAAGTGCAGTAAACTTTGAGGAGAGACTAATTAAATTCCTGCTGAGCTTTTATTAAAGGAGCCCTAAAATTTCACTGGAGACAAAACAAAATCCAGCTAAATATTTAAAAGTGACCTATTATGTTTCCTTGAACAAGTTTATATAAGTCAATGAGCTGCACAAAACATGTTCATCACGTTTTGCACAAAATAATTCTGTGATAATAGGATTTTCTGGTCAGTTCTGCCTATTTTAGCTCCTTTCACACTGTTTTATGGCATCAAGTTAAAGTAAGACGACATGCTAGTGGCATTTAGGCTAGCATGTTAGCATCAAGGTCAACATGCTTGTAATTCTCCATATACTGTTTAGTAGACCTAACCCTAAGCTTAGCTTCGATGCTAATTTTTGGCATTAGAACGCTGGGTTCAAGCAGACGCGCACACTTTGGCAAGCCCCATTTACACTTCTCCAGAAATTTTCTAGTTCTTAGATAGGAGGATTTTCTGCTCAGTTCTGTAAATTTTGATCTCCTTTCACATTGAGCTGTTTTCGGGCGTCTTGTCATGTTAAATCCAAATAAGCTGCTACTGACCACGCCCCACAACTCAACGTTTTTCACTCGCACATGAAAATGGCTGCAAACAAATGCATAATTATATAACTGTACATCTTTGAAAAGCAGACATAGAGCCTCCTGCACAATGAACAAGAATGAAGCAAGTGGTTTCTCGATAACAAATCAACAACAAAACACTTTTTCCACTTTTCCAGCAGCCATTGTACAGAGGGAGAACCTGCTGGCCACACATTCTGGAGCTCCACTTTGGTTGCTAGGTAACGGGGTTGGGCTCTGCTGCGGTTGCTAGGTTACAACGCAGCGCCCTTAGAATGTGACGTAACTATCAGGAGGTTTTTGAAACGACTCATTTTCCAGACACCAAAAAACTTTTAACTTACTGCCAAAAAACGCCTAAGTTTTGTTTTGTTTTTTTAAGTGCTTTAGCTGTTTTTAGAAGAAACCCCAACAAAAGTACAAAAATTTTGCTAAATATGTTTAGCAAAATTTCCTCCAGAAGACTGACTGCTGATGTCAGTCTTAAAAAAAAAGAAGCCTGTCGAGATAAGCGTAGTTGAGTTTACCTGTGTGACATTATTTCGCAATGCGTCTGTTTTAGAGGTGGTTAATGAGTCGTGAACATTTTTGTGGACTAAGGTGTGCCTCAGCCTATCAGCAGCTCTTTGGACTGTTTCACCTTTATGCTGGAAAAACAAATTGGGAACAAGACCGTTTGAGGAATAGTTCAAGGATACCTGCAGCTATATAATGACGGAGCTGGGAGGACTGGAAAGGGGAGTGCAGTTGTTTGTGTGCACTGACAGGCGGAGTCACAAAAGAGAATATTGGTGTGTATTAGTGATAATATTGTCTAATATTAATGTGAGCTGCACTCGCCTCCCTGTGGTTTACACAGACAAACACACACAGATTCTTACACACACAGTCAAACTAAAAGAGTTTGCTGCACCTTTGATTCATAAAAAAGGGAAATATTTATGACTGGTTGTTAAAGCCCTTCTGGGTACTGTGATATGTGTGTGTGTGGGTGGGTGTGTGTGTGTATGTACATTGTGTGCCTGCAGTGACACACATATGTTCACCCCAACACTCCTGCTTTGGTCACAGGAAGATAACATGATTTGTTAGTGTGTGTACTTGGCTTAAATTAGGCATATGGTTATGTGTGCATATATACATATTAAAAAGTGTGTGTAGGGGTGTGTTTAAGTATGTGTATCACGTAGCCAGTCCATATTATACCCTCTGTGGCCCTCAGCTTTAGCTCCAACATGGCTGCAGGTCTCAGCCTCTTAGCATGGGGGACTGCTGTGATGAATGAGTGTGTGTGTGTTGGGTGAGTAGGTAGATTTTTATTTATCCTTCTTTTGCATTTTATATATTCATGTGTTTTATTGATAAACCAGTAAAAGTGTGTATTTGATTCACTCTGAAATTCTGCCAATTTGTGTCTGGTAAACACACATCTTCCCCAGATTCAGTTCAGAACGAGAGGCGGAAGAAAAAGGAAACACTGATATGGACCCCCTACATGTTATTGTTTACATCTGGAAATTTCACACATTCTCTTAGGCCTGGAGGGCAAAAAGACAATTCTTTTACATGCCGTCCAACAGCCGCGCTGCCCCGGTAAAACAACTCCGTTTACTAAATGAAACCTGGAGATGTAGGTATGATTAATTTAGTGCAGTGTGCCACAGCAAAGGGAAAAATAACGCTGAAAAACCGTTGAAGAGTAACTCAAAATCACCTTTTTCTTGCTCTTTGCGTTGGCAAAGCTACACGTGGAATTGTTGCCATAGCAACCAACAATAACTCAACACCAAAAAAAACACTCAAACGTTTCCCCAAAAACAAACATTTTCCCAGACAAAAACCACTGAAGAATAACTCAAAACTATTTGTATTCTTTTTTCTTGCTCTCTGTGTCACACACACACAGACTTGTTGCCATAGCAACTGACAACAACGGCACTATTTCTATCAGGATTGGACACAAAAAACACTCTAACATTTCCCACACAAAGAACAGAACAATCAGTCAGAGTTTTATGTTTTTTGGGGTTTGGTATTTATTTTGCAATTATTAATAAGTGGTAGATTAGCTACAACCGCTATTAGCTAATCCGCTAATTATATTGGCTACCGCTGCTATTAACTAAGCTAACACTGTGGTGGTAGATTAGCTAATTTAAACTGATGATTTACTGATGATCTGTCAGAGTTGGTGCTTACGTTGCCTTTTTTATTTTTTAACTGATCCAAAGCACACCATCACATCACATCTACATGTTATGGTTGTCAAAGTCAAGCTAGCATAACTGAACTTTTTCCCTCTGCCTTGCTATTTTTTTCTTAATTAAAACTTTTTCCTGACCTTGTTGTCGTGTTGTTGACAATTAGTAACAAAGCACTACATCCATTTTTATTTTATATTAGGCGTACGTTTAAGAGTTGGCTCATTATATTGATAACTCATCAGCTAAAACCAATGCTAGTCATCGTTAGCAAGCGCCTTTTTGACCTCAGGCAGAGAGACGGGGACCGGGTCTTTCGTGATGTCATAAACAATGTTTTTTTTTTTTTTTTAGAGTACTTTGGCTTTGACTCAAACAACTCCATAGGAAAAAGCACAACAATAAACCATGTCTTACATAATCATCACATTGTTGCCTGACATACGTTCTCTTATTGGAGCCTGGGTTGCAGCAATGCAAATACCTAAATTAAATAAATCTGCTTTTCACTTTTCACTCCACTGTTGGATCAATGTTGGAGAATGTACATCTGTTCCTGCCAGGAGTTGTTGTTACCCGCCCAGTCTTTCCTTTTACGGAGCAGTGCTGATTATTTCCTTCAGGGAAAGAAGTGTATAGACTGTAATCATGTGTGGATCTTAAGAATGGTGTAGCATGTGACTCCTTTCCCACAGGCAACTAAATGGCAGCAATAAATGAGTTTGGACAAAAATGTTCTCTGTCCTTGGAAAAAAGACAAAAGACAAATGTTGTTCCCCACAGTTTAAATTATAGATGTACCAATCAGAATTTTGTGACATAGTTTCTGTTTTTGTAAAGCTTCTGCACCATTTTTTATCTTTTCCTTTTATATGAACTTTAATATAAAAGTGTATAAGAGCAACATTCCAAGTATTTTCGAGCCTCCTTGTGTTGATTATTGGTATGACAGAAGTTGAAGGTATAAAAGGAATAGAAACTTTGATCAGCCTTCCTGTTATCAGTTCAGAGTCTTGGTCTCTCTTGCAGTCTCAGTGAGCTGCAGATATGTTTCAGTATTTTATAGAAAATTGTTTCCTTCTATATATTGTTTTACTACTAATGTTTGTCTTTCACTGGCCTTAACTTCAAACAATCTCACTGATGCTGGAAATAGTAATTTTGAGTCTTCTTAACCAGTAGCAGAACTCCACACTGAACTGTGTTTTGTCAATTGCACAATTTGACATTTCAAAATAAGTTTTCTTAATGGAAACACTACAATTTAAAAAAAAAAAACTTTAGTTTTTCTATGAAAAGTTTTGGCGCTAACATGACGTGGTTCTTTAGCTGTATATCTCAAAACTGAAATGTAAACTTTTTGACACATGACACGAGTCACATGATCAACAACCTGACCTTTCCACTGCCAGAAAAGATGAAGAAAAAGACGACAGGAAGTGGTTGGAGGATAATGTGATGACATTTTTTAATGACTTATTGCTTGAACAAACCTATTAACTTGATTTTAATTTTGTTTCTTATTTATTGAAAACACAACAGTTGCAAAATTGTACTTTTTCGACATTAGCGGAACATTGACAAAATTCTGTGCACATTTGTTACAGAAATGCAGCTACTGATGCTTTCCCCAGTATAAAAAATAGCTCCAGTTGCAGACAATCAAGCTACAAATCTGGTCACAAGGCAATTTCCATTTGCATTTCTAGTGAAGAAATGCCTTTTGCGGGTAATAAGGGTAATAATTGATGAAACACTGGATTGTATCAAAGAGAATCAAACTACAAAAATGGCTGCAGCTCTTGCTAGCACTGCTAACTAAGCTCTACAGCTTGGCAGTAACAATTTGTTGGTCACATTTAACAAGGCATTGCTCAATAAAGCTGAGGTGGAGGAATTTTAATAAAAGATTTTCAGGAGTTTTGTAGCAAAGAGAACATCATCAATGCATTATCACCCCATTAGGAAAGAAAACGTACTATTTTGTGTAGAAGAACAAAAATCACTGCAAAATCACAGCAGCATAAACTTTAGCCATCTCTCTCTCTGATACAACTAAATGTAATAAATTTTAAACGCTCATTTGTACTTCTTTTCTCATAATCTCTAATCAAGCCTTATTATTACCACTGAGCCTAAATCTGAACATTTTAAATATTAAAATCATTAAATAATCACTTGTGAACAGTTTCTTCTCAACCAAAGAAACCTTGGTTATGTGAAATGTTTAGTTTAAAAGTGCCAGGTTGTCTTTTTTTTAAATGTATTTTCTGATAATGGGGGGATATTAACGCTTTTATTGAGTTAATTTTTAGAACACAAAATACTTTTTCCTACTCTTATCTTATCTGCCTCAATAAATGCAAATCAGTTGTTTTGTCCATAGTCCATCCGTTTGGTCCGTCCGGCAGTAAATAATACAACTTCATGTGAAAATCATATGATAAGAAAAAGTCGCAGACTGCAAACACACACCATTCAAGTTCTGCACAAACACATCAACAAAACACTCCAAAATATGTCTTTGTTTCATCGGCTCTGGGCCCCTTGACCTCTTGAACTCATTCAGATTTCAACAATCCTCACATCTGTCAGATACAATGCTGGGTGTGTGTGTGCGTGGGGGTAGGAGTGTGTGTGTGCGTGTGTGTGTGTGCGTGCTCTTGTTCTGGATAATTTCCTTCGAGGAGCTAGCAGCTATTGTGCGGTGAAAAAATGTTTTTCTGCTGCGTCGTTTCTATGTTCTTGCGAGCTTGAAGGTGTTGCTTTTTAATGTGATTTCTATTGTTAGTCTGAAACACATCGACATGGTCACATTTTGAAACGGCACACATGGTGTATATTTATTTATATTTGTATCTTTCAGGTGAGTTTCAAAGCTGTATGTGCATAATTTTTTTTAAAAACTCCTTTTTAAAAAATTATTCACCCCTGGAAGGATTAGATTTCAAGTTAATTTAATTTAAAAGATGTTTTCTGACAGGAATTTCCACACAAAAATATGACAAAGTATAGAGGGCATAATTTAAAATAATTATATCTTCACTGATTGTTACTTGTTAACATCCCAAAAAGTATTTACACCCGTCTCAGGAATCCATGAAAAAGTCTTTATTGGTTTTAAAGCAACAAAATGCTTGAAATTGCTGACCAGCTTTTGTAAAAGGATTTTTTGATGATTATTCCTCTTTTGCAATGCGCTCCAAAGTCTTTGAGATTAGAAGGCCTCCCTGCCATGACCCTAATCTGTAGCTCCGTCCACAGGAGGCATTTTCTCTTGACACTTTCTCTATTAGACTCAAGGTGGGACTCCAAAATGTTTATATCACTCACAGTCAGAGGAAACTCACTGTTACAACTAAAATTGTATTTTAATTAAACACAAAGAAATGACATAATTTGGAAAAACTAGACGTTGTGACACAAGTAAAAATTAGATATGGTAACATGTATAATGTCATTCTTTTTTTAAATTTAATATGGTGACACTTTCTTTTTTGGTATTTTGAAAGGAGTGTAAAATTCACTAAGAACTGGTTATTAAATTATATGTTACTTACTGAAAAAAGGTTAGTTTGCTATTTTGAGCGTTAGCTGTGTAAGAAGATATTTTATTTGACTGCAATAAATGTCTTTTTGAGGTTGAAAGTCCATAATTGCTGCAGTTGAGGTAGAGATACTGACAACGACGTTTCATGGTTTTGTGGTCACTGCAGTGTAATTAAATATGAAGGACGTCGAGACGCTTACAGAAAGTTTTATGAGTAAAAGAAACATCGTTTTGCTCTGCATCATCCTAGACTGGATTTGTTTCCAGGCTGGGTAAAGAAATCTCATCAGAAATGATTCTGCTTCAGGGAAGATCTCAGTTCTGATAAATAATCATTCACTGGTCCGACAGTCTGGAAGACATCTTGGATTTGATGTCAGTATTTGTTTGGAGACAGAAAAAGAGCAACTTTAAAAAAAAAAAAACTTTTGTTGTTTATGTTGATCCACAGTTAAGATCATGTTGCTGCTTATCAGACATAGTTAGTCAGAAATGGGCAGAGTAACTAAGAACTGGACTCAAGTAGCACTACTTCTACATATTTTTACTCAAGTAAAAGTAAAAAGTAGCCAAGAAATTACACAGGTAAGAGTAAAAACGTATTTGGTAAAAAGTCTACTCAAGTACTGAGTAACTGATCAAATTATCAGTCATTTGATATTTAAAAATTACATAATCATGTCGGGCCAAAATACAAAAGTACGTGGAAAGTTTAGTATTTTAAGGATGAAAATGACAATAAATGAGTTTATTTGTACAGCACATTTCAGCAACAAGGCGTTTCAAAGTGTTTTACATCACAAAAATACAAAGTCAGAACAAACAGTCAATAATTGAAGCATTACATTTTCTCAACGTTATTAATTTTTCATTGATTATTAATCAAAGCAACTCTAATCAGGTGGGGTTTTAGTCTAGATTTAAAGCCACTCAGTATTTTGGTTGTTTTGCAGTTTTCTGGAAGTTTGTTCCAGATTTGAGGTGCATAGAAACTGAATGCTGCTTCTCCATGTTTGATGATTTGCTTCCAGAACCAGACCAGAACCAGAAGTCCGGAGAGGTCTGGAAGGTTGCTATGACAACAAGTCTTTAATAATTCATTCAAGTAATAAAAAATAACTAAATCAGGCAAAACAAAAAATTTTCCAAATGAGTCTCTTTCACTAAAAAATGTATTTAAACTTTAACATAAACTGCAGGTTATGCGTCTGTCTGGTGATTTTTCTGGTTAAAACGTGATTGTTTTTCACTCAGTGGGTAGAAAATCTAGAAATTTTACTCAAGAGCTACATAGTAGAGCTACGTCATAATAAAAGTACTCAAGTAAAATGTAAATAAACTACTAAAAGTAAATTTTTTCAAAATAGTTACTCAAGTAATTGTAACTGAGTAAATGTAACTAGTTACTGCCCAACTCTGGAGTTGGTGAAGATTATTGGAGATGAGTAACAGGATCTGCAGAGCTTCAGAAAGTCTGCAAAATGTTTAGTAACTTTGGCTAAAAAACAATAAAGCACCAACTAATGTTTTTACAGAGAGACGTAATAGAGTCAGGTTTTAGTTTTTTCTTTTTCATAAAATAATTGCATTGAATTTCCACAACAGGTTGGTATTATAAGCAGCAGAAATATTTATTTTTCTCATCATTAGGTTGGAAATTATGTGCTTTTTGGTCTTTTTCTACAGAATCTGCTAATTTTTTATTTTTATTTTTTTACTTTCAACCTAAAAATTAAAATGAAGATTAAATGGTGGTTCTTTAAAAAATTGAGAACAAATTTCCTAGAGTAGAAATTTCTAAAAAAAAAAACGATCAGTTAGCATTTATGTCTGAATCTGTTTTATGTAGCAGGACTCAGGACTGTAAATGCTGGTTTACAGGATTAAATTAGAATATCAGATATTTAAATTCCCATTTGATTCTTTTCTTTAACAGTTTTATGCTTGTTTTACTTTCTACCATCTAAAAGCTCAAATTCTTCACCTTCTCTACAATTTGGATAGTTTTAAATATCTCTTACATGTTGGAGTATTTATGTTGATGTTGCTTAATTCAAGCGCTCCAGTTCAGTGACGTCATTAAATGTCTGAGTGTGTCTGTGTTTGCTTGCTTAGTTTGCTCACAGTTTTTCCAGATCTTTATCATTTAATCCCGATCTTGTCATCCAACAAAAATAGGACACAACTACAGTTTTCTGGAATAAGATTAAGATGCAGAGCTCAGAAATCTGTTGCTTTCTCTGTAAAGTCTTCAACAGAGAAGATTCAGCTAAACAGACTTTGACATATTTTTTTTATAGATGTTTCAAAGCTTCAAAAAAAAAAAAAAAGTCGTTGTTTCTATGGATTGCATTTCTCTTAATGAGTCAATTTGGATGTTTGATTTCAGTGTGAAAGACTGAGGGAAATAGTTTTCCCCCTTTTTTAATCTAATCAAGATGCAAACAAATACATTTACGAGATGAAATTAAAACAGCAAAAATAAATATATTTTTAGAAATGGAAACACAGCTGCACCTAACAATTATTTTGGTAATCGATTATACTAACGATTAATTAGATAAGAAAAAAAAAACCAGTACAGTCTATAGTTTTCATTTAATTACTTTTATACAATAACAAATGCAAATAAATTAACTCCTTTGTTTTGAAAAAAGAGGACGTTTAGTGTTTAAAATGCAATTACACAGTAAAACCTAAAACTATTAGACGACTTGAGGAGTTTTAAGTAAAACATATTTACAGATAAAGATTTTTTGTCTTAATTATATATTTTGTACAGTTTTAGTTTAATTACTGCTCTGAATTTCTTGTTTAATCAGAAAATGTCTTTTTTTTTTCAGTCTGCATTCTCCAAATGACTAAATTAGTTGATGATTATCTCAATAATCGATACATCAGAATTAATCTGATTAATCCAATTAATCGTTTCAACCCTAAATAGAAATTAACTGCCTTTCTTTTGGTTTCAATAGTCTATTAGACAATATTAGTTTTAGATTTGTGTATACACGTCTTTCTTTGTGACATTTCCATTACAAATGTCGAAGCTTTTTCTACTTGTTTAAGGTAAATTTAACACATTAATATTTCCTCTGCCTTTCACTAATCTCTCTGTTGATTATAAACATTTCTCACCGGCTCTTATGTACTCCATGTTAGCACTCACACATGGCACAATCATGCCTTGTGCTCACACACACACCCCCCCCCCCACACACACACACACACACCCCCGCATGCAGTCAGCAGGAGGCCCCAGTAAAAGCCTGCACAGTGTGTTTATGGTAAGAGGGGGAGGAGACGTCACAGCGGGGCCGTTTCCTTTTCAGCTCCATCATATCCTTTGTGTTTTCATTTTGCCCCTTTTCCAAATGTAGACTGGCGTAATGAGATTCCAGTTTAACTTATCGCGTCGTGTGTTGTAAGAGCTGGGGAAAAATTAGGTCAGAATAAAGGTTTTTAGCAGAACAAGGTCTGTTTTTCCCTATAAGCTGGAACTCACGCTGACGGAGCGAAACGTAACATTTACAGAGTGACAGCAATCTCTAAGGTGGCTTTTTCTGAGACCTCCAACTTTGCTTTTAGAACAGTTTTCCTTTTAGGCCCTTTTTTCTGTGAGTAATCCACCTTAGCCTTGTTCTTATGCTGCCTGACCTGCTTTATGCCTTACTATAATTTAGCTTTCATGTGAAAGATTGACAGGTGGAAAGGGAAAGAATGTGCATGTTGTGTTTGATGCTTTAAAGAAAACCATTAAAGTGAGCCGGTTTACTGCATAAACAACAACTGTGTCCACAAAAACTGAAAAATGGTCACTTTAACTGTAAGCCTCTGCTGAGACGTTGCTCATATTTCTATAGATTTGAAGCTTTTCTGTAGCACAATTTAGTAGTCTTTGCTAGCTTTGTTAAAAATGCCAGTGTTTTTTCAGTTATTAACCCTCAGGAACACAGTTAAACTTTTTTTTACTTCTTTATAAGTGGGAGAGAAACCCCCATTTATAATTTAAAACTATGAGAAATAATTCTGCCACAGCGATTAACCGTTAGAACCCTTTGCACGTGACGTCACGCTCTCCAGAACCCCACCCACTCCGCCATGACGGCCAAACAACCAATGCTTCTTCTTCTTCTTTAAACCTAGTCTAAAAACAGACATCTGTAACCTAATATCGCTTCTATTTAGTTGATTTCACTTTAAAAATGGACATAGGATGCTGCGCGGTCGGCTGGACAAACAGAGAAGGATACAAACCAAACTTGAAATTCCATTTTATGATTTTTAATGAGGACAGATACGGTGGCGACGGATAGCAGCCGTTAATCATAACGACTGGCAGCTGTCAGTTATAACAATGACCGTCAGCCCTCGGTGAAATCTCGGGTTTGCAGCGAACACTTTTTACAAGGTAAGAATATTAACGTTCATACATTTTATAAGTGAGTACGATTAGAAAGATATCAAATGTCGCATTATGGGGGAGGTACGCTTCCAACCTTTGGTAACCATGGAAACTGTGCCGAACCGTGACGTTCCCTAGCATGTACGGAAAAAACTGGTTAGCATCTCATCTTTTGTTCGTTTTGAATGCTATTCCGGTGTAAAGGGAGTTTATTTAAACTCTGTTTATGACATAGTGATATAAATCATGTGGTGTGAATTCATACAAAGTCGGTAATTAGAGGGAGGAATTATGGGTCGGTTTCTAAGCTAGCTATTTCTAACTTTTAGCACACTTGAAATAAGACCAGATCAACTTACTAGTGAAATATATGAACTTTTCTTAAAGTCTATAATATCTTACCTAGTTCCACTGGCAGATTATTTCACTTAGAACAATATATTTCCCCCATGTTTCTAGTTAAATAATCTGGCAATTGAACTAGTACTTCATCAACAATATTAAGGAATTATTGACTTAATCGACTACCAAATTGTTATTTGCGGACCTAGTCTTAAGTCTGTTGTAAATATTTATTGTATGTGTTGGTTTAAAATCAGATTCAGCAAATGGGGCAGATTTTTAAGAATAATTTTCAGTTATGCATTTTTCTTTTCCAATTTGAGAAGGTTAGCTTCTCAAATTGGGAAGTTGAGAAGGTAAACGGCAAATATGACACATGAAATGCAAATGATGAGCTAGCAAATGATGTTAAATTGAAAGCTGGTGTCAGTTTCCTGCTGATCATATAAAAAAATATTAGGATTTTTTTTTTTAAAGAGAGACATACAGTGTTGAAAAAGCAAAAATGTATGAAAGTAAATTGACTTTTGGGATGGAATGTGAAGCAATTTCTGATGTTTGGTTATTCGTGTTTAGCTAGCTTGTTTGGTGTTGTAGTTTGTTACCAACATTATTTTCAAATCAGCAGGACATAGAAATAGACATAGAGAGATTGGTTATTATTTTTTAGTTATAAAGCCATCATTTCCTATCAATTCTGGAGCTGAAAACGTTCAAAATGTCTCCATGATTGTAGAAAGTCTTGTGACGACGATAATACTGGTGAAAATTGTGCTGATGTTTTTCCCCATTTTCTCCTTTCCTGTCTGTTCTTCCTCCACTTTGTGACCTTTAACATTTTGAGCAATTTTGTCATTTGTGTCCAGTGTGAGCATTTGCTGCCATGACACTTTGCCCAACTAGCTAAATATTACATTAACATGAAAAATGCAAGTTCATATATAAGCCAAGAGTTATTACTCTCCATTTGGCTCCTTGGAATATGAATATTGCACACACTAAAATTAAAATTATAACATATTTGCGATATACTGTGCAGTCATAGAGCTGCTCTTTTTTTCTAGCTGGCTGAGTGAGGAGAAGAAATGGTTCTTTGTGACAGAAAGACCCAGAAACACTCCGGTCACTCTGACATGTTCTCTGGGTTCTCATTAAAATCCCGTTTTTAACCATAATATCCCTTTATTCCAGACGATAGTCAATAAAACGTCTGGGTTTTTTTTCTGCTCAAACCTCTAAGTGATATATTTCCGGTTTAACAACGCAGTTAGATTGAGATTGTACTGTAAAACATTTGAAGGTGGTTAACTTGAAAATGAAGGTTCACCCGCTGCCTTGAAAATGCAATTTAAGTCAAAGAGAAAATTGTTTTGGTTTTGTTGCCAAAATTAAAGTTCATCAAGTTGATTTAACAACAAGAATATGTTGTTTTTTTAAGTTCTAATCAATTGTGAGTTTTAACTTAAACCAAATAATTTTTTCACAATATTCAAGAATAAAGCTGCAATTACCTCATTAAAAAGCCACATTTTTATATTATTTCACTCATAATTTCAACTTAAAATAATTATTTATTTTACTTTAGAATAATTTAAATTCTTGTTTCAAATTGCATGAACAAAATTTCTGATCTGATAATGAATTTTACTAAATATCACAATGAATTTGCTCAAAAACATTTAGTGTGAACAGAACATTATCAGACAAATGGATTAAAATGAACATTTGCCTTAATGACACACAACAGTCCATTTCACTCAGGATAACAGGATCTAAAAACATGCCGCTAAGCACACTGGGAAATATTTTTAAGTGCTATCCTAAAAACTCGAGTTTGTTCAACTCTTTGAGGTTTGACAAAAAAAAAAGTTAACATAACTTATTGCTGTAAGTTTATCTTTTGCAAACTCACATTTAGGTTCAAACTCTAAAACTTGCTAAACTTATTTGACTTAAAAAGTAGAATATAGTAGATGCAACTAAGTGCTGCTCAAATGTTTTACAGTGTTTGTTTCCTGTGTAAACTGAAGAGTGGAAATATTACAAATACGGCTCTGTTGATATTTAACCGAAAGAAGAAATGTGTTCTGAACATTAGGACTGCTTTGGTTAATGGATTTTAATTATTAATGAAACTTTTTGTTTTGCTGTTTTATCAAGCAGAAAACAGATCTGTATTAAATCACTTTAGTTAATTATTTAAATCAAAGTACTTATGAGAATCTGGAAAATAAAAATAACTTAGAAATAAGGAGTAAACACGGTGGATCAATCCGGCTTTAAAATTATACTCAGACAAAATATTTTCAGGATTTTTGTTATTTTTTTGTTGCTGAAATTTAGTCAGCTAAATCTACATGAAAGTTTGAGCCACATTTCTGTTTTTTATATATTTAAATATTTCCATATTAGTTATAAAATACAGCAAAAGTGAAGCTTTATTTTCTCTGTCAGTTTTAAAGAGACATTTTTGAAATAAAATGTTTAATAAAATCTTGATTTAAACAGTTTTTCAAACTGATTTCTGGTTAAATAGATGCTAGTCATATTTTATATTATTTCTATTGGCTGTTCTGTGATTATATCTTTGTAGTATAAAACATTGCATTAGGAAGCTGCTCTGGATTTAGTGGATTAAAGTCAATGTCAATAAGACTGATTCTTCAGTAACTCTTTGCTTGTTGCAGTTTTATAATCCTACATACAATTCAAATAACACAAGTACATTAACCTTTTTTAATAGTTGTAATTTGTTTTTATTTGGTGTTGGGGACATTTTAATTTTTTGTACTAGCATAGCTAGCAGGCTTAATGTGATTTTTAATTTTCAAAAAAAAAATTACGGAAATGTTTTTTTTTTAAATTCTTAGAAAGTTACATGTATATGAACCATTTTTAATAGTTATTCATTTTTATTGTACGTGTTTTTAGTTAATAGGAGCATTTTTCAGTTTTGTTCCAGCAGGTCTTTTCTGATTTGTTTTAATATTTAAAAAATCCCTCAATGTTTTTTTCTTCTTTCTTTTTTTTCCTAATTCTTAGAAATTTTTAGCGCAGCTGGGATTGGGAGCATGGAGGGGGGATTAAACATGATCGGAACAGCTCTAGGCGGCTGATGTCCCACATCTGTCCCCTCTGCTCCGTATCGCCTTAAAAATGGACACAGGCACACAAACACTTAGGCAGAGTTTTAGCGAAGCCTTTGGCTTTTAATCATTGGCATTAAGGGCTTAAAAAATCCACCCACCCCTCTTAAGGGGCAAGAGAAGGTGGAGGGAGGGCAGCATGTAATGAAGCTGAAAAGGCTCCCATGATGTCTGAGATCCTGCATGAAAAAAAATAAGATTTTCTGCATTTCGCTGCTGTTCACTTTGGATTTTTTGAGGGGGTTTTTTGGTTCACCTGTCGAAGACCAAAAGAAAAACGGCGGATCATTATCTCTGTTTGCTGTGGTTCTGGACTCAGATATGTGCGTTTGTGTGTGGGTGTGTGTGGGTGTGGGTGGGTGTGTGTGCGATGCTGCAGAGAGTCACCGAGTCTCATTTGTAATCTTTGTGTTTGAGCTGCAGATCAGTGATTTCTGAAACTGAGCTTCAGATCAACGATCCAAACTCATCCAAATGTCAAGAGTGTCTCAGTGCTGGTGTGAAATTTCTCTCATCTGGATTAAGATCTGAACTTTAATCTGAGCTCTGCTTCACGTTTGGTGTGCTGATCTGCTAGACCAGGGCCGTCAAACTCATTCTGCTTTTGGGACAAATCAAGATCATGAAGGGCCGTTCTTAAAGGGCCGGTTCTGCCAGAATGCATTGATAAAACCTGTGTTATTGCGCAATAGGGGTGTAGCGATACTATATGATATTCTGATATTTGGTAAACGATACAATTCGATACGATTCAATAAACTTTTGTGATTTTTCTGAAAGATTTTAGAAGGACAGAGTGATTTTAGTGGCATTTTGTGTTCCATAGACTTGGATTTAATTAACTGAAAATTGATTAAAAGCACCAACTACACAATACCGGACTCTGATTGGACTGATTGGCTCAAAAAGGTGCAGGGATTTGTTTTTTTTGTGTGAATTTCCACGATAATTCACGAGAAACTGGAGGAACTAGTTAATGCAATTTGGCAGTAAATGGATAAAAACAGCTTTGAATTGATTTATAAAATAATATTTAAGCACACTGTTATCTTGACGGTTCTACTTATGAGTCTAGAGGGCCGTATTAAAAGCTACGGTGGACAGGATTTGGCCCCCGGGCCTTGAATCTGACACATCTTTTAGTATGAGAAAGAATAGCACTTTTCGTAGAATTTTACTCATCTTTCTCCCAGTTTTCTCTCTTTAATCTCAAAATATGTCATGTTTACTCCAGGAAGAATTAAAACATTGTAGAAAAACAAAGTCGTGAAACTGTATTACACGGTGAAAATGTTCCCCTTTGTTGCACTTTCAGATCTTTAATTAGTTATTCGGAAATGAGAACAAATGTGCAAAATTCTAATTTCAAGCATGGTTGTTGTTGTTTTTTAGAGAAGTTAACTTGTGACCAGAACATTTGTGGTAGAAAATCAGGGTACAAAATCTGACTTGAACTAATGTTTTTGACTCCTAGTCTGGATATTGTTTGCAGAAGTAACATTCCTTTTCAGAAGTCTTTCCCCAAAGTCTTGGCTTTATAATGGTTTCTAATTTTAAAGATTATATACTGCATAAACACCATTCAATTGCACATTTAGAATATGAGCTGTAGCCGACAAAGGCTGCTCATATATTTAGATTCATTAGCATCAGCTGGAAAGCAACAGTAGAATAATTGCAGAAGTTGTAGATCGGCATTATTCTTTAGATTCTCACTCTACAGTAACCTTGAATGACAATATCACATGATCACAGTATTTACACAAAAGGATCAAACATATAAGACTGTGTAATTGCTTTTATCTGAAAGTGAAAAGCAGCAGTTATTCCTACTGCAAATAACATGTTGATTATTATAGACATAAAAAAGTATCACTAATATTTGTTTCTTTTGATTTTTCGAAACAGAATAAAGCCAAAACGTTGAAAAGCTTACAACTACATTTCATTTTCAAATGTTTATTCTGCAAAATATTATACTGTTTTCACATTTAGTGCCCTATAGAATAAGTAGAGTTGAACAATCTGATATTATCTGGTCGATTAGATTATCTGATCTGTTTAGTTCGCTTTAATCAAACTCTAGATCGTCTGGAGAAAGCCTGGTTCGTTTGTGGAAGTGTGAATGCGCAATCGAACTCTTAATTTGGACCAAAAAAGCTAATTCTGGTCCGCATAAAAACCTTGATCGGTTGAAGTGAACTCTAGCACGATTTGAATGCATATGTGAACACCACATTCCCCAGAGGCCGCTCAAAAAGCAGGAAGTGGACAATAGTGCATTCTGGGTAAATAAAACCAAAACAAAGAGTTTAGCGCTACCGGGAGAAATGTCTTGTGATCTTTTGCCAAAAACAAAAGAGAAATCCTACAACCATATACTTACATTTTGTGAAGAATGGAGTTTCTCTCAGTGTCGTCTTCACTGATTCTTGGTGCAGCGCCACCACAGGCGAGGAGGGGAACAGGTTTCTCAAAGTCTGAAAGTGAACCGCACCATCTGAAAGTGTAACAGATGTTGTTGCAATTTTGGTCCCAAATTGAACTGAGTCTACCGGACGATATGGCCTGAAAACACATTTAGTGTCCTGACAGTGTGCTTTTCTCAACCTGAATTGTCTTGAAAACTTATTTCAGTATGCTGACTGGCAGTGCTCAGCTGTAGGTGGGAGGAGGCCAACTCTGCAAAACCTTCTATTCTTTAGAATCAGAAATACCTTTGGTTAATCAGACTCTTTTCCATTTTCTCATTCTATGGTCTTTAATCTGCAGGAATGGAAGGACAGGAAATGTTTTCTGTGTGGAAACAGTGACTTTTTAAACCTGGATGCACCTTGTCACCCCTACCTTGTCATGGACAGTTAGTATTTGTGTAGACCTGGTATAATTGCTGTAATGCTGTTCATAATGTGGATCTATTACTTTCAATCACAGTGTATGATTGAATGTCTGCAGCCATAAAGACTCCTGCGGACCAGTTTCTAATATTAGCAACTGGCTGCTTGAACTCTACAGGCAGCTCTGTTGGAACTTTTATTTATTTTTTTGTACCAATTATATTTTACATTCATGTTCTCCCATTTTAAAAGTAAGTTGGTCAGTCAGAGAGTTATATGTCTAATCACTGTTGAATGTTGTCGACATGCAGCTTTTGTTTAGTGCATCTTTTTTTCCTCTGCCATCTCTGAAGTCAGTTGAGAAAGCAAAATGTTCCGGGCGTGCCGTGGTGGCGTAGTGGTTAGTGCGACCCGTATTTGGAGGCCTTCAGTCCTCGACGCGGCCGTCACGGGTTCGACTCCCGGACCCGACGACATTTGCCGCATGTCTTCCCCCCTCTCCTTCCCCGTTTCCTGTCAGCCTACTATCATATAAGGGACACTAGAGCCCACAAAAGACCCCCTGGAGGGGTAAAAAAAAAAAAGAAAAAAGTAAAGAAAGCAAAATGTTCCCAAACAGCAGAGTCTGGGTTCTCCATTCTCTTTTATTGTTGTCCCTTCATGATCTGTTTTTAAAAGTTGTGTAGCTGAATGTAGACCTCCACTCTTTAGTTCTTTTCATAAATATTTTGCTTGTGAACAGGTTTACTTAAGTAACTGACTTAAAATGGTGCTTATTTGTGGTCAAATTAATGCGTATATGGCTAACATGAACAGATTGCTTGGAGTCATTAACAGGATAATATTCCACCAATGTCACTGGCTAATAACCAAGATCTAATCTCAAGTCTGTAGCTCAAATTCAGGCTTCTTTTCACTCTTCATTTCATAAGATTAAAACTTACTGAGACTCGAGTCTCAGACCAGGAGTCCAAGCCAAGACTTTAGTCTTTAAGACACCAGTCTAATGGTGGATTCACACCAGCCCTGTTTAGTCCGCTTTAATCAAACTCTAGTTCAGTTTGTCTGCGGAGGTGTGAATGTGTTATAGAATTCTGATCAATAAAGTGAACTCTGATCCACCTAAAAACCTCGGTGTCTGTTCAGTTTAAGTGAATTCTGGAATGCATATGTGAACGCCAAGCGGATCAGACACCACTCCAAAAGCAGGAAGCAGACTATAACACAAGGTATTCTGGGTAAAAACAACTAAAACAAACTGAAGAGTCTAACAGTAAGAGGAGAAATGGCTCATAGTCTTTTACCAAAGACAAAAGTGAAATCCTAAATCCGCTAAAATCTGATGTCACTCCATTTTGTTTACATTTTGGAGGTTTTTGTGTTGTTTCCTTCTGTAGTTCTTGGTGTAGCGCCTCCACAGGCGAGGAGGGGAACAGATTTTTAAATTAGTTTGGACTATTTGACAGTGCAGTGTGAAATTGAACTTCACCAGCTGAAAATTAAACAAATGTTTCAATTTTGCTCCCAAGTTGAACCAACGTAACTGGACTATCAGGTGTGAAAACAGCCTAAGAGTCTAAAAGTCTTGTTAGTGTGAAGGAGAAACCTAACAGATTTACTTTCCCAATTGGAACATTAAACTTTCTCCGTTGCTAAATATTTATATAAAGAAAAACATTATTGGAAATCACTTTGTGTTTATTTTGGACATAGAGACGGACAGAAAGGGGTAAAGATAGAGTTAAAAGGGAAGGAGATCAGAACAGACGGGAGAAAGAAGGCAGGTCAAGTCTGAAGTTTTAGTTTTTACAATTTAAATGCGACTCAGTCACCATGTCTTGGTTCTGTTGCAGTTTCAAGGCAAACTGTGAGGATGAGTCCAACCTGTTGGCTAGAGAGGCAGATTGATCTGACATGTTGAGACCATTTTGTTCTTCTTTTAGTTCTGGGTTTCACTGAAGCCGTTTTTGTATAATGGGTCATTTTTCCCGGTGCTGATAATGCCTCGCTGATAGAGAGCCCGATTCTGTAGTTATGAATTCTGCAGCACACATCGCTGACTTCAGCTGAACTAATGAGATTAGATGTCACCCGTGTTTGCTTTCCATCTCAGTCCGGATGTTTCCTATTTGGTAGAATGTCTCATTTGTGTTGTAGATATTTTTTTTGTGGTTAAACACTGGGGCCATTATACTTGTGCTATCTTGAAATAAACTGCAGTTTCGATCATCAGAACCCAACCTCCGTTTGCCAAGAACTTGATAATAATTACAAGTGGAAGAATGGACTCGGTGACTCTGTGTAAGGAGATAATGAAGCAGACAAAGATTTCAGTTTCACAGCCCTTTGATGCTAGCAAGGGCATTTAGCGTGTAATAGTTGCCTCTTTTTCTTTGCGCGGAAACAAGCACTTCACACTCAAACATCCCACATATTAGGGCGCCGAACTGAGAATTGCTACCTGCAGACCCTGAAGTGATCATTTCATTATTTAATTTCAATTCCAACCAAGAGTTCAGTCTTAGGTTGAAAAAACATGCTAACATTGTTGGGTTTTTTTGTTTTCTAAAGGGGATCTATTGTTCAAAATTAAAATTTTACGTGTTTTTCTACTTCAATTTGCTTAAAAAAAAACAAGCTCTTAAAAAAACAAAAACAAACAAAACAAAACACACCCAGCCGATTTTTGTCAATAAGTTCTTGGTGCCTGAAAAATTAATCCTTACAAAAACTTTTGGAATGTAAATTCAACTGCGCTTTAGAGACATTTTCAGTAACAACAAATACAGCTTTGGCTGTTTGGGAATTATTAGTTAAAACACGGACAGTATTCCTGGTGTATCTTTTAACGGACAGTAATATTTATGAGATGAATTTGATTACTTGGCTAGTTTTTCCTTGAAGCACTCGACGCTTGGAGATGAGCTGCTTTCAGATACAACGACTGAAAACATTATTTTGTGAGCAAAGGTTTGATAAAGCTGCGGAAATACAATTAAGAGCAAATTGGATGAAATTCTGAGAATGGTTTTAAGAGGTGTATGCATAATCAAACCTTTTTTATTCCTGGTTTATTCTAGGAAAGTTTTAACTTAAGATGCGCTTAACCTTCCTACAATAGCTGGTCATATAACGGCATTCAGGGCATTATGGAAGAAAAGTGCCAACACTTCTGAAAAAGACAAAAGCGTATGGAATATCAGACGAACATGTGTGTAAGTGGAAAAAGGAGCAATATGATAACCGTGTCCTTGGTGTCTTTACCTGAACCCCTCTGTTGAATGGATGAAATTCCCTTTTAGCAACATTATGATGAGAAACTCTCTTTTTATTAACAAAACAGTAAAAACTTGTCTAACAGATCTGCCTTCTTCCTGAACTGTGCTGCTCCGTGTAAACAATAATCTACTCAATACTAATCATCAATAATTACAGGAAATTACACAAGCCATAATTATTTTGTGTCAAAAAACAGAAAGTGTTGCTTGAGGCTCTTCAGGAGAGTTCAGCGTGCTTCACTGAACTCTCCTTCATCCTGACGTTTGATCAGTATATGGGAATAAAGTTTAGCTTTTCCTGCTGGAAGTTTCTTCAGTATTTATTTTCATCCAGAGTTGGGTGGAAACTAGTTACATTTACTCAATTACTTTTACTTGAGTAACATTTTTGAAAAAAAACAAAAAACTTTTAGGATTTTTTTCTTTTTAATGCTGCACTTCTTATTAGGCTTGCACCGATTAATTGGCGCCGATTTCCTTAATTTTGGGAGATTTGTAATCGGCTGATACTTGCATGTGAAGCCGATCTTATTTCCCTCTGCAAAAGTATAAAAATCATCCTCTGTCCTCTTCTGGTCTGCTTTTAGAGAGGGTTGACTGACAGACCGACCCATCTGGTCATTTCTGCACGTTTCTCAACGACTTTCTTACCATATTTAGACATTTCAGACAAAAACATTGGTATCGCCCAAAATCGGAATCGGCAGGTCAAGTTTTTGAAAGATCGGCCAGAAAACTTCAATCAGTGCAACCCTGCTTTTTACTTTTACTCGAGTACAAATATGTTGAAGTGGTGCTACTTGAGTACAGTTTCTGCCCGCCTACGGTTGCCTCCAAATGAAAGTTGTTATTTAGGAGCAGCAGGTTACTATCAGTGGGCTACTGGAGGCTGAGAGCTTTATTAACAATTAAATTTATGCCATTTGAAGTTTGTATATCAGGTGTTGTCCAAGTGTGCCATTTGGAGACACCAAATGGAGACTCCGAATGGCACACTTGGACAACACCTCAAAAATAAACATGTCCAAAATGACATTTCTTTTTTGTGCTATTTTGATCAGTATTGAAATTCACGAGCAGAATACTTTATTCTACAGATTTATTGTATTTTCCAGTCCATACATTCAACACTCAATGTGCATTTACGAGAAATAAAAATGAAAAATTTGGGTGAAGCAAAATTTTAAAAAAAGTTTGTGTTACAAACGTAATAGCTACAAGCTACTTACAGTTAAAGAAGTTTTGACTGCAAAAATAGAAAATTTAGCTTGTCATCTTCATAAAAAGACCAAGCTTTTGCATGTACTCCAAATTGTTCAAGAACAGCAGTTGATTTAATTTGAGTATACCTTTTCAGCCGTTTTTGGTGTTTTAGGGGGTGATGGTTAACGAGTTAATATTGATGAAAAAGTACTAGTTTTATTGGCAGATTATTTCACTTATAACAAGATATTTTTCCCATGTTTTAGTGAAATAATCCGCCAGTGGACCAAGTACTTCTTTATCAATCTAACCTACAAACTCTACTTTATTCAACTCTTGGAGCTTTGAAAAAATTAATAAAAAGTTAACACAACTTAATACTGTAAGTTTATCTTTCACAAACTCACACATTTGGGTTCAAAATCTAAAACTCGCTAAATGTATTTGACAGTAGAAGACAGAAGACACAACTAAATGTGCCTCAAATGTTTTACAGTGTGCCCTCTGTCTCGCTAAACTCGGCTGTTTTCCACTGTAACCCTGAAGGTAATTGAGTGAAAATAACAGAATACACACACTGCCACTCCTATTTCTTAATCCTTAACCACTCAACGTCGGCCCCCCACCCTCAACTTAAGCATCGTTTGCACAACCACTAACTCCCCGATCTCCCTTTAATTGTTTTTCAATTAGCTTCTTGTTGTCGTTCGCCAGCATGTCCTCTTCTTCGTGCGTCCTTACCGATCTGAAAGGCTGAAGACGCAGGATCACGCTGACAAAAAGTGAGGGACTGAGGTTAGAAATCAGCATGAGGAAAAGAAAAACCACATAAGTAGTTCAAAGCAGCAGAATAACTTACTGTAGGTGACAGGGAGAACAAAATACTTGCAGTTGTCATCACCACAAGCGGGAGCACGGAGGATGAAAGGAAACACATTGCCATCCTCCTTCCTGCTCTCCAGCACATAATGAAATAATTAGATAGTTGGATGGCTAATTGGAATGTTTCCTTTTTTTCCCCTTCCTCCCACAGAGACGTCCGCTTAGCTTTAGAAATGTGGCGAGGAGAACAATTCAGAGCAGCCTCACTAAAAACACACCCAAACCACCGGCAAGCAAATCTGCTCTGTGCCGTTGGTTGGCTTTTCATATTCGGTCATGCATATAGACACTGTGTTCATTTGTATGTATGGCAGGAGAGGAGGAAGAAATTTACTGTATGCTTCCAGTCAAAGGGTAGATTTGTAAGCGAATCAAAGAGCTTTCTTCTCTTTTCATTTTCAGAGCCATGACCATGTTCACATGAGGACATTTGTGAAAGAAAAGCTCCAACCTTCCAGTTTGTGTGTAATTTTGCCTCACCTTCCTGTGAGTTTCACGTTTTCCCCCCGATTCTGCAGCACAGAATAAATCTGCCATTTTGGGTTATGTTTCATTTAAATTTGTGTGCTGCTTTTATGCCATACCTATTGGTCAATCATGCACATATTTACTTTAGTTCATTTTCTCTTTTTGTCTTCTTGACTCACACCCACACATGAATATATACACACACTGAATAATGTGCCAGAGGTGGTCGTGTCTCTTATTAAACAAGCTTTTGTATCTGTATTTGTTATTGACTGAAAGATATTATTCCACTGTTCCACTGAAGTTTGTTTTCCTGCAGATGGAAGAAAAGGCTTTAGCTGATCTTCCCCCAGCAGAGATGTTTGTGAATCACTGTTGCCCCTCTTTCTTCTTCCTCCTCTTTGAATTTTCTCTGTCCAGAAAGCTGAAGCAACATGACAAATGCACATGATTGTCTCTTTTGTGGATCTTCAGTTATGGTTTTTGGACGAGATCGGATGGATCAACCAGTCAGATTATTTTCTAAAATTGTTAACCTGCCAAAAATGATTTTACATGATTTGTCTGAAAACGCTTTAATATAGGAGTATATAGAAATGGCACAGAACCTTTATTCGCTAGGATTTTCTGGAATGTTCAATAGTTATTTATAGTATTATGCAAAATTCCCATTTTTCCACCTTTTTGTTCATCCATTTGGGTTTTTATTGTTTGAAACCAGTCCAAGCACTTTAAAAAAAAAAAAAACTTAGCTTTTTTGGGAAATAAGTTAATGTTTTTCGGTGACTTGAAAATGAGCCGTACATCACAGATGCACTGCCTGTTACCTAGCAATGTCATTGAAGCCCAGCCGGTTACGTAGCAACCCAAGCAGAACTCCAGCTCGTTTGGTATGCTGGTTTTCCCGCTGTATGCTCTTTACAATGGCTGCTGGAAAAGACGAGTGTTTTGCTATTGACTTACCTTCCAGAAATGACTTGCTGCATTGTTGTTGGTTGTGCAGCAGGCTCTACTTCTGCTTTTTAAACATGTACAGTTGTACAATTACGGATTTTTTTGCAGCAATTTTCATGTGCAAGTGTAAGCGATGAGTTGGGGGGGCATGTTGAGCAGCAGATTGTTTGGATTTGAAGTGGCAAGATGCCCTAAAACAGCTCATTCTGAAATTAGCTCAAAATAAGCAGAACTGAGCAGAATTAAATCTAATTTTTTAAGAATGATTTTTCCCAAAGAAATGAACATTTTCAAACAGTTAAACTTCAAATTGTTAACATTCAAGTCCTTCTCCCACAGCATTACACCTCTTCCACTTCCAGGTATGCTGTGTTTAGTGCTTACTATTGAACGTTCACTGATGGGGAAACATCAGATTTTTTTTTTTAGTTAACAAAAAGTGAATCTAAAAAACAATTAATTTCATTTACTGGCCAGTTTCTCTCTGCATCTTTAGAAGTAATAAATATACATTACGTACTCATAAGGCCTCTAAAACATCCCTTCTTCTTCCCAGGAAAACCAAAGCATTTCCACAGGCGAGGACAAAAATAAAGGAAAACATGCAAAATGTTGCTTGATGTGAGCAATGACTGAGCATGTAGTGTTTGGGGATTAGAGTCGTCACCAAGTGAACAACCTAAAAGTCAGCTTAGCCTAACCAGCACTAATCCTACATTAACATTTTTATCTCCATGAGGATTTTCTTTCACTTTACAAAATTTCATCCAAAAGACTACATGCATGATAAATAAAGATACAAACTGCATAAACTAAAGCTGCACTGATGCAAGGTCAAGCAGAGTTTTAGATCGTTGCTGCACTCAGTGCGGCATTAACCAGGCGAGCAGCGCTTCAGATAATCAGGTGGAAACATAAAATGGCAGTGAATGTTTTTTGTTAAATGTAAACTAAATAAATTAACACATCTTATTTTTAGGTTTCAGCTGCTTCCTAATTTGTAGAAAATTGTCTTTATTTGATCTAACATGAGGCAGTACTTATGGATATTTGTATTCTTGAGGGTATTATGCTTTTGCAGAGAGTTTTTTTACTTCTTTAAATCAAGATCCTTCAGCTGGTGGCAGCTGTTGTGTTTTGAAAGTTTGCACAGAATCAGATAACTTCTATTAATATATCTGCGTTTGCAAGTCAGGCAGGAACAATGATTTTGAAGTCCTTTAACTTCTTCACATTAAAGTCAGAAAAGCAAATATGCCATCTGTCTAGTTTTATTGAAGAGAGGGAAATTTCAAGATAAAATGCTGTTCAAATTCACTGGTAGTTTTTTTTTTTTTCTAAAATCCCAATAAAAACTCACTGGAAAAAAAGGGAAGAGAAGTTGGACATTTGTTTTAAACAGTGGTTCAGTTTAAAAAACAACATTTTATAAAGAAAACTTTTAGTTTTTGATGCTAAACGTGGAATATCTAGGTTTATAGTCATTTTTTAAGGGATACTCAGTGGAATCAGCAAAGGAATGTTGAATATTAATCAAGGACAATCAATAATTTGTGAAATGCAAATTAGAAATTCACTGCCTGCTTTCCAAATATTGGTTCTTGGGAATCTTTGACTTGCTAAAACTAATTTCAGCTGATTTTAATTTCTCTTAAACAAACATAAATGAACTGTGAGAGTTTTATAGAATTAAAAACAAAGCATGCAATTTGTTGCTCTAATTTTGGTTTTACATCAGCAATAAGCCTGATTAGTGCAGCCAGCATTAATAACCGTTAATATCAGATGTTAACCTTGAGAGTAGCAAAAAGCTGCTAATAATTCAAATGCAAATAAAAACAAAAACATCCACACTTTCTGATCTTTCTTGTTGCAATACACAGTGATAGTTATTAGCTGTTTAATAATTATTTTTGTTACTTTAACATGTTAAGATGATGATGCTTTGATTAGTAAACCAGGGAATCATTGATCTGCGATCACTGAGTAACTTTGATTATGTTGAACTTATTTAACACCTGGCTGCACGCTGACAGAGCTACCAACAACATTCAAATTAAAATAAAAAAATAATTTCATCCCAAAGGGAAATTAAATACACTTTACTAGCTGTTTGTTGTCAGTTTCCTAATATAAGTGCAGGAAATCTCCTCTTGGACTTAAAAGTTTAGTATAATATTTTGTGGTACTGTTGTGAGAACAATAAAAGAGACGATAGAAACTATTTGCTTCTTTTTATAAGTAGCTGTATGGCTGTGACTGCAGCTATCAAAGCCCCACAAACATAAATACTGTCCTGGAAAACATTTCCATATGTGTTTTTTATGACACCAGTCACATAAGAGAAGTGTGATTTTTATCACTAAAATGCACACAGTCAGCTCAGCGCATTTAATCATATTTTCAAATTATTTTTTCATCTTAATTTAACAGAAACGATGGAGAAAAATAATATGGACACTTTTAGGGGTTTTACACATCAACTTGATAAATCAAAATATTATCATGAGAATAAATGATATGATAAATTTCCACCTCTATGTCCACATGACTGATTTTGGATCATTGTTTACAGCCGTAGTTTTTTTTTTGTTTTTTTTTCATCCATCCAGCCTTTGTTCATCCATCCAACAAAGGCTGGATGAAGCTTTTGTTGGTCAGTGACGATAGTTTTTGCTGGGATGAACAACCAGTGCATGAAGCTGAACCAATCGGTGAAATGATGAAGATCTAGAAGTTTCTGTTGGAATCATGTGCATATTTGCAGGATATTTCTGGGCTTCCTTTGGATTGTGTGTCAAAATGGCAGCCCTAATTCTGTTGACCATGCCGAGTGATGTTCTCAGACATTAAAAAGGATGGATCATGCCTTTCTTATCAACGCATTAGGCATACCGTGTTAGGCCCCAAATGACGGCAATGATGGAACATTTGTGGAAAAAGATAAATTTTGAATTTCTGTTTTAGCGTTTCTGCTTGATGACTCGTCATGGGACCGTCGCCGTGTCATTCCTAATCCATGTCACCTCATTGTGTCTCACATTGTCTCTGGAGGGGATTACGTGTTTTGCTGTGTGTGGAGGTTATAATCGAGGTCAAAGGGGAGAGATTTAGAGAGAATAGAGCCGGACGGATAGACGAATGTTTTCACTCTGGCCTCTTTGGTAATTGCTGCAGCTAATTGAACCTCACTGCTGCAGAAAGGAAAAAACAACTCCACTGACTTCAGACTCTTATACTATTTATTTATTTTATTTATTAAACACTTTAGCCGTCCATCTCTAAATGTACTAATGCAAAGGTGTCAAACTCAAGGACCAAGTCCAGCCCACCATAGCTTTTTATGCGGCCCTCTAGTCTCATAAATAGAACCGTTAAGATAACAGTGTGATTAAATATTATTATATCAATCAATTCAAAGCTGTTTTTATCTATTTACTACCAAATTGCATCAACTATTCCCTCCAGTTTAGGGAATAAACTGAGACACAGAAAACCTCAGCTGTCTGACATCCAAAAAATGACAAAAATGTCAAATCTCAAGCTTGTATACTCACACTGCAAAAACACAAAATCCTACCAAGTATTTTTAGCCTCTATTCTAGAGCAAATATCTTAGCACACTTGAAATAAGGCAAAATTCACTTACCAAAAACTTTTCAGCAAGAAATATGAGCTTGTTTTAAATTGATGAAAAAGTACTGATTCCATTGGAAGATTATTTCACTTATAATAAGATATTTTCCACATGTTTTTAGTGAAATAATCTGCCAATGGAACTGGTACTTGTTAGTACTTTTAAAAAATTATATTAAGGAATTGTTGACTTAAAACATGCTCCTATATCTTAGTAAAAAGTTATTTGTAAGTTATTTTTCTCTTATTTCGAGTTTACTAAGATATTTGCACTGTAAACTACACCAAAAATACTTGGTAAGATTTTGTGGTTTTGCAGTGTAGAAGAACAAATGTTAGATAATTCTCTCATTCATGTTGGATTATTCGACTCTTAGTGGGAACAAGCCTGACTCCAGGATATGAAGGATCAATGTTGTTGTTTTAAACACTTTAAAGATTTCTTCTTTTTGACTCTCTTTTCTCATATTCTTATTTAGACATTGTTTCAAATACTTTGGAGAGATTGTTTCAACATGTGTAGTTGGAAGTGTGTTTCCAGTTTCCAGTGTTGATAACCAGATCATCAGATGTGATTGTTCATTTTAACCTCAGTAGTTCTGTTTTCAGTTTTTATGTTGTTGTTTTTCATGAGATAACAGCACAGCAATTAAAATATCGATAATATATTGTTTTAGATCTATTTTCATAAACATAAAATTAGAAACTGTGGGTTTTTTGGCATAATTTTCCACAAAACCCATCATCCCAAACATTCTTTCTGCACATTTTTATTGTTTTTCTTCACTTTAAAGCCAAGCTTATGTAGCTGGACTCAGTGCAAAAATGCCTCTTTGGATAATAAAGGTTGTGGAAAACTTATCAATTATATTTTAAAGAGTTTGTTATTGGTGTTGAACAGTCGAGTCCTGGTTTGATTAGTCTATACATTCTGCTGTTTAATACTTATCTAATTCTAATTTAAATCAAACTTCACTTTTTATATTTTCATAAATAAAGGAAATGTTTAAAACTCGGTGTTTTTTTTAGATAATCTCTGTTTAAGTTTAGATTTAGAGTGATACAAACTGGACTGGAGAAGTTGTTAAAGCAGTCCAGATGAATTTTAAAAACTGAAATAGTGTTTCAGTTGACGTCATCTTTTTTTTCTTCTTTTTTAACGTTTTGCCATTTTCTCAAAGTGCTTCATATTTTGTTCGCCACTCAATAGTCTGTAACATACTTAGAGCTGGGCGCCAAGCTTCAGCCACTTATCTTTATTTCTGGGATTCATAATAATCGCTCGCTGTGGAAGCTCCTTCTGGCGTCTGCTTCGCTCCTGACAGCACCTTGGCGGCCCTATGTGACCCGTCTTCATTTTGATTGTTTTAATATCAATCCATCTCATCCAATGAGGTTTTGTTATAATCTTAACAATCAGGTAATGATCTGATTATCACTAGGCTGATATAAAGCATTTATTTTTTATTCATGTGGAAATATTTACTCGTAATGTTTCTGTTTGACTTTTCTTTGCTTTACGCATCTTTTCCCAAATGTTCCTGCTTCTTTCTTTCTTTCTTGCTTTCTTTTTGTAAGAAACTGGAGTGTTGTTTCTTGACATGCCTGCAACTGTTTGTATTTAAAAAGCCTCTTCTGAATTAGATTTTCCTTGTTAGGCTCTAAATCAGTTTAATCTAATTAGTCTTTATCAGTATTATTTCTTTCGGCCATCAAATGTTTCAGAGCAGAGCAGCACCTGAAGCCAAGTTCTCACTGAAGCGCTGCATCTACACTGCAAAAGCACAAAATCTTATCAAGTATTTTTAGTTTAGTTTTTACTAAACTAGTTTTAGTTTCTACTGGAAATATGTTTGTACACATTTCCAGAGAATTTCTCTTGAAATAAGAGAAAATTAACTTACAAGTAACTTTCAGAAAGATATAGGAACTTGTTTTAAGTCAATAATTCCTTAATATTGATCAAAAAGTGCTTCCATTGGCAGATTATTTGACTAAAAACATGAAAATATTTTTGTATAAGAAAATGAAATAACCTGCCAATGAAACGAATACTTTTTCATGAATAATGACGAATTCATCATTCGTCATTAATGACGAATCACTGACTTAAAACAATGATTCGTAACGAGCATTAGATTGACAGTTAGTAGAAGCTGAAGCCATTTATGTTCACATGTTCTGACATTGTCCTTTCAGCTGCACGTGGATTAGCTCGCTGTCATGTGATTACACCCATGACTGTTTTCGTATTCTGTTTTTAATGTATTTTTCTGTGTGTGAATCCTTTCGTTTGTGCAGAGGTGACTCAGCTTTCCGTGTGTAGAAAGAATGTGTATGAAGGAATGAAAAAGTCCAAATTTTCCTGCGTTTTTGCACTGGAACGCTGATGTGTGTGTGGTCCCCTCTTCCCATCTCAAGTGTAAATGCATTTGGACCCAGGGCGTGTTCACTGACTGACCTACATTTCCTAAGCTTTTTGCCTCCGGCTTCGAGAGACTTTGTCATCATTTTGTTATCTCATCCGTCCAATCACATCTCCTGATCTCACTTGTCCAATTGCAGCGCTTTAGTAGTGAAGGACTCCTTTACTCCACTGGAACTAGTGCTGGGGAAAAAACAGCTCGTCACTTTTTAGAAATTGTCAGCCAAATAGCACTGGGCTACTTAGCTTCGACATTCAGAGCATAATGATACCCCAAAACTCCACTTGTAGCATCTGACATGAAAGAAGAAGAATAGTAAATCTGTGGATCTGGGAAGTAGGAAAAAATTGGAGGCCTTAGAAAAGTCTTTGAAGTTTCAGATTGCTTTTTATCAAAGCTAGCTTTGTTTTTAAAATGAATCTTGCATGAGCAGGTCTGGGGGAAATCTGCCATAAATACATGGATGGATTTGACCACATTATGCAGCATATGGAGGGAAGGAACAAACATTGGGCGTGTGTGTGTTTTCTTTTGATTCTGACTGAAATCAGTCCATAAGTCTGCATAAAAATCTTTTGATTTGTCATCTTTAAAGAAACATTATTTCCAGAAATGTCGAAAAAAGACAGAAAGCGGTGTCATGGTAACCTGTAAGTGGCGCCGTAATACTGGCATGAAAACTAACCAAAAACAGAAAAAAGATTCAATGCTTGTGGCTAAAGCACAATGTTTTCTGTCAGAGTTATTACTAGATTTTATCACTCTGGAACATGTTTATCAAAAATATAATCATTGGGCTTCTAAATTTGTTTCTATATCAACATTAAGCCAAAAATAAGTACTTTTTTTGCATATGTCATTCCTTTAAATGGAAATCAAGATGCTTTCTTGCTTTTATATTTTCCTTTATTCTTAAGCAAAGCAAAAAGATTTTCTTATGATGTTTAAGAACACTCTTATAGGTACGCCTGGCTAGTACAACGGAGTACTATCTTTTACCATTTGTCGCAAATATAGTGGCAAACATTGAACATGGGAACCATTGCTTTTAGTGTTTGTGTGGGTAATTGGGTCGTGTCGTGGCATGGTGGATTCCTACATATTGAGCCTATAGAGCTGGAACATATGGCTGAAAAATATACTGCTCAAAAAAATAAAGGGAACACTTCAAGTGTTAAACACCTGTTTAAGTGTTCCCTTTATTTTTTTTGAGCAGTGTATATCACGATAAGTGTTTCATATGGGTCAATATCAATAATTATTAATTAGTTTTTGTTTTAGATATCTGAAATACTGCTAATGGTTACGTGGCCTTTCCTGTTTTATCCACAGTTTTCAGACTGTGGTTTGTTTTGTTTTATCATTTTTAAGCAGTTATGAGGGACAGTGGTGAAAGATGAAACTGCACCTGTGGAGGTTACTCAGCAGGTTGTTGCTTGGTAACCAAAGAGTGAGTGAGTTGCTAGGTAACCAAAGAGTGAGTAAGTGAGTTGCTGTCACACGATTTGCTCCGGTAGCACGATCTCGACAAAGTGTAACATGTTTATTTATATGAATTAAAATACTAGCTGTTATAAGAGAACCTATTTTTCTAGACAATGTTTTAATTCTATTAATGAATGATAATTGTCCTAATTTAGCTCAAAGATTATAAATAGAAAATTGTGCATTGGACTCACAGGACTGTTAGCTAGTAGCTACCGTCAATGCACCCTGTGGTGGATTCATCATGGACAAAAAAAATAAAAATTACTTTTACAATAATCACATCTTCTATAAGATTAACTAAAGATGTTATCAAACTGTAGAAGACTATATCTCGTGTGTTCATGGGGAACAATTTATTACTCTCTTTCCTTATGTTTGATTACTGTGCAGATTTTTTTTCCCCAGTTTGGAAAATGTTGTTAAACCGTTTTTAATCTTTATTTCTTGTGATTCTCTTTAAATTGTATACTACTTTAGCGATTACAATGACATGTAAAGAGAATAAAGAAATAAAAATACCTTAATGCCACCAACTTTGCTGTACTGGAAGCCTTTTCTCTGCCTACATCTCCCAGAATGCTTTGCTTTCTGGATTTCAGGTCAGTGTAATTACTGAAAATTCTATCGGACATATTTTCTATTGATATTGATACCATGTATATCACAGTATATATGTTGTTGTGATTTATAGTCCAGCTCTATGCCTGGCCTTCTGGTTTGAGGTGCTTGGTGGGTACCTTCTTCCCACTGCTCGGTGGTTCTGCTGCGGGGGGCTGATGTGGACACCCTGCACCTCTCATTGTGCTTCTCTGTCTTAATGACTGGGGGTCCCTGGTGTTTGTCTCCCTGTTGCCCCCAGAAGCTAATGCTAGCAGCCCCTTGATACTCTGGGAGTTGATTGCGGCTAGGTCTGTAGCACCTTTACAATTCCAGGTGTCAAAATAACACCAAGTCCACACAGACAGGGACGCGCAGACACACACACACGCATACCCCCCCACACACACCCACACACACACACGTATACATTCAATATAAATAATCTAAAAGGTTGAAGGTCATACAAACACAACTTCATATTTTATTAATGCTTCCTTTCTGTTTTGATGCCAGATGCAACTGTGATTTAATAAAACCAATCAAGCAATCAGGATAACATCTCCAGGGCGGCTTTGCAGAGACCATGCATGCAACCAGCTGGTTCATATGAAATGCCATGACAGGACGTGAAAATACTAAAAAATATAAACTACATTATGTATTTCACTGGGACTTCCCTTTAATAAAATCTAAACTACTCAATGTTTTATGAGGGGTGTAAATTTAAGCAGTTTGTGGCATCATACCTATCTGATTGACAGCTTATGGTAACATATGGGGGAGGAGCAGATCTATAGTGTTTGCTCCATATGAACAAAGAGACGGCACTTTCTATAGAATCGCAGTTTAAATACAAGTAGATGTTTGGTAATTTTCCCTTAACGTTAGCTTATGTCCAGCTGATCATAATTGATCTGATAAGATTTAACAGTTTTTTAAATCAAACTAAAACAGATTACCTTTACAGTGGATTTCCCTTTAACCAGTTGAAACCAATAGAAAAGCAGTCGTTGAGTTTGTGTCAACCTCCCTTTTGCTCGCCATTAGCGCTGCTACTTCAGCAGCTGAGCTTTAAGTGTGTTTGTTGTCATGAACTGTAACAATTTTATAAGTGAAAAATAAATTTTTTATGCAGGCATTGGTTTCTTGGTGGAACGGCCTCAGGCGTTCACCTTTCGCACTCAGAAGCAGCTGCACTTGAACTATGTGTAACTTATCTGTGTGTGTGTGTGTGCCCCGTTAACCTTTCTGTTCCCTGCTTAAAATGCACACACGTTTACGCACACATGTACACAGCCTTTGTCTCCGCTCCTCTTCTGTCTGCCTCCATTTCCATTTAAAGGAGGGAGGATATGGTGGGGGTGGAGAGGAAAGCGGGGGGAGGGCTCAGGTTGAAAATTACAATATGTATTTATATTTCTCTGTATGCTGTTGCCAAGCAACAGTAGACTGAGGGTATTTACAGTTAATAAAAAGTGAGTGACATTAGCTTGGTGTATTAGAGGTACAGCGCTCATTTGCTTTAAGAGCTGGAAGAAAGATAACAACATGTGTGTTTGTGTGTTTCTTCTCGACTGTGTTTGGGTTTTTGTGCTTATTGTGTGTGTGTGTTCACAATAAATGTTCACAGTTTTGTGTGAAAAAAACTTGATTCTGTTTGATTTGTATGTACTTTTTATTTCAATCTGATTTTATTAGTTTAATATGTTTTGTTTGTATTTGATGATTTTGTTTAGATGTTTAGTATGTAGAGAAAAAATCACATCAAGTGCAGTGAAAAAGTGAAGAAGTGTCTGCCTCCTGACAGATTGGTTGTTTTTCCTTCTTGTACTTTTATATTTCAATCTACATTTTTATATCAGAAAACATAAGGAAACACAAAATGCAGATTCTTTAATTTATTAAAGGATAAAAGCAATTTAGTCCTGTGTAGAAAAAAAGTGATAATTCTTCTTTTTAAGTCCTGAATTAACTGTAATTAACTCCTTAGTTTAGTTTAATATGACTTGTCTGATTATTGACTCGCCTATGAAATGAAGAAATCAAAACAGAATCAGTTTTCAGTATGAAGTACAGTATGTTACTTGAACTTGAGGAATAGATGAAAAACAAATATGAAACAGTGATGAACCTGGTGAAAAGTGGTTTGCATCCCATTACATCTGCTGTAAAAGCTAAAACATTAATTTAAAAAAGGACACCATACCCCCATCTGTCAGACGTGACGGTTTCGTGCTGCTCTGGAAGATTTGCTGTACGTTACAGACGATGCATTCTGCTCTCTTTTAGTTCCTGGCTATAATGTCTGGCCAAAGTTTTGTTTTGAATTGGCCTAATTTAAGTCCAGACTACTTTTAATTGGGACTGTCTGATGTGGTTCCCCACGCTGTGATGTAAACGACTCATTTCCACTGATTGCAATATTCTGATCGCAGTAGGGGTGGACGATATTCCGCCCCAAAACATTATATCGTGATATATTTTTTAAATACCATGATAAGAATATGGCAGACGATATTCTGCATTTTCTGCTTTTTCCTTCTTTCTTTTTTTGTTTTGGTGGCGGGGGAGATTTTTTATTCTTTTACTTTATAAAGTCACCACATTAAAAAATATTCATATATAAAGTCACACAATATGTTTAATACAAAATAGATAAATAATTGGGTAACAAAAAACAGCCTGAAATAAGATACCAAATGGAAATAAAAATACTTAAGTACACAAATTAAACAAACTGTTGTGGTTTGATTAGCACTAATTTTACAAGACGTTAAAAAGTGTTTCCCCCTCACGTTTTTTTTAAAAACACAAACATTATGTGCAAATCTAAGAATCTTAATTAATAATCTTGAAAGAAAATCTTCCTGTTAAAAATGCGGAACAACAAAATATTTCACTTTAAAAACCTGCTAACAGTAAATGATGGATGACGTTTGACGGGTTGGTTTGCATCTCTTTTTCCTTCTAATAAATTAATCATATTCATTTTGTTACTGCATTTTGTATTTACTCAGGTATTTTTTTCACTTCACCTTATTTGTTGTTTTGATAAATAATCTACGAGCAGACATTGACGTCTCATCTCCTCTTTCTGTCACAGGCTTTGAAAGCATCTTAGAGGGCTTGTTTGGGCCGGGACTAGTCAAGGACATCACTTTTTTTCAAGGTAAACGCGCACTAAACACCAACAGGCAAAAACACAACATGCTTTTACAAATCATATATTCAATTTCAAGAACATAAAAGGTTTGATAGTTAAATCACATCAATGAAAACCTGTATCTTTAAACTCTTTTAGGAACATTAATTTATTTCATTATGAATATTTTACCATTGAGATATTTACATTTACTGGAAAAAGTTTTTTGTTTGTTTTGTTTCATTTTTAAAGGAAAATTGTAATCAGCCCATCATCAAAGTATTGCAAAATGCATGATCAGAAATAATCTCTAATTTTACCCACTAGGCTAGAAGTAGCACCCGTTTTCTGAAGTAAAGTTTCCACAGATAAAGCCTTGCTTTTTACTTTGCCCTTTTTTTGTGCTTTTTTGGGGATTTTGCATGCATATAAAGTCCATTAGTGATGGGGGAAGCTTCAGTATGTGTTATTTAGTCAGCCAAAACCTCCAAACCAAGCGTCTTCCTGCCCTGAGTGCTGGTGCAAATCAAATTCATATTTGATTTGCACCACTAAGCACCCAGCTTCCTCTCTCTGAATTTCTGTCTCTCCCAGAAACAAGGTCAACATGGCGGCCCACAGTCATGTGACCCCTCCCCCACCAACTTAAGGCATTTTTAGAATATTTTGGGCACGTCATTTTCACTCATGCATTACACTTCCACACATGCCCAAACTCTAGTAAAGCTGACACATTCTCAGTCACAGCTCAGACGTACATTTTTCACACCACCATGCGCACACACTAGCATAAAAGCTACATATGGAAACCAAACTAGGAGACGCTGACTTCAACAAAATGAATACATGCATACTGACTCTGTCTGGTATTCTTTTTTTAATGAACACAGAACTACATTCCCAGGTCCGTCCAGATCTGAGCTGTTTAATGACCTGCGGAGAAGCCCATCACCTCAAACAAAGCGCTCCACGTTCACAAAAAACAAGTAGCTGCAACGCCAAGCTGATTAGGTGCATTCACACCAGCTGACTATTGACCAGGACCGCACGAGTGTGAAGCCTCCTGTAAACACCGTCAATATTTTCTTTAGGGTGGCAAACTTGCGGCGCGCGAGCATGAATACAGGGACAATGGTGAGAGTGAGGGGTCAAGCTAGCAGTGGGGCTGTAGCTAATTGGTGCCTTCCCAGGGATATTGTAAGTGGCACAACTGCAGGGTTCTAGCTGAGCTCACCTGTGACCTTTTCATCACCGCCACTGACAGAGCTGAAAGACAGAACAAAGAGGAAGCGGCGGGTAAATTATCTGAATGTTTCACAGAGAGCCGAGAGAAACTGACTGGAAAAAACAGACATGTCTGCTGTATATTAGAACATGTTTTAAATTACACACGATTAAACTTAAACACACTGGCTGTGTGTTAGATTGCACTGTGCTTCACAGTTGTTGAAACTTTATGAATATTGTGATAATAAAGTCCCATCCAGGTGAAAAATAAAGATACACCGATCCAATATTGATATCTGTATCGGCCCCGATATTGAAAAAAATTCTAGACTTGGTGTCTGTGATCCATAAAGGGAGATCTATTTAGTCTAATTCTAAGCTTTGTTCTCTGAGCGACATTATACTTTATTTATTTTACATTATATTCAGTATCCCTAATTGCTCTTTTTCAATCAATTGAATGAAGGTTTGTTGCTATTTATTTGGTAGTCAACCTATTGTTTTAATCAGTTTCAGTTTTTTATTATTTATTTTATATTGGCTGTTTTATTCCTAACAAATTAAAAGTTGTTTTTACATGTTTGTTGGAGCTTGTGAAGCGATTGGTGTTTTTAAGTTTGCTGTACTGGCACAGTTATCAAATACATTTGTAATTCATTACAAATACTGTATGTCTGTGTTTTAAAAAGAAACATTTTAGGCCAATTCAGCAATGTTTTTCTAGATCAGATCGGTATCAGCCGATACTAAACCTTAGATGTCAGTATCGGAAGTGAGCAAGTGAATCTGCATCCTTATTGAGAAGTTTGCTATTGGCAGGAAAAAAACGGAAACGTCTCGCCCTCTGGTGGTTTAATGGTGCAGTGCAATAAACTCAGATCATTTTACTGAATACAAATTCATCATTTTAAATTTGATGGGCAATCATTTTGTAGTTTACCTACAAAGAAAGAGGAAGTTTTCTTTCCTTAGTATCAACTCCCACAACAAAAAGTATGGAAAAGCCAGACCTGCTTTGCATTGGAGAGAAAAAAAAACAAAAAAACATTAGATTTTTAAAAATTTTATACCAGTCAGACATTAGCAACAGCTGATATATCAATGAAGTTTCCCATTTGCAATTCAGAAAACCAGTGTGTTTTTCCTAATGGTTGTTCCCAGTGACCAGAAGGTCAATGAAGGAACATGTATATGAATTGTTATCTATTCCTGTGTTTTTCACTTATTTAATAAGATACAAACTATTAGGACTGCAGACAAATAGTTTACTGTTGCATCTCAAGGCAGCCATATTGGATTTTACATGTTGGTGAAGAACCTCTGACTTTCCAGGTTCAGGGTTTTTATAAAAAAATTTCTGACTTTGGGCTTGCCGTGGTGGCGTAGTGGTTAGCGCGACCCATATCTGGAGGCCTTGAGTCCTCGACGTGGCCGTCGCGGGTTCGACTCCCGGACCCGACGATATTTGCCGCATGTCTTCCCAGTTTCCTGTCAGCCTACTGTCATATAAGGGATACTCGAGCCCACAAAAAACACCCCCTGGAGGGGTAAAAAAATAAATAAATTTTCTGACTTTTGTGTAGAAGTCAGAAACATCATAGTATCCTACCTTTTTTAAAGGAAGTGAAGGTTTGTAATGTAGGAGCGGGTAGATTAGTATATCATCTCTTCCTGGTGTTCTTGAAGGTGAAAGAGGCTCTGTAGAAAGTAAAATAGGACAGTAGTGTAGCATTTTCAGCCTGCTGTTAATTTCTTCTTCAGCTCCTAATCATTTGAACCGTATTCCCTCATGATCGACGCATTCTTCAAAGACGGCAGGCGGTCATTGTTCTTTGCAGCATGAAAATCAATTAGCAGAATTTTTTACGTTTCCATGGGCTGTGTAATCCACCGCCGTCATGTGATGGAGCCAGAGTCACACTCATGTGATAGGTTCCACTTCACAACAAGTGTTTTATGCCATCCGGCAGCCTGGTGACACATTTTCATCATATCATCAGCTTGTTTTTTAGGCGCTGGAAAGGGTGACTGCTTAGAGAAATGAACTCTTGATCCAACACGTACTCGATGCTCACAGGATGTAGTGACTGAGTATTGATTTCTCTCATGTGTTACTCAGTTTTTTTTCTGTTTTTGTCTCTGTAGAGCTGAGTAAGCTCCTCGTTTTGTCCTCCTGTCACACTGCTTTTCTTCACTCGTCAGTCCTGCTTTCTTCACATGTCTTCACATGTTTTGTTACTAAACAGAGCATTTTTGGCTCCGTTGTTGCGTGTTTGCAACATGTCATGCGTTAGCGGTCTAGTATTAGAAGGTGCTAGGTTAGTGAAATGCATCATAAATTCGAGAAATGAAGACTGTAGGTTATCCTGCAATAGTCAGCCCCGCCCACTCCTCACTACTCCCCAGGGCTGCCTACTGACCAGTTCTCCGTCTAACAGGTCCGGAAAATCTCTGAGTCCTGGGTATTACCCTAAGAGTACTCTATAAGAGATAATCTATTTAAACTGGTAGCGAAAGTGACTCGTCTAGCTCTAACTACCTCCAATCCAGAAGTTATGACCCTTTACAGTTAAGAAACAATCAGCTGAGTAGCCCTCGCAGCTGCATAATTCCAATAACCACTTCTGTTAACGGTAGCCCACTTTCTAAATCATAACTTGCACTTGGAACCGGCTAGATTATGTTTAGTGACTTAGAGGTAAGTCCCAGGGTCATTATTTACTCTCACCGAAGGAAATTATGAAGCCTCCTATTTACTGGAATCATGTACATTAGTTTTACCTTAATTAAAAGAACTGGACAAAGATTATATGACTCTATTAATTCCAATGTCCACCAACCTCGTTAGAATTTTATAGTATAAATTTATTGAGCAAGCTTAAGCAGGGATATGCGACATACAAATCAATAATCAATCGTATATAATTCAAAAACAGTGTAATAAAATTTACATGTACAATCCTACTACCCTGTCTTCTTTCCCTAAGAGATAAGTCGCACGTTCTGAAATGGAATTTCAAGGAGCAGATTCAACTCATACCCAGACGATGGTGGATCTTTTGGCAACAGGAATTTCTAGCATTCTTGGTTGAGGTCTTTGCCTTGTGTGGAAGAATCCTCCTTAGAAAGGAGACAAAGCAGAACGGGTCCAAATCCTTTTGCAAAACTCAGTTCTTCATCCCTGAGGGACCTTTGTCCTTCCTCCAAGTCTTGTTGCAGAGGTTGAAAGTGCTGGGTTGAGACGAGACCAACGGCCGAATGAAGAACCAGAGATGGGGCGATGGGACCCAGTCCTTTTCGTAGCGGTGTGAAGTCCGAGCTTCCCCGTGGTTCTGAAGTGCGGTCCGTAGCTGCTTCTGCAAGTTGTCTCTCCTTCTGCGCCGCCGGACTGGGAACAGCTGGTTCCTCTTTTCAGCCCCTTTTTATGCCTCTCCTCACCATGTGTGTGTATGGGAAGGTTTGGCCTACGTGACTTCCTTCACGGCCGCTGTGTCTCATGAAAAAGTCCCCCCCCATTTCTCAACCCGCTTGCTGACCACAGTGGAATTTCCCGTCCTTCTCCTTTCTTCCTGTGCGCCTTGGCCATCTGTTCAGAACTGCTTGCGGCATTTCCTGTTTTCAGGGCTGTACTGCACATTCGTCTTCGCTATATTCTATAACTCACTTTATCTATTAAAACTCAGTAAACACATTCAACTTGTTGTTAAATTGATTTCAGATGATTATAACTTCATATTCATTGACAATAAATCACATCTTTTCCTTGTTGTTAATCATTAACATAATCATTACATATTTAAATCATTACAGATCATTAATCAGAGATGCTTTGCAGAAAGTTATTGAGTGATTACTTATATTCATGTTATTCAGACTTAGTCAACTTAATTAACTTTTAATCAAACTACAGGATTACTTTATTTCCTCCAAGCCATTATGCATCTTTTTCTGCGTGTGCCTGGAAAGATCTCATACCCTTATGCCAGTTTTCTTGACACCCCCTCCATGAGATCGGACGGTGCTGCGCAGAAAACACAGAGTCCAAAGTCAAAAGAGATCAAGTCCATCACCACAAGTGGCAGTGAGGATGTCCCGCTCATAGCAGGTAACCGGAGACGATGAAGGTGTCCAGGAATCCACAACCTCATACTCCGACAGATTGGATGGCGGAGAAAGCCAGTGTTCTGCACCCAAATCATTGTCAAGGGTAGTTTCACCTGAGACGGAAAGGGTGGAACGCTCCAGCGGAGGCTGCAGAGGCGAAGGCAAGTCCATGCCAAAGTCTGGCAGCGCGGACGGGTTGTTGCAGTAGCCTTCCAATTCTGCCAGCAGATCCTGGAAATCCATATCACTTGGTGATGGAGATGAAGGGGAAAGGATGTCCTCAGTCTGGCATGCTTGGGGAGATGAACTGAGGTTCTCAGTTTGGGTACCTCTGTCGTTAGTCGCACTGCTGGTTTGGCATCCGACGTCGATAAACAAATCTGGAGACCCGGGACGTGTAGGCGGAAGGTAGTCGCCCACCGCCACAAGTCGGCCGTCCAACAGATGTAAAGTTGGGAGGCATTGCCGAGTAATTTGGTGTTCCCATAACTTGTGAATCACGGGCAGCCGTAGTCCCGTATACAACGGAGATGTTGGGAAGTCGTCGTCGTCTAGGCCAAACGCAGAGGTCCACACGATTTTGTGCACCCGTTCCAGGGATCTAGAGGTGGAATCCGCTATGTAGGGCAAATCCTCCAGCCCTGTGGCGCAGAGGATTGCCGTTACATTGGTAAAATTGGCGTTCACGCATTTGTGACACCAGCGGGAAGACGATGCAACCCAAATGAATCCATAAGATTCCGCAGTTATTCCACACCCCACACAGCAGGTCGATGCCTGAGGAGAAACAGTAACCCAGGTAACTTCATGATTAGTGGTTATTGATTAACTACATGTACTTACAACGACGAAAATGCAAAAGCGAAAGCTGAGAGAGTAGGCTGGTTTAAGCCCGTGAGCCGGCGTATTTTGCGAGCCAAGGTGAATTAATCACAGGAGCCGGGATGTCATGATCCGGAGCGGGTTCACCTCGATCATAGACATGAGCTGAATCATGGAATATTGCCGCGTAGGTCATCAGCCATACAACAATGGCTAGATCCGAGGTCTCACGGAGCCAGTAGAGGACCACCAGGATCCCCCAAACCGTTGCCCAAAGAGCCAGAATTATCCACTTTTGCATCCAAATTCGCCGTCCCCGACCCTTGATAGACAAGGCCTGGCGCGCTAAATAGATGAGGATAGATACTGCGAATAGCCCTTCTAGAATAGCTGTGAGGATCTTAAATGGGGCGGCTCGGGTAGCTTGTGTGCCCCCAATGACCAATTCCAGTGTCAGGGCTATGGTGTCGGTGATGAGCCATAGACAAACCACAACGCCCCTGCGCCAATTAATGCGGGTACGGCCCATCAAGTAACAAGCAAAAAGGGATGAAGCCAACCCCCATTTGTGGAGAACGACGGGACGGAGGATCAGCTTGGCATATCCTTGTAGCGCGACAAAGATCCTCATAGGGTGTTCCTTAGGCCAAGGACCGGTGTGGCAGAAGACTACCCAGGCCAGGGTAATCCCTAAATGCTCAAGGGTACTCACTTGAATTGGTGCAAAAAGTGAGTTAGGATTCGACGAGTTGGTTGAAGAGTTAGTCGAAGAGTTGGTGTTGGTGTCCATGATGTCCGATGATGGTTGCTCTGGATCAGGTCCTCTCGGCAGCTGCGGTGAAGGTTGAATGGCTCGCAGGCGCACGGCAGCTCTCTCTTATGCAGAAGTAGGCTCCTCCTTCGGGGGGAGGGGCTGGTAGTTCCTCTTTTTACAACGACACAATGCTTTTAGCCACGCCTCCAGGACGATTTTACCGATGATCAATGCTACAGCGACGCCCAGGAGGCCCAAGAGGTATGGCCACAGCAGACTCAAAGCACTCATCAACCATTGTTCAACAATGTTGAGTCCCTCTTCCACCACATGAGCAACTTCTTCCGCAACCTCAGAAATGGCGGCCACCAATGTTGCCCCCATAGTCTCGTACCAGTAACAATCATGTTGCTCAGGGCCTTCGCCACATTTTTGCCAGTTCTCTGTAGTGTTTGAGCAGGTGAGATTGGAATACAAAAGGTTAGGTCCTACCCAGTCAAATCCTGAATCTATGTGGCCATCACACAGACTTTTACGGAAAGCATGTCCTTCTGCGATGGCTATAAGGGGATTTGGGATGAACGGAACGGGAAGGCCAAGGATGTTCTTGCGCTTTTGGAGATGATATCCTAGAATCGCATCGGTGCACGTCCCTCCGCTCACTATTGCCCTTCTCCATGTTCCATTGAATTTTCGCCAAGTGACTTCGGAAGAGTGAGTGTCATACTCATCTGCATAGTGGTCTTTGCAGTAGCTTTCCCAGCCTCGAAGCTGTTGGCAGGGTCTTCTGGCTAAACCTATTACACATTCAAGGACATGTCTTGTGTTGTTTTTACAAGTCATGCGCCAGGGTCTCGGGCTGACGTAACTGTCAGGTCTCCAAAAAATCCCAGGCCAAATCATGCGTTCCTTAGAATAGACTGTAGCAATGTACTGGTACTTAACCCAATAGTTTGTTGATTCTGTAAGGCATGGTGTTACCCAGGCTTCAAACTCATGTTGTTGGAGGCCCCACCACTCGTAGTCCCACTTTCGATAGTAATCCTCGTACCAAGCTCGTAGGGCCCATTTAGCCGTAGGAGCTTTATCAGGATCAGGGCAGTTATACCTCCAGGTAGAGTGCAAAGCGTTGCCGACCTGCCAGAGGTCGCACCGTGGCGATGAGAGGGTTTTCTTCCAGCAGGTGTCATTTAGGCTCTCAAAAATTCTTTTTGCGACACACTTGTCTATTTTTGCAAAGTCCGTTTTAGGAGCGCTCAGAAGATCATCAGGAGTTGGAAGGAGTTGTGTACGCAAATTGGCAATGTGTAGCTCATCTAACCCAGTAAGAGAGCGCACTGTCCCCTCTGGGAAATCTCCCATAAAGAACGTTTGGTCTTTGGCTATGTATGTCCATGGGAATGTGTTGTTCAGCCAGGTTTCAATTTCTGTACGGAGTGGGCGTGTAGAGTGCCACAAATCAGCCCAGTATTCTTCTATGGCTGAAACCATATAGTTCTGTCCCGCACATCTCACAAACTTGTTCCAGAGGCAAGGATTTAACCAACTAAAGTGGTGTCTATAACAGTGCTGTTGGTCGGCTTGATATATAAACCGTCTAGGTCCTTGTCTGATCAGAAAAGCCGTCATGTTAGTCAAAGTATCAGGTGTAGGCGGCGTCATTGTGTTAACTGGAACAGTACGTCGGGATGCATTTCGAAAGGTCCAGTTCCCTGGCGGTGCTGTTGGGATGGTGTCATCCACCCTGCAGTTCAGGTGATAATCTCCCCAAAACTCCTCTCGGGGAAGCCAGGCTCGACAGCCTGAGGACCTGTGTGGGGCTGGGTATACTACCTCTGTATCCCAGTACCCTTGATTTGGCAACAGTAGCAGCGACCTACAGGCCATGTTGCAATGCCATTCTGGCATACCTCGGTCCGGGTGAATCCAGTTGCATCTGACGGTCCGTCGCTCTTTGTTTTGCAGAACCCGTATCCAGCAGAGCACTCCGGTGTCGAGGAAGTCATAGTTGTAGATCTCCCAGGTGCGATTCAGAAGGTCGTCCAGAGTGGAGTCGTTCAATCCGAAAGCTCGGCGTTCCACGTACTTTTTACCGTTGTCTTTGGCGAACAGTCCGGTTCGATTCTGGACAGAAGTTTCGTTGTCCCATGGTACAAAAATAGCCGTGGTGTTTGTGTTCCAACAATTGAAGTTAGCGTACTTGGAATGTCCGTAGGTGACTCTTGTATGCGTAAGATACCACGGTCCAACTCCGATGAAGTAGAAGATAGTAGCAAGAACAGCAGCAGCAAACAGCAGGGCAAGGAGCGTTGGCAGCCCTTTCAGGCATAGGGATTTTCCGGTTATCGTAGTCGTCTTCCGTAGCAAAGGTTTGTTAGAGGTTTCCGAGTCGTCGTCAGTGTCAGTAGAGCTGTCTGATTCCGATGTAACATCCAGCAACTCCGGGTCTGTAGGCCGGCGCTTCATGCCGATAGCATCCATCTTGGCCAGAGTAGTGCTTCTCTGGGGTCTGATGTATCAGGCTTTGCACAGACTTTCCTCAAAGCCTTGAG